>NC_092798.1:47782268-48101911 GCF_918797505.1 Bemisia tabaci
ATGACGTATCATGCGGTGTCCTCGAGTGATGCAGTCCGTTCCGCGTCACTTTTACAATTATACAAACACAATCAAAGAGGCCGTTCAAAATTATGTATACAAACAACGAGGGGTCTGAGCTTGGCTAACGCTGCCGTGATATAAATTAAAGGGAACAGTAAGTGCAAAAATTAAGTTTGTAGAAAACGGGCTAAGGGGCTTCTGACCGGACAATGTTATTAAAAAGAACCTCCGTTCTTTGTCAAATTGCCAATCATCCGGGAGACTGTTTTGAATCGTTCAGATTTTTAACATGTTAAAGCGCCTTCAATTTCTTATGATACTGTGCACCATCTCTGTTGCGAGGTAGTTGCTTGAGGCGCCGCGCGCCGTGCTGCCAGCACGAGACGCGCACTGACGCCTACAAACCTCAAAGGATACTTCACGCATTGCGCAATGCTTGAAGTATCCCTTAAGGTTTGTAGGCGGCAATGCTCGTTTCGCGCTGGCAACACGCCGCGCCTCTCCGTTGTGTTCGGCTTTAATATTTATTGAAATTTTATTGAAAGAAGCCTTTGTCCTTTCTCAAATTATCACCAATCGTGCGATAGACTGCTAGAAATCGTTTGGATAAATAAAAATCAACTGACTTTATTTCAATTACATAAATAGGGTATTTTTCATTATCATTCTAGATTTCTTGTTAGGCAAGACAGCCGTAAGTGCTATCATCAGCAGGCTTTCGTTGTTGCGTTTCGGACACACAACAAACACATTTTCAGGTTAGATATCAGCAGAAGAGGGAGACACTTTACATGAAAGCACTGATTTCATTGGCTCTCTGGAGGAATATTGTCACTTACTGCTGTCTTGCCTGAAACCATGTCATTTTTTGCGCACTTACGGCCTTCTCCTCTGTCTCTTTTTGCTACGATTAAGATGAATTTTACTGTTTTAGCTTTTTCAGTGATTTCATCTGAAAAAGATAGGACGTATTTTGAAGGAAACTCGATTTCGGAAATTGGACACTTACTGCTTTCTTCGCTATATCACGGCAGTACGGGCTCTCAAAAAGGCGGGAGGAGTAGTCAATGCTAGGCTTATCTTATCTTAGCCACCTTCTTAAAGAAAAATAAATGAAATCTTAAAATGATCGATCTTTCAATTTTATTTGCAATATATTTAGAAAAATGTTTGTGTATGATGATCAATCCAGGTTCACGTAATTCAAAATTATGTAAGAGGTTGGCTCATAGATGCGATACAGGGGTGTTAAAAGGGAATCAAAAAGTCGGCCAAAATGGCTCACGTAATATTTGAATGGCCCCAGGGAGCGATGAGCCCCGCTACCCCGACATTTTAGGAGCACAGATTAAAACAACGCAAGTGCCGTCAGGACCACTGAAAAAAAATATGGTGGATTTTACCATACTCTGAAAAAGTGAACCGAGTATGGTTATCAACACCAGACTCTATGGTATCATTTACCATATTATAGTAGGTATCATTAGAGTTCTGGTGAATACTACGATGATTCTGGTTATTTCCCCTAAATCGTACCTTTGTGTAAAAATTCAAGTAGACTTATAGTAGTTGTTACCATACTTTTTTTTCAGTGACCGCATTTTCCGGTCAAACACTCTCGATTCAAATCCACCCAAACTTAAGTTTTGCACCTAGAGCTCGTTGGAGCCACACGGAAGACACGTCAACATGCGGCGCATAATACCAATATCATAAGAACCGACTCAAGAAATGTGTTTTACGAGCTGCTTAGGGATCGGAAGGAGGTGATTAAATACTTGTGAGCTGCACGATAGACTCCGAGGAGATAAATGCCCGATGCTAATGAACAGCATCGCCTGCGCGGTGTCTGGTGATATCGCCATCGGGCGCCGGGCGCCGGGAGCCGGGAGAGGTGTTGGCAACGGGGTCATAGCACTCGATAATAATTGGGTTCAATAACTCCCCGCTTCGATTCCTAATCAATCTCCCCCACGTTTCTGCAATTTCGCGCGCTTTTTCACAGGAAGCAGGAAGCAGTGCACTGCCGTGTTAAGGAAAAACGCCGTATGAAAATTCGAGAGTTGCCAAATTTCCTTCACTAAAATGTTAGTTTTTGACGAAATCAATGAATATTTTTTATATATTCGATTCCTAATCAATGTCCCGACGTTTCTGCAATTTCGCGCGCTTTTTCACAGGAAACTGGAAGCAGTGCACTGCCGGGCTAAGGAAAAACGCTGTATGAAAATTCGAGAGTTGCCAAATTTCCTTCACGAAAATGTTAATTTTTATGGACATTTATGAATATTTTTGTCTGAAATTTTTAGGAACTTAGGGTGAAATGGCGAACAGAATTATCTGAAAAATGGAGAATTTGCTCGCATTATTTTTATTGCTTCATCTACACGGAGAAAAAAACTTCGTGCGTGGGACCCGAATTTTAGGTCATATGGATCTCTGAAGTTTTCGGATTGAGCATCCGAACACTTAAGGTCCAGCTGCTGAGGTTTGGATCACACATCTGAAACTTCAGTTCATGCATCTGAGGTACTTCGGTTCTCATATCCGAAAAACTTCGGTTCTCACATCTGAAATAAGATGTAAGAACTGAAGTTTCAGACGTGTGATCCGAACCTCGACAGCTAGACCTAAAGTGTTCAGATGGTCAATCTGAAAACTTCAGAGATCCATATGACCTAAACTTCGGGTCCCACGCACGAAGTTTTTTTCTCCGTGTAAGAGTGCTTAAAAAGGTGATTTCGCTGTATTTTTTTTCAAGTTTGTTCTGGTATGGGAAATAGTATAAAAATAGATTTAAAAGAGAGAAAATGCACCGCCTGGTGACGTCATCTAGCGGCACTTCCTAAATAAACAAATGTTTTTAGTGGATCAGATAATTTTGTCACATCTCCTCCTATATTTCTTAGTCAATTGATGAACCAAGGGTATCCTTGTGTTCAGTGCACTCGGTGGTTTCCATTTTAACGCGAAATTCATCAAATTTTAGACATTTGCAAATTCTCAATTAGAAGAAAAATATTAATAATTTTATCTGGAAAGTCGTGTCTTATCAAAGAAAATTTGGCAACGCCTGGGGGTTCAAACGGCGTTTATCCCAGCACTGGCAAGCTTGGACTTAGGGTGGTGCTTCAGCCCCTAGTTCCGTGTATTGCTATTATTAGTATTGTATTGTACTGCGATGTAATAATGAAAGAGCGAAAAACTTTGGTAAAAGAGCGTATGAGGCTTGCAGTGCTGCTAAGATCGTGCAATTATTCATAGCGTTTTCGGCAGATAAAATCCATTCACAGTTGACTTGATTCCTTACAAAAGAGAGTGAAAACTTGTAGCAGATTTAGGAAAAAATTCATAGCAGAACTGCCTGATAAGATTATTTTAACTAGCCCTCGTCTTCCCGACCAGGGCCTGAGAGGCCCTGGGCTTGTTTGTTTTTTGTGGCATTTCTTCTCAAAGCTATCTATAATTTTGTGCTTTTGTGACATCTCTACAAAAACCTTCAAAAACAATATTTTAGTGAAATTATAAAAAAAAAAAAAAATTCTAGGCACAGTAATTTTTTTTTCACCTCTACCCCGTGACTTCCCAACCAGGGCCTCCCAGGCCCTGCTGTCAATTCAGAGGGAATTTTTGTTTTATTTCGCCATGATAGTTGGCACTAGTGTTTGTTATTGTTTTGTTTTGAGGTTATGTGATTATCGCCGATGTTCAAGATAAATTGATAAGAAACAAGACCATTTTTTTTTCAAGTAAGTAATGTTTTTTGTTATTTTATCATTCAAAATGTAGGAGTATTTATCATGTGGGATGCATTCATCAAATAGTTTGCATTTACTTTTCATCATATAAACTTGCCAGTTCTACATTGAACTCAGCTATTTATTCCCATCAGAAAACCAATCTTCAGTTTAGAAAACAGATGTTTTAATTCTTTTGAAAACCTAAACTTTTTGTAGAATTTGTTTCTGAAACGCCTCGTAAAGCTAGTCTGAATTTATTTCACGCTAATTTGGCCTTCATCTTTTTTTTCCTAGAAAATGGCTTTGAACGATACTGAGATAGATCTTCTTCTCGATAACTCAGAGGATGAAGATGATCCCCCAGGCCCACTTTGTGATTCCGATCTGGAGTCTGATTACTCTCCCGATGACTCGGAAGACAGCGATGCCTCTACTGACTCCAATTCAGACGATGAGAATGAAACAGCTAGTCAAATTACGAATGCTGCCAATGGAAGAGACGGTCCTCCTCCAAACAACGCTCCGGCTCCAGCACAAAATGTAGCCAGAGGAAGGGGACGCGGCAGATTTTATTTTTACTTAGTCAATACTTTTCCTGCCTTAGTCATGTTAAGTTAGTTACCTTGTGCTAGTTTCTTCGCATTCGTTACCAGTACTTTAGTTACTTTACGTTTGTTTTTGCGCTAAGTTTGTGTTTCTTTTTTTGAAAATTTATCTAACGTAATGTGTTCTTGGTTTTTGTAAATAGCTATTATGTTAGGTATTTCATGATTTCAAAGGTTCTAACAGGCAGTAAAATTTTAACTGTAGGCACTTATCTCCCTCTTTCAAAAATGTAGAGGTATTCCTCAGATATTGTATTTTTTTGTGACTGAATTTTCAAATGTTTCCAATCAGTTTAGAATTTTTCTTTCCTTACATATTTTCTTATTTTCTACTTTATGACTGATGAAATAAGACTGAATAAAAATATGATTCAAAAAAAATATTTTATTCTTTTACATTGTCCTATTTGTCTCTCAAACCTAAATAAAATAAAGAAAAAAGAGAAAAAAAAAGAAGCCTCAGTTGTTAGAAAGTGTCCCACGCAGAGAAAATGTTTCCAAAATATGATAAAAACTAAAAAAAACAAAAAAAAATTGAAAAAAATGCAAAACATAATGAACAAACCAAGCAGGCTATTTGATATTAGCAAATTTTTTACTTTAGTTTTGTAAAAATGAATAACTCACATGGTATTTTCTGTGAATTATGCGATTTTTTATAAAATTATTTTTGGAAGTTTTGCCATTTTTTTTTCTTTTTCTCATTGTTTTGATGGAAAAGAGAGAGGGTTGGAGTGATGGATGGAATACTGAAGAGTTGAGAGTACTGCATTCAAAATCAAAAATCAAAATTAAAATTATAACCACAACCTAATCAGTAAAAACCATGATGTTAAGAGTTGACGCGCCGTAAGCGGTTGAGTACATTCTTATAACTTTTCCCTCCCCCTCCCTCTTTCACTTCACCAAAACATTTTATGACACATAGTTATGAAAGATACTGTATATAAAGGCTAAAATAATAATAATTCATGGAAAATTAAATCAAAACAAGAAAAATGAATAATATACTTGTATGAAAATCAGGAACTTGGAATTTTCAGAGCTTGAGCGGGGGGGGGGGGGGGAGGTGAGGAGGTTATGCAAGAAATTATTTTTTAGTGAAAACAAAAAGTAGAAAAAGGGATATAACGTGTAAACTAGAGAAAAAGCGACAAAAAATAAGTGCCTCCCAGAGGCACGAGGCCGACGGCCTCAGAGGGCCTCCGAGGCCCTGGTCGGGCATTAGCGTAGAAAAAAATGGTCGGGAAGACGAGGGCTAGAGAACTATGTTGCAAAATCTTAACAGCATTGAAAGTAGCATACGCCCTTTTACCGAAGAATACTTCAATTCTAGTCATTATAAGTGCTTTTTTGAAAAATTGGAGTGTCAATGTATGGACCGATCATTGAAAAATGGTCATAAAAAAGTGAAGTTTTTTCCAGTTATTCACTCCTGCTATTAACTGGTAACCCTAAATTCACAAGTCCAACAGTGAAAGATCATGTACAGTTTTTTCCCCGAAAATCAGCTGTATTTACTTGTTTCAACCTCTGAATTGTCATAACTCGCTTGAAAATTAATCAATCAACTTGAAATGTATACAAATGTTTACCTTTTATAGTTCCTTTCAAACTCGTAGCACAATATACTTTATTTTGCATTTAAACTTAATTTATATCTTAGTTTATATTTAAAAGTTTTTTTGAGAATTCCATAAAAAAATACCATAAAATACAACTCTCTATTGGTAGCAATATGCATTAAAGAACTAACATGTTTTTCAACATGTATAATACGGTTGTTTCCGATTCGCCTTCAGTTGCCACCGCAGCAATTGTTGTTGCGAATATGTTGAGCGTGCTAATCTCAGCTCATTACATACTTGACTCTCTGAAGGCGTTTCATGTGCGAAAGTGAGCACCCTGTTGGTGAACATCAGAAGTAAGATTTAATGACAGGGTGCGCTACTTGCGCGCACATAAAGCGCCTTCAGGGAGTCTAGTATGTAATGAGTTGAAACCAGCACGCACAACGTATTCGTAACAACAATTGCTGCAGACGCAGCAGAAGGCGAATTGTTCTGTTAAAAAAAAGAGTATGGTAGGTAGTCTGCATGTAACGAGAGTGTATGTATTCGATCGAAATGAATCTAACGAATGATAAAAACGTGTGAACCGATCAACACTAACTCAATAGACAAATAAATAAGAAAACGGACCATAATCAGAAGAAAACTTGAATTTACTATGAAAATTTCAAACTGCGATGCCTCGAAATTAGGATAAGCCGAGATTTTTATTTCCCGCGATTTTAAGTCCTCACGTACCATAGACTCGCCTACCGCAACCGTTTTCGGATGCATTTTTGTCGCATTTTCGTTTTTGCTTCAATATCACAGTGTTCGGGGAACTTAAAAACAGGCCTACACTGGAAAAAAAACACATTGGATCTAGAGACCAGACTCTTAAAAACATCGACAAGAAAAAGTACTCTTGATTCAATCAGAATCTATCTTAAATCAAGAACCAAGCCTCTTCATTTAAGCGGATTTCGTTTTGATTTAAGCAAAAATCTGATTGAATCAAGAGTATTTTTTCTTGTCAATGTTTTCAAGAGTCTGGACTCTAGATCCAATGTGTTTTTTTTTTTTTTTCCAGTGTATATAGAATAGTGATTATGATCGCACGAGATGATCGCTTCTCTAATACGAATGTATTAAAGCTCTCCCGCTTGTTTGAAGTTTTTATGTGGAAAAAATGAGAAAGGCAAGTGAATTATTTCTACTTTTCACGTGCTACGCCAACGAGTAAATATTTTAGAGTCATTTTAAAAGTTGAAAGTAGTCTCGGCTGATTTCTGTGGATCAACGGCTAACAATGTAAAACAAGAACAAGAGGAAGCACAAATTCCCGTGTATGTTCGGGTATGCATGTTTCCGAAACTTTGATGACCCAAGAAAGTTGCTGAAACCTTGTTAGACAAACCGATTTATCCTCGCTCTCTTGCCAAATGTTCGTGTTTATTCAATATTTCTCCCTCTCAAGCATGCAGGATTGCAGGTGCGATGCGAAGATAAGGCACTCAGGGAGGCGAGTATTTACACTAACTTTCCCCACATGCCGGTCTCTATTGGCACAAAAATGAAGTTAAACGGTCGCAACTTATTTTTTAGGACACAAGATAAAGTTTTCCGCCGAAGCACATAAGACAAAAGTCCCACTCCTCGAAACCTCTCCTCGGTGAATTGAGATCCCGTTTTCCACCGTCGACCACAAATAAATTCATTGTAATCATTTTCTAAGCATTAAACTTTTCTTAAAAAGTATACAAAAATTCAACTCGGTTTCACTCCCTACTTGGAACGTGTTTCGACATCTTTGATGTCATTCTCAGCCACGACCAATATAAGGTTCTCGTAAGGTGCCGAAACACGTCCCAAGAAGGAGGAATAGTGCAAGTGAGCTGAAATTTCGTCTATTTTCAAATAAAAATTTAATCGTTGACATGTGCGGCACCAATTTATTATTTATTTGTATATTGGTATATTTATAATATTTATGTTTCGTGTATTAAGATTTTGTGAATATGTCTCATTACAACTTCGGGTGAAAAGAAGATAAAATTACTAAAATGATAAAAATATAAAATATTTAAAAAAAAAACACACATTTACGTAAATCAAAAGAAAACAGACTATTGCAGTTTCCGTCTACCGAGTTTTGGTGACCAAAACGTGGAACGGAACGAAAGTCTCCAAAGATTACACAAATTATCATCATCCACTCACGCAAGTATTCTTCCCGATTTTGACTTCCAAATATGTTACATACGATCATCATGTTGTACATCGATGTGTAATCGACATTATACCACCTATCTGAAAACTAGCAATTTTGCAGAGCGAAGAGAATATTTAGTCATTTTTGTAATTCTGAAATTAGATTTGCATTTATTTCATACACTACAGCGTCGTTGAAGCGCTCTACTACAGAATTGGAAAAAACTAAAATCATCAGCTTGCGTAATTTATACTGATCTAGAATACGGCAAACTTGCTAATTTTTTTTCGCCAAAATTGTCGGTTAGGCGCTGTTTTTCGTTCGCCCTCGATATTGTATGTGAGAGTATGGAGGAAGTGTCGTCACTGAAAGTTACAATATTATAACATGATAATTGATTAAGAAATCGAGCTACAAGCCAAAAAGTGATTTTTTAATCAATTATCTTGTTCTATGCAGCTTAGCCAGCCAAATTTGGCATTAAAATGTAGTTACAATTATATTTTTTCACAATCCTCATTTAATTCAGCACATTAATGAATGCATAAACACCGTCAATGAAATCCAAAGTTTTGCAGCTATGCCGGATGAAAAAGTTCTCATTGTTTATCTCGAACTGTAGGAATAACAGTAGAAGGCTCATCAAAAACTTAGACAACTTGAAACAACCGTATAAGAAGTGCAAGTAAGTTTCTCGGTTAACGGTGCAACATTCACACCTCCGTGGTATTTGATCGTTGATGTTCAATTGAAAGAGTTACTGTAGTTACGATGGATGCAGGATGTTTACCCTCGAGGCAACTGATGTAACAGTAACATTAATTGTTCATATGGAAATAATATACATTTTACTCTGGAAACTGAATAAAAAATATTGAGACAAGACAAGCGTTCCAGCATGGAAAACTTGATCTGCAGTCTTAAGAGAATGTGCACCATGAACGTGTGGCCTCTAATTGCTCAATATGTTTTGATAAAATACAAATTTTGAATTCGTCAGACGGATTTATTTGCAAATGGACCAAATACCTCGAGCAAAAAAGATGCAGTACCAAAAAAAAATCGAGATTTTTTTATAGGACAAGGGGTCTGCTTGCTGAAAAATTTTCCTATAGTTTCTCATTAAAAAAATTGTGTTTCAAATTCTGAACTTCAATATTTTGCAAAGATATTGTGTGTATTTATCTTTAAAAATGAGTGTAAAATTGAGTTGTCTAAGTTGGTAGCTTGAAATTAAGGTACGTTACCTCGTCTAGCACAGGACGAATTGAAGAAAGTGAAAGCTCTCATGAAGTTCACAGGCATGAAGTAAATTAAAAAGTGGGAAAAAAGTGACAAACAGCATTACAGAATTATTTCCTTTGAAGTTTTTGGAGAATTTAGATTGATGGTCGACTTAATGTATCTGAACATTCTAAAATAGCATGTTCATAACTGTCTTCGGTGAAATATATGTTTAAGCAGGGAGCAGTTTGACAAATTTTAAATATGCATCCTTAAATAAGCTCCTCCTTTTGCACGGTGGTATAATATTTGTCTTTTCTCAGATGCGGGAACAAGACTGGATTTTTCTGTTGCAAAATTGGACCAATCGATTCAATTTTGACAGGAAAATAATAGTGCGATTTTTGCCCAAAATTTCGCTCATTTTTGTAAGTATTTACAGGGATAAGCAGTGAAACCTTCAATTAGGTCAGCTTGAGTTCCCAATTGGTGAACTTAAGTTCGCTCTTTCGGGTGTAAGGAAAAGGTTACGTTCATTTTTATTGTCATTTCTGAAAATCCAGCGACTTCAGCCGCAGCAGGGGTGGCTTAGTGCATCAGGTTCGCCTTCAATTTCGAATGATACCGTGCAACGCTCGGGTGGTCGAATAGTTGCATTGCGCATTTGTACGCTAAGAGGTCACGTTTATTTCGTTATTTTTCCTCAAAATCCAGCGTGCGTCAAAGCCGCCTTCAATTTTGAGTGACACTGTGCTACGCATGAGTGTTCGAATAGTGTTTCAGTGTTTAGTGTCTAGGCGAAGGTATTGATTATGTTCATTGTTTTCCTTTAACATCTAACGACTATATCCGTTGCAGGAATCGACCTAAGTTGGTGCTTTTAGTTCGCCTTCAATTTCGAGTGATACTGTGCCACTCTTGGGTGGTCAAACAGTTGCATTGCGTTTATGATCGCTAAATATAGGTCGTGTTTACTTGTATTATTATGTTTTGAACGGCTCAAAGCTATACTGGTGTGCCTGACTTTAAGCATCTGAGAGACAGTCAGAAAAGTATTCATTGGTAATAGGATAGGATATCAAAGATATGTCACTGCAAGAAGACTGACCTCTTTACGGTGAGATTCTGTTGCTTCAAGAATGATATGAGGGGCCCAACAATTTCCTAACAAAAATACAATTTGCCGGGGGGACTTTTGCAGCGGTAAAATGTAACAACGTTCTTTCGTTGGGTTTAGACAATGAACCATAAAAAGCGAAAGTTCTCACGAAGTTATTAGATACTGAGTAAGTTAAGCAGTGGGAAAAAGTTGACGAAAAGCACTACTTAATGTGTCATAATGTGTCAGCAAAATATTCATAACCTCTCTCCCAAAAATATGTTTTGACAAGAAGCAATTTCCCAAAATTTCGCAACGTTGAAACAAAGTTACGTACTTTTGGCAGGTAAGCGATGAACTGTGAAACTTCGCTAACGATAAGCCCTCATTAGTTAAACGGTGAGAAAAATATGGTGAAAAGGACTGCATTTCGACTGTTTCGACGTTTCAACATTACAATTTGTAATTTCTGTTGAAAATTTTAAGTCCAACCTTTTTGATTGACTTGATCCATAGTGCGTCGAATTGTAGATAGGGTCTTTCGTCGGGTAAACGATAACTGTGAAAAGTGAAAGTTCCCACGAAGTTTCGCTGACGATACGTCCTCATTAAATTAGGAAATGAGGAAAAGATGTCGAAAAGCACTACATTCCGACTGAAAATGAGAGGGACATTTTCTCAAAATTTTGCATACAATCATGGTATAAACTAGAGAGATTTTCAATTAGAAACCCCTAGCAGTCTCCCGCTAAAAAATACAGTTTTTGAGTGGAAATTGTGCAACGTCGAATCGAAGATAGGTTATTTCGTCAGGTAAACGATGAACTGTGACAAGTGAAAGTTCTCAGGAAACTTTGCTGACAAAAAGCTCTCATTAAGCTTGACAGTGAAAAACATGTGGCAAAAAGCACTAAATGCCGATTGAAAATGAAAGGGTAATTTGTTTCAAAATAATAATCAGAGAGAATCCCAAATAGAAACGCCTAACATTCTTCTAATAAAAATACGGTTATCTAGTAAAAACTTCGTATCGTAGAATCGTAGGCATGTTTTTCCTTCGTGTAAACGATGAACTGAATCGCATTTAGCAAAAAAGAACCAGCGCAATTACATTGTTTTCAAAAAGGCTCAACTTCTCATTTTCTTTTAAAAATACTTAATATAAGTCCAATATTAAAATTCTCGGAATTATTTCCCTATATATTTAACAATTTTTGCAGGAAACTAAAACTATTTGTTATCCTAGGAGATTTCCCAGATAATTATGAAGAGACAATATTTTTACAACATTGTAATCGCACTGGTTCTTTTTTGCTAAGGCGATCCAGTTCATTGTTTACTAGAAGAAAAAAGCTCTCAACGATTTGGAGTCGCGAAATTTCCACTCGAAAACCGTATTTTTATTAAAAGCCTGCTAGGCGTTTCTGATTATAAATTTCTCTGAGTTTTACATCAATTGCAAGCAAAATTTTGGAGACAAATTTTTATTAAAAAAATACTTAATATAATTAAATTTAACACTTTTTTGCGAGAAGCCAAAACTCCTTGCTATTCTGGGAGATTTTTCAGATAACTATGAAAAAACAACATTTTTACAACATGGTAATCGCCCTGCTTCCTTTTTGCCAGATGCGATTCAACTGTGGAAAGTGAAAGTTCCCACGAAGTTTCGCTGACGATAGACCCTCATCAAGTTGGAGAGTGGGAAAAAGGTGGCGAAAAGCTACTACTCACCGGGTGAAAGTTGGATCCTAGTTAGGGTCTCCATGGAGTCATCGGGCGGGAAATTGTCGCGAAGTTGGGAGGTAAACAAACTGTTGCAGGCTAATGAATAACCTGTAATTAGGGCTAATGACCGCCACCGGAGTCGGGAGCTCCGGGCCGACTCGCGTCGCGTCGCGCGAGCTCACTGAGTGAACACTGAGTGACTTTAACTCGGACCGGGGGCAGCCTGACTCCCGAATTGTTTCCCGGCTAACTAGGCGCCTCATTTAGACCGATCAGCCCGATACCAGGATCCCTATCGATTCTGCTCAATAGCTCCCCCGAACCGCGGATGTTTCTCTTGTTTATTGTTTAGCCCGGTTGCTATGAGAGACCACGTGTTCCCCGACGGCATCTCCGAGTCGCTTGACCTGCTAATGTTAGTTTAAGCCCTTCCGTCTTGGCAATATCACCGTTTTCTCCAGCGTCCGGTAGATCAAAAATATTTTAGGTCAAATTTGCATGACATTTTTTGATTTGTCAGCTCAATATCGTGTTAATACCAAGGTGATGAAATAGATCGCATTTAGCAAAAAGGAACCACCTCGATTACAGTTTTGTAAAAAGGTTTATTTTTCACGGTTATATCTAAAACATCTCTCAGAATAGCAAAAAGTTATTGCTCCCCACCAAAAAATTGTTAATTTCAAAGGAGAATAATTGTGTACATTTTAATACTGCAAATATATTGATTATTTTTAAAGGGAAAGAAGAAGTTGCACGATTTTGAAAACACTGTAATCGCGCTGGTTCCTTTTTGCTGAATGCGATCCAAATGATGCTGGGTCCACAGCATTTTGGAAGGAAAACAAAGTAAAAAAAAGTCAACTTAATATTCCAACGCAAGCTGCCTGAGCTGAACACTCTCCCCCTTCAATCTGACACTGGTATTCATTAGAGCTCAAAAATGTTTGACTCTAATTGAAAATTTTTTGGAGCCTTTTGGCTTTGTTTTCCCCGAAAAATGGTATGGACCCAGTACCATTTTATCACCTAGTTAGATACAGTTTGGACCATTTCTTAGTGTTTTTTCTCTTTAATACTAAGTCCACACATTGTAGAAATCCTGTCCTTTCAATGAAAAAAATAGTTCTGTTCATGGGGCTCATGCAGTTTCCATTTAGAGGACGGAGTAATCTGTGCCCACGACTGAAGTTTAGTTCTCACAACAGAAAATTGCTGTAAGTATAACAAAGAGAATGCAGGAGATCTGTGAACAGAAAGCTTCTGTCATTAGCACCGACTATTTTTTTCTAGTTCCTTTATTGTCCACAATACTTGCCAATTATTGAAGAAATCTCGGGTCAACGTTTGAGCTAAGTCCTTCAATGTATCAGATCAATGGCTTGTTAATATTGAGGTTACTTGGTACAATGTGAAAAACTTCTCCCTTAGTAAAACATTTTTGCATCAAGAAAAACGTACTAAGGTGTTTTTGTAAAAATGCAGAAAAATGAAGCGAAAAGCATGATACATACATAACAAGGAACTGCTCACATGTTGGGGAATGAAACTCACTCAGATGGACCATTTTTATTAAAGATTCATTTAATTTCAACAAGTAGGTAAGCAAAATATCGTTCCTTAGATTATTTTGTGATCAACAAAATCTGTTGATGTACATCGTTATCTATATTGGCAGTAAAAATCCTGATGAAACAAAAGTAAATAAATAAATAATTAATCAAAGTAATTAAAGAGAAAAACATTTCAACTGACATAGGGGAAAATAAACCGCCTCTTACACGTCAGTAATAAAAGTGACATCTATTATCAGTGCAAATTTTTTCTAAATTTTATTATGTACATAAGATAGCAGATAACTTTCGCACTCGTGTGGCATAAGTTTATTAATGCTTAAATGCCTGAAACCTGAAATAGGTTTTTATACTACTGTATGCTCAATGCAACATTTTTGGTTCTGAAAGGCCCCGTCTAAAACCCAATGAAGCTATCAGAGAGGAGAAGTCGTACTTTCAACCCTCCTCTTGTGCGAATGGTCCATTTTCCTCTCTAAAATGCTAGCCTCAATTTTCCCAACAACTTTCGCATTGGTTTACCTAGATAGGTCGTACCAGCGAAACCAGCGCCGCACGATAGCATTGCGTGAAAACTCTAGCTCACCCAGGAATTTTGAAACGAAGATAGTTTTTGATGAAAAAGGGTTTTTTTCATGCCAGAAGACCTGTTGCAAGTACAACTCTCTTGTCAGGACCTGGTGAATTAGAGAAGAATCTTAGAAAACTTCCTTCCGGAAGCTGAATCCAAATTGATCACACTTGAATCTCAGCGTTCTGCCAAGTTGAGGAGGTCCACAATAGAACACGGTAACTTTTCCTTTCTTCTGATCCAAAAGTTGCTTGAACACTTTGTCCCAGTTTGGTCTGCCTGCATTTGTTCGGGTTTTCAATCCGGTGATTAGATCTCGTTTTTCCTGTGGAAGAGAGAATAAAATTCTGAATTAAATATCAATTTAAAAAAAAAAATTAAATTCTCATCTGGAACCAAAATCAAGACTCTGTGAATATATTTTGACTATATTCTTTAATTCACAATAAGGAGCCCTTTTTTCCTAGTACATCCATTAAAACGCACATATCCACGGCCAAATACTGAAAAATATGTTGTTTCTAAGGTGAGCTAGAAAAAATGATTCTTTGTTGCAATATTTTTTATCCACTCTGAGTATACTTACAAACACACAAGTATGACATTGGACAAAGTCTGAGAGGAATTAATATGTGCGGTGGGGGGGGGGGGGGTGAAAAGTGTTCATATTTTACGGGGCTATTTGGATAAGGGAAGACTGAATACCAACTTTTCCTCTGCAAAGGTGCAGTCATGCTACCTATTATGAAGGAGATCTTTTGCATCAAACTTAAACTCTGAAAAAGTGAATAATTATCAGAGATTTTCTAGAGAAGAACCAATTCGACCCTCTTTTATTGAGAGTGCTCCCCAACCCCTTCCCACCAGGTCGGACAGTTATAGCGCCTTAAAAATGGGCATTTAGAACTATGTACAAAGATTTGTTTTAGATGTTAACCTTTTCGTGAAGTAGATCTAAAGCCAGTTGAAGCCCGACCGCTTTCATGTCGGTTTTTTGGAGGGCAGATGTGATGTACATGTGCATCTCCAAGAAGCGCTCCATAGCTCCGCCCAATTCAGCCTGCTCAATTTCCAGCTGGGACAGTAAATTCACAAACCATTCGAAAGATCTCTGATCTCTGTTGATCCAAAAGAAGTCCACCTAAGAAAGAAATATAAAATTATTCCATTATTAGCATACTTGTCCTTTTTTTCGAGGAAGTTATTGAATATTATACTTAAAATTTATTTCAATAAAATATGAGTGAAGGTTGGAGGTCTCGAATTGAACTGCGACCTGGATTTTTGAAATTGATCGTGACATATTCTACGGGATACCAAAAGTATTTGCCACTGGAAACTTAAAGTCTAATTTTTCAGGCTATAATGTGATTGAAAAAGTTCTCCTAAAAGATCCTACGTTTGCACTTAACGGTCCTTCTTTTCGTTTCCAGTCACACATACGTTCATTTTTCAATACTGTTTTCTTGAAAGTTCATTTTTTGGAGGGCATGGGTTCAAGCGACATGAATCGATCAAAAAAAGAAAACGTGAAAAGATCGAAAACGATTTTATATGGACAAATTGCTAAAAAACCGGTGTCAATTTGATCGACATAAATCGATCGAAAAACAAAACCGTGAATTGGTCGAAGTGTCTCGATCACCGATCGACACCGATTCGATCGCCAACCTTGAATCGATTGACAATCGCGTGAAAAAATCGACAAAAGCTGTGAGTCGATCGACAAACCCGTGAATCGATCAACAAACCTGTGAGTCGATCAAATCACGTCGATCAGTTCACGATTTTGTTTCTCGATCGAATCTACACCGGATTTTTAATGATTTGTCGTTCGAAGTGGTATCAATCGATTCGCACGTCGATAGATTCACGTTTTCATTTTTCGATCGATTCATGTCGATCGAATCCATACCCTCCTATTTTTTAGTGTTAATTCAACGCTTATGATCAAAAGTGACTCACTTTTCTTAAATGCATGATCGTGGGTGGAATGTCGCTGGCCCAGGTGTATTTGCACTTTGGACAGGAGTGCCTCGCTTTCCAGTAGCGATGCATGATGGATTGTAAGATGGAGGCAAACGGGGTGACTCCAATTCCTGTAGCGATCAAAACGGCGTGCTGGGCGCGGAATATATGACTGCTGGGTGCTCCGTACGGACCGTCCAAGAATATCTGTTACATAAAAAACAACTTATCATTAGTCTGATAGACTTAGGTCTTAAGACTTTTAATAAAGGGTGATCAACACCGAAAAAAAATTGAAGTTGATTATAATTCTGGATGTAAAAAAAATGTGCGAGACTCATAAAATGCTAAATTACTCGCTATGGCAGTTAGTTTTACATCTCGGAATTGCTAAAGTAACTATCGTAGCGGGTAATTCAGCATTTTATAAGTTCTCACACACTTTTTTTACATCCATAATGTTAAATCAACTTCACTTTTTTTCGGTAAAGACCACCCTTACTAGACTTTTTTCATGATTATTTTAGTTGAACGAAGTCGTTGACAGCGAGGAAGATTATGGAATCGACTCCAAGGTATTCTGATCTATCTATCCGAGCCACCTCCCACACATTCTTTGCGGGTTAAAAAAGGGGGTGGGGGCCCGAACTTTAAAAGTCTAGATTTCTAGGAAAATATTGATATTATCCATGAAGGAAAGTGTGGTTGATTTCTTGAGAAAAAACATGCTGTTTCCGAGCCTCTCAGTTGATTCAGCAACCTAGTATCTTTTGGAGAGAGGCTCTCCGACTCTGCCTTCTACATACAGCGGTCAATATTTCGGACATGGATAGGCCGATTTTGTACTTATAAAAGGAAGAAGTTCGCATCTTGGAGCACCCGTTGAAAAGTGGGACGGAGGAGCCCTTCTACCCCAAGCTAAATGTAATAAAAAATATTCGCATTACCTCTAATGGTTTTCCGACAGGATAATTAATGTGCGCCGGACGAGTGTGTGGCGTTTCACTAGTTGGTTTATGTTGCTCAGTCTCGAACCTTCCTTCCTCTACGTTACTTTCTAAAGAGAAATTTGTCGACTGAAAAAAAAATAAATAAGTTAAATTTTAAATTTCAAAAAATTTTCATGTTTTTAATCACAGTTTTACATTTACATTACATTTTTTCTTGATGACATTCTGCTGATATGAAAGCGTTTAGTATCGCGAGTTCTCGCCTCGCCCCATCTCGCCTTCAATTTTTCAGATGCAACACGGACATCCATCAAGCTCAAATAGTTGTATCTCTGCGCCGTCATCAACATGTGTATTTTCCCTCGCTCCATCGCGCCTTCAATTCTTCAGATGCAACACGGTCATCCATCAAGCGCAAATAGTTGTATCTCTGTGCCGTCATCAACATGCGTCTTTTTCCTCGCTCTATTTCCATGTTATGTTGGTTTTCGTTGGTCTCATTTGTGATGGTGCTTGGCAAACTGATTTACGGCAAGTACGGGTTAATTTGACCCAACTTAGAACTTGGTGAATAAAAAAAGTCTTGGGCATCCGGGAAGGGTTTTGGTTTGCTTCTCTACTCTGCAAAATTTAAATATTTTTAATTTCCCCGGGGTTACTAGCCGATGGTGTGCCCTCTCATGGCGTATCCTGCGTCCTTTTCCCTAGGTACTATCTCGCAATCAGTAATTCCAATTTATGTTCTTATTTGTTCATTTCCAGATCTTGCTTTACACAATTAATTCAATGCCTGCATCTTTTTTTTCAAGTCTAATGAAAATGTTTCATTTCTGTCAATTTCTTTATAAAAATTGTTGAAAAAAAGTAAGAAAAAAAGGGTTAGCGATAGTTACATATCGTTTGTTTTCCTGGAGTTACTCAAGTTTCCCTGGGTCAAAGCTCAAACGTTAGAGCAACAATTACTGAACTCGTCAAAAAAAGCTGTTATTGAGGAGGAAATGAAGAAATATTCATGCTTACCGTTAATTGAGACAACGGCTCACCTGTCGACTGAGAATCGATAAAGCTGATAGTTTGGCTTCACAACTTTCCAGACTCGGCGTTTTGAAAGCGATTATAGTGGGCTTGTTCCGCATGTAGCGGAAACTTTGGGCCAAAGACTTATTTTGAGGGCTCAGGTACGCAAGACCCAGAGATTGAAGTCTCGCCCGTTTCATTTGACATTCGTCGAAACTTTTCTCTGACTCAGATCTTTGGTATTCTCGCAGCCTAAAAAACCAACAAGAAATCTTCGATGTCAAATCAAATTTGGAAGTGTAGTATTCTCTATAAATAAACAACAGAACAACGAAAATCGGCACTTGCACTAGTCACAAAATCGTATAAAAAATTAGGCTCATCATTCCAAAAAAATTCGTTTCCGCAGCAGTCTCTGACTTGTTCCAAGATAAATACTTGTTTTTCGCGTAGGCAATTCATAAAGCCAAGTAGTATTTTAGTTGCGAGGAAAAATAATAAATCGTCACCATCCGGCCAAAGTATCACAAGCGTCATGCGATGTTTAAAAATTTCCGCCGCCATTTTATTTTTTTTTTTACGGAGAAAATGTTCAACGAAGCTGTTAGAAAATTTCACATAATTTTTTGGGTGCTGCCAATAATATTCAGTGAAATTTAAAAAAATAAAATGGCGGCGGAAATTTTTAAACGTCGCATGGCGCTTGTGATGCTTTGGCCGGGAGGTGTCGAAATGTCACCATGCAATTTTCTTAGCTGTTCGTTGATGGAGGCATTCGTTTTAAGTAAAAATGCCATGATAATCAATTTTTCTTCTGGTGTGTAGTAGTCAAAATGGCCAAAGGTCCTGATAATTTGGTAAAAATTCATTAACTTCTTTTCTAAGAATATCAATAAGACACTAATATCTTGATAAATATTTGTAAAACAATCTGGTAATCATCAAACTTGAGGCATTGAATTGTGAAATTTTCCATTTGATAATCTGCACGAGAATTGCACCACTTGTAAGAGTAAATGCCAAAACTTACGCTAAAAGTCTATCCCTTTTCTTTGATCTGTTTTCCATGTCCGGCATTGAGAACGATTTCTCCAGCGGTGTTTTACTTGTGAGTAAAAGTTTGTGGAGGTTCACTGGCTGAGGTTTTTTCGGACCACTTCCAGCATTGAAAATATCTAAAATTACAGACAAGATGCACCAAATAATCAGATTTATACAGAATGAAAACTGATTCAAAAGGAGAAAAATTAACAGTCTTCCTTCATTTGATCTCAAAATCACTAATTGGAATATTTTTCATTTTTTTTTCAAATTCTTTTGTGTAGTAAAACTATGATGCTTCTAATTTATGAAACTATTTTTTTTACATAGCTCTGTGATTGCAATTTAAATTTAAATTTCTCATTTGAAAGTAAGGAGCAACTAAATGTACATTTCTCTAAATAGTTTGAAAGTTTAATGTTCCTTGATTTAACAAGGAGAGTAACATGCTTTTTCTCTGAAAATTCTCATCAATTGAACTTCAGGAGTCCAGCCCTCACCACCTACCTCCTTTTTTAGCAGTAGTTACCAGGTCACTTTTGTAGTAACAATTAATTACAAATTTGGTACCAATTAAAACGCAAGATTGTTAATGGGACCAAACAATTTAAAATCGCAAAGGTAACTTTTTTTGATGCTCATGTCAGTGTTAATTGACTTATCATTCGACATATTTGAGAAAAATATCTGAAAATCAGACTTAAGTTTCTAAATTTGCCTTCAAGAATTTTTTGTTTATTTATTTACCTATAGCAAAGGTGGGATTATGACCTTACCAGTGTTTGAACCGGCATCACTAGTGGATATATCACTGTCGGTTGAGGCAGTCATACGAATATTTTCCGGTAAACTAGAAAAGCTCTCGTTGGTATACCCAGACATATCTCTAAACATCACCATTTTTCCTCTCACGTTCAAACCGCTGTCTTTGCGTGAAAATTGCCGTTTTAATTGCCTGTTAACAACAAAGAAACCAAAAATCACCAAATTTTATGGATATAAAAATAACATTATTCTAAAAAAACATGACGGAAGCAAGTATTATCGAACTTTTTTAGCGCCTAATAGTACATTGGCAATAAGTACCTCGATACTGGCATAAGGCCTAAACAGTTTACTATTCTGTAATTAGTTTTCAATTATGTGTCAACTTATGCAAATTAGAGCGAAAAGACATCCAGGAAAAAATGTAGAAGTTATCCATGAATACAAAAGCAAAATAAATATATTATAATATATAATATGATAGGAATGAAGTGATTAAGAAAGGGCATACTCTTGGAGTCGTTTCAGAGCCGTATTTGGCTCTGGAACTGTGGCAACTGCAGCGGGGGTTGGTTTGGGCTCAACAGTTGGTAACTCTTGATCGATGTTGTGCAATTTTTCCTGTTCCTTCTCAAAGTAGTTGTGGAGTCTATTGGTCCATTCTCCTACACCTCGGATATGAAGCCACATGTAGTCTGAAATGACCAGAAAAATGGTACATTATGATCCACTAAATGGTTAGCAGAATATAGGCCAGATTACGTTTAAGGCAAAGTCAATCTAACAATGCAAGTTTTATGTTCCCAAAAATGATTTGAATAAACTTGATTCTTTTCCATGCAGATTTAATCATTGGAAGAGAGATGGAGAGAAAAAAAGGTACCAATACATTTGCCGAATTCTTTGCCATTCGTTTACTATTATACACGGAGCATTCTCCTTCATGTGTCTCTTGATACCTTCAGCTTTACTCTATCTTCTGGTACAAATGTATAGTGCGAAAGAAATAAAATGTCAAAACAGCAAGTTCTCAAATGAGACAGAGGATTTATTTGTTTTATCGATGAACGAAGTAGCATACAGATAAAGTTAATTAATGGACGAAGATATAGTACCCTCTTGCTCTGGTGCACTGCTGATAGTGAAAGGGTGCCATTCGTATTTGGCTATAGCAGGAACGTTTACGAACACATAATCTCCCGGATGGAAGTCAAAGTGAGGTGGACGCTTGATGACCAGATGAGTAACCTGTAACATTACATTCACTTTGTTGCTTAGTACTAAAATAATTAACGAAATAAAAAAGAGCATGCATTTTTTTATTCATGCCAGTAAAAAACAGTTGCTTCTATGAAAGAAAACACCAACAAGAGGGCTAGTGGTGCGTATTAAAAAAAAAAAAAATTGTAGACAACATTTCACAGAATAATCGATGAGGATATATGCTGAGAAGAACAATAAATTCTTTAAATTAAAAGGAACTCTTTCTATTGTGACATTGATCCCTAAGATCCGTAAGAATACATGCATGATAGGGCCCATGTCATAATGGACGTGACCTCCTTTGATTCAAACACGTTGATTTTGGAGTACGGAACAACTACAGTTTTGGCTTCTCCATAAAATCATCTGCCCGTAGTGTGTAACTAATTGCACACTTGCTGTTGTTCTGCACATATTGGTTGTAAATGAGCCAGAATCAGTGGTGTGTACAACTCTTTAAAATCACAAGTTGGAAAACGCTGCGCGAGTTTGAATGACCGCGCTAAACACTACGGTCAGCGCGGAAAGCATGTAAGCGCCTGCAAGACTACATGAATACTTCACGCACTGAGCGTACTGCGCGTTGCGCCGCGCAACGCGCCGGTGCGCGCTGTTAGTGCCTGCAAGTCTGCATGGATACTTCACGCATTGCGCGTACGCCACTGTATCCACCGCGCGCCTCAATCGTCGCGTTTCCCCATTTCCCGTCTCAAGGCTCAGATACACTTGCAAATTACAAGCGCTTGTTGAAAATGAAACACAATTCAGTTCAGTTTTGCACTCACCCTAGACGGCAATAACAAGCCAGAGCTGATGTAGGTTTTCCCTCGCTCGGATCGCATAAGCGAAAAACGGAAGACTCGCTCGCCGAGATAGAGTAGTCCTGGAATGATGTACCACTTCCAAAAGTTCGGGCCATGAATAATAAGCAGTATCCAGAACGGCACGTACAGCAAATGTGTCCAGTAGAAGATCTGAATATGTAGACCACAACATATTTTAATACCATGAATAGTAAAAATAATTTCTCATACATGCTTTGCTTCTTTCTTCGTCCAGTTTCTCTCATTGTGCCAAACTATCGAAGAGAAGGAAATTGATTGGATCTACTCAAAAAAGAGAAGAGGAAGTTGACTCAAGTGTAACAGAATTGCACCAAATTGCATCAACTTTTTAACCGATAAAAAGAGGTTTGAAGGTTCATTCCACCTTCAGATCCAGTGTCGAAAAAAAATTTTGACAACTATCTTCACATTTAAAACATTTTTCCACAACTTTGAATTTTTGAACGGAGCCAATGTACAATTAATTGAATCCAAATCCACTCAATTTTCCCCCTTAAAATGCGGTTTGATGCATGTCTGTCAAACCTCTAAACTTATGTCCCAGTTAATGTAGTGGCTAGAAAATCACTGTATTATTTTAATCGTACTGTACTCGCTCACATTTCGTCGTTTACGAAAGAACGTAACTACATTGCAATGTTTTCAAATTTTCTCTCATAAATTACATGTTAATTAAGGAAATCTTGGGAGTTCTAAACTTAAAATTTCGCCGATTTTTCCCCGGATTCCATGCAAAAATCAGAAAAATTTGAGATGAAAATTGCACAAGTATATTTTTGTAAAATAAATCAATGGACCATTAGACAAGGTATGATTTTAAGCAATCTGATACATATTTCTTAACCAGAATTTCACGTAGAACACGATTCGCACAACGAAAATTACTGAAACCAATTCCTAACGAAGATATTAACGTTTTTATTTCACATCGGTTACGAGGAATTTGAACTGCCCGCTCACAAGAAACTCAAAGTTCTACGTGAGTCAAATTGCGCACTACAACGGTTTCAATTAGCTTCTCAATCGAGCAATGTTCATTTCCCACCATGTGTTGTTCAACCTATAAGCAATTTGCTGCAGCTGAGCCAAAGCGTCAAAATTGAGGTTGCCAGATTTTTACATCGCAGAGACTGTCATGATAACGTTTAGCGCGCGATGTGAATCACGTAGAGCATAGAATTTTAATGAGCGGGTGGTTTGAATTCACGCATCAAGAATCATTAAATATCTTCGTAAGGAGTTAATTTCGGTAATTTTTGCTGTGCGCATCGAGTTTTGCGTGAAATTTTTGTTAAGAAACATGTATCAAAATGCTGGAAATCGTACCTTGTCTACTGGTCCATCGTTTGAGTCAATTTGGTAACCTTGGAATTGAGTTACATTCCTTTGTCAGGGACACGACGATTTATAATCGTTCTAAAAAAAAAGAGGCTTTATGTCGAAAAACTGGAATTCAAATACTGGTGCCGCTGCTGAGCAGATCGTACTTAGAATATATGTCATATGTGAACAAAGAATATACCCTGAAAATATCGACAAATTGAAGTAATAATTTGAAAGTTACTCGACGGTTGAATCATTGTCCAAAAATCAAAGAAGATTCTTCACTCAAACTTGAAAAAATAGGTCTGCTGAAAAATTGTCTGCGATGGACTAGGATCCTTACCTCGTGGATAGTTACATTTACAGTTGCCAAAGGTCGATGACTAAAAAGTAAGGTTTCATTGGCAAGTTAAACCGACTTTTTTTTACAAATTAAAATTAGAACTGGATCCAAACTGACTTGAAATTAACATATTTTATCAATTTTTCGATAATATTTACACCCGAAAATGAGGCCTTCGGTATTATCAAACTTAAAGTCTGAACTTTTGCAAGGAATAAATATTGAGCGACCTTGAATAAAGTTTCCTTCCTGCCGGCTCATAATACACCTTAACGAGCAACCTCTCGAAACTGTACAGAACATGGAAGCAAAGAAAACGGAAGGAAATGGAAGGAAAAAAGAAAGTATAAAGTTGAGTAAGTTTTCACCTCGATTGAAAAACTGATAGCAAGCGGAAGCAGCGCTTCTTTCACGAGCAGGTGCTTGTAAAATCATGATGATTATTAATTTTTTCAAAGTTTCTGATCCAGGGGTATAAACCACTGAGAGACCATTTAAAATTATTTTCCAGAATTTTCACTGATTGTTTTTAATCCTGTTTTTTTTTCATAAAATTCGTTCGTCGCTTAGAAAAAAATAACATGAATAAAAAGTAGTGTAATGTCAAAACGCTACCGTCAAAACTTGTGTTCTTGACCATCCGCATCGATTTCGAGTAAAAACACACTTGCGTAAAAATTCATCCAAAATAGAAGCTAGCACGGCACGCAAAAGGCAACTTAAGGAAGCATTGTGAGATTGAAAAACGCCAACTTACCATGACCCCCCCCCCCCCCAAAAAAAAAAACCCACATGAATCGTCCTGGATAGTATGATATCCACCGGGCTTACAACACTCCTATACTCGTAGAAGTTGAACTTGAATCTAAGTTCGATTTTGTATGACAAGAATGTTTGTTCAACTGAACTGAAACTTAGGTATAGAACATGATCCGAAAGTTCAAGAAGAAGATGTTTTTTCCCCTTGTGAAGACCATGTCTTCTGACATTCAACTTCAACTTTTGGACCTTAATTATATTTAAAATGAACTCGATTTTCAACTTGCATGATCCTACAACATCGCTTGGCCTCTTGTTGATCCAAAATTTAGGGAAGTTCAAGGTTGTCGATCATAAATCAAAAGTCAAGAGTGACAATTCTTAAAAGTTGGAAACACTGTCTTTCCTCCATTTAAATTTATGTAAAACAATCGATTCTTGGTAGGGCAGCTTGCTTCATCTACAATCGATATTTTTAATGCTTTTAAATGGAGCGTTACCAACTTGCAAAATCGCCGCTGATTGTCAGTCATTATCGTAGATTGATGGGAAGTACAGAAATAGAGAGACAGAAAGAGAGAAGTACCTCAAAACTGCCACCACGGCGGACAAAAGTTTGAGAACAGATGAACATAATAGAGAGGATTGTGGCGAGAAGGACCCCAGTCGGGTTGGCCCAACCATCGATTAAACCGAACAGACCTGGCTCCGAGGTGAATAGCCACTGATATAGTGAGTAGTTATCCTTGTTCAGCACTGGATCATCCAAAACTACTAATCCTGTACACACAGATATCTCGATTTCAATTTTCAGTAATTAAGATAAAGTAACAATTACAATACATGTTCATTTAGTATAATTCTAGGCCCCTTCATTTTTAGGCGGGAGCCTGAGTTAGCGATCCGGAAGTTCCATTTACTGAAATACTGTGAGGTGAGAAAAGAGAGCATTGCTTCACTAATAATATTATTAAATACATGTTTGGCAAAAACGACGGATTTAACGATATTTTTTTATCATTCAAAACCCGTGTGCATGGACAATACTTGCGAATTCTTAGGTCTAAAACAATTTTTAGGTGAAGGCAATCAAGCTCTCGGAGCATTTGGGGGAGATATCGAGCTTAAGTAAGGTAAAATAATGACGTTTGCTGAAAATTCGCAATCACGGACCGTCCCTAAGTTACGTGACGCTCTAAGGAGGTTGGCCCTGGTAAAAATGGCAAGTGTTAGGTCAGTGAATTTTCCACTGAGGTCAGTGCAATTTGCTCTGAGGTCAGTTCAGTTTTCTCTGACGTAAGTGTTAAAGCACTTACCCAAGAAGTCAGCACTGAGGTAAGAGGCACTGACGTCGGGAGAAAGACTTACCTAAGTGCAGAGATGTCTCTGAGGTAAGCGGGACTGAGGTCAGGACTTGGTTCAGAGGGTAAGTCTCTGACATCAATCTTAATCGAACCGCATTCACTCCCAAAAAGTAGAGATGGCTCCCCCTTCCCCCACCCTATTTCATTTTCGTGGGGGAATATTTCCTCGGGACACGGGGACCACAAACTTTATCTTTCAGAGAGGCATATTTTGTAGAAGGTGGGATTTTCTAAGAGGGAAGGAAAACTAGTTTAAGTAGCCACACTCTTGAATAATTTGTTTTACCCTCTTCGTTTAAGATGGCACTTAAATAATTAAAACACAACAAAAAATGAGATCGATAAAAATATTATCACCGCTAAAATATGTATTTAGATATATTTATTTAAGCATTATTATTTTTTTATAAAAAAAAAGTTTTAAATTTGGTTTTAATTTTTTTCAGTTTTAATTGT
This sequence comes from Bemisia tabaci, assembly GCF_918797505.1. Classification (NCBI taxonomy): domain Eukaryota; kingdom Metazoa; phylum Arthropoda; class Insecta; order Hemiptera; family Aleyrodidae; genus Bemisia; species Bemisia tabaci. Next base: position 47,808,669 of record NC_092798.1, read on the forward strand.
TTTTAAAATGTTTCAGTCTCAATTTTTTTTAAAATTTTCCTACTTTATTTTCAATTCTTTTCTAACTTTTTTACTCCTTTACTTTCAATTTTTGTATCTGCTAATTTATATTTTGTGTATAATTTCAACTTTCATTATTTTTTTTGCATCATTAGCTTTAATTTTGAATTTTAGTGCGATCCATTTTTTTTTTCAAAGAAACGTAACTTACAAAACTTCATTTACATGTTGATTGATTAAAAAAGAATAATAGAAAAATTAAGTATCGGATTCACATTCAAAGACAAAATCATCATTTGCTGGCAAAATTACCCCAATGGGGGCCCTGAAATGGTAAAATTACGCCCCTAACACGTACACGCGCAGGTAGTGTAGTGGTTCAATCGCTAGGACGATCACCGAAGTTAAGTTACGTCGGGCGTAGTTAGTACTTAGATTGGAGACCGCATGGGAACGAGCGATGTCCCCTGAAGATAGTGATACTTGCTTGGGATTGAAAACTCACAGCAGCCCTCCCTGATCGTCAAATAGTGACTTAACGTACCTGGCAGATCGGTAATTAACGAAATTTTTGCCTGTACAGTATTTCTGGGAGTTTCCACTCCGCTTACGTCTGAGACACTTAGGTCAGTGCCACTTACATCAGAGGCACTTGCCTTTGGAACAGACCTAACACTGAGGTAGCAGATCAGCGCCCGGCAGCACTGACATCAGTGCTTAGGTCTGTTCCAAAGGCAAGTGCTACTGATCTGAGCACTTGCCATTTTTACCAGGGAGAGCGTTACGCCATTTTGTTTTTACGTATTAAAGGATAGGGACCTACGTCACGAAAACGTCGTTGCGAAAGGTCAAAGTTGCTTAGGCAAAAATCAGAGAGAATCGTGAGAAAACTTACCATTCGTACAATTATTGTGGTTCTGCTGGTTGCAACATATGTATTTGGATTTTTTTTTCACTGAAGTTTATTTCTCGAGACCAGAGAGTCAATGCAAAATAAGCAATGTAAAGTACAAATTGCTAGCCTTGCATGATTTTTATAATACAAGATTTGCTCATCGTTGGTGAAACTGCAAAAAATGTGTTTCTTTCGTGATACTCCAAAATCTCTGATCCCATCTTATTTTAAAAATGAATGACAAACCATCGCTATTTCATGGAATTATCACACAAGATTCATCATATGGAGAGGGAAGATTTCGGGAATTCACTGTGAATTTTTCAATTCAAGCAATAAATTGTGATGGAGGTCATCAGCGTCACGAACTTCACGCGTTTTTTGTAGTTTTACCGACGTTGAGACAGAGAGAGACACTATTTTTAAGCCTAATAATGCTTCAAATTGATTTCAAGCCCGAAATCCTTTTTATTTGAGGATTAGGTGTAGAAAAAATGTATTGTAATTGGTGCCTCAGTGAATCCGGAATCGCCTTAAGAGTGATATCGGCTCATTCCATTGCTCATTGTCATCGTGTGACCAAGCTAATGGAGATCTTGCAACAAATGTTTTTGTACATTTATCTGAAGATCTAGGTTAATCCTAAGATTTGAACAATCAATCATTTTGAGCTTTCGACGTAAAAAAGAATAAACAGAGTTCAACTCAGGTGTGCTTCCTTGATTAACTCCAATATTGAAGCGCTGGGTGTGGAAAAGACACTTTTAAAAGTGCCTTAGGAAATGTATGTAATTCGTTGAAACTTTGACTAAATATTTTCGGCGATTTTACAATGATTTAGATGAATATTTTCGGGACGTTCAGTCAATTCTTTCCTCCCTCTTTAAAATAAATATTATCAACGTTAATTCTAAATTACCGCAACTGAAAAGTGCTTTTTTTACACCCAGTGCCTAAATTTAGATTGGCTCATGTATGTATCTCGATCTGCAATCTGATATAATTAAAAATCGTGAAAGGTCATTTTTTTTTCTTGAGAAGTAAGGCCGATGTGTTTAAAGATTGAAACATTTTAAGAGATATACACTGAACATACACATGCTGGTGGCTTGATGAATCAAATCGAGCCGATCTTGGTTATTAACGATAAATATATGGCATGACTATCAAAAAGTATACCCACCAAAATTTAGAAGATGCATAATCGTGTGGAGGACGCTGTAGAAGAAAATGAAAAATCCCGTTAATTTATGAAAGTATATGTGTTGGTCCAAGGGTAGAAACATACTGAAGCCGCGTGTTCGCAAAAATGTGATGCAGTGCCTCAGCATCAGAACCAATACGAACATACAATTGAAATTTAAACACTGGCCTGAAAACATAATCAAAATTAAACTGTAAAATGAAAAATCTAGGTGAAAGGGAGAAGTATCGGAAAGAGAGCGTAATTATATATTTCATTAAAGTTTGAGGATCATTTCCAAAAATCAAAGTACTAATATTTAGAAAGAGGCTGCGGTTATCAGGCATTTTGAAGCGTGATCAGCTTTAGTAAATGGAGTTTCAAAAATTTTCCCGAGGTGAGTTTTGTCAGTTTTGGTCTCTCCCCACCCAATACTGCACATATATTTCACGAATAATTTGATAGCCGCAATTCTACTTAAACAACAATTCTCCTTTTTTCGTTTGAATAGAGTATTTTTACGTGTGAAGGGTAAGTGTTCAGCCTCAACAAAATTACGCTTTGTGCATTCGAGTAAGCATGCCGCCTCTACTGTTTTATTCTCCTATCATTCCTACCTATTCCACCATTACCTTTTCTATTATTTGTCGCTTTTTAATAGCTTGTTATAATCGGCAAAAGAAAACTCAATTTAATTTGCTCATTTTATCAGTCTCATCATTTGTTGCCACTAGATTTATATAGAAATAAATTTAAGAGGAAAGTGTTAGCATGCCACGAAAAAATTAAGAGTTAACTCTATCACGGGAAGTAGCCAAGTGGTAGCTTTGACGGATCTCCAATGTTGGCATCACAGTTTTCCCTCCATTTAAATCCGTTGTAAATAATCGATTCTAGACCAGATAGTGTATCTTGATAAACGTCGATAGTTTTACATGTATTTAATAAGATCAGTTTTGTCACTTTGCTCAAGTCACCACTGGAGTCGCCTCAGCGAGGATAAGTAGAAATTTTTTCACAGCATGCTTACAACCCTATTCCCTATTTTCTGAATACTTTATACTTCTATTCGTAAATAATTTTACACTCACCGCAAGCGCGAGCAATCATGACGTAGAAATTACTATGCCTATATTCATATAACCTTGAGACAAATAGACTAAAATTTACAATGAAAAATAAACTAGCAAAAATAAGGTACACGTAATTATTCTTTATATATGGTAAAGTGAGTTGATAGGGACGAAGTGCCGATATCTTCCCTAATAGAGAAGCAGGTGGGGGTTTAGGCTTCGGCGGCACCAGCCATCGGTCAATACTGAAACAAAGTAAATTAAATAAAATTGGGGTCAATACTCTGAATTAATCCGAAAGATGTTGAAGCAATTCAAATTACGTCGGAATGGAACTGTCATTAAAAGTGTTTGTTGAAAAGTCCTGTGTAAAAAACACTCCTTAACTTTCATTAAAATTATTACATTTCGATCATGAATTTTTTTAAATTTTAAAATAAAAAGCATAATAACAAATACCGCGTTACAAATGTTCAATCCTAAAAAGTCCTCCTCCTACTTTGTTGTTCCTAGGTTGTTTTCAGTTCGCCTTCAGCTGCGTCCGCAGCAATTGCTGTTACGAATATGTTGTGCGTGCTGATCTCAGCCCATTACATACTTGACTCTTCGAAGGCGTTTAATATGCGAAAGTAGAGCGGAGCACCCTGTTGGAGAACAACAGAAGTGAGATTGAACGAATCGATTTATTCTTACTTTGTTCGTTCTCCGACAGATTGCTCTACTTGTGCACAAAAAACGCCCTCAAAGAATAGAGTATGTAATGAGGTATAAATAGCACGCACAACATATTCGTAACAACAATTGCTGCAGACGCAGAAGAAGGCGAATTGTTCTGTTAAAAAAAGAGTATGATAGGAAGCCTGCATTTGACGAAAGGGTATGTATCCGATCAAAATCAAACGGGGAAAAAAAACGTGAACCGATCAACAAAGATTCCATGGACAAATGTATAAAAAAGCTGATCAAAATCAGTAGAAAACTTACATTCACTTTGAAAATTTCAAATCGCGGTAAGTCGAAAATTAGGATCATTGAAGATTTCGATTATCCGTGATTTTAAGTCCACGAGTATCGTACCATAGACTAACCCCGTGCAAACCGTTTTTGGGTACATTTTCGTCGCATTTTTTTTTTTTTTGCTTCAAGACTACTGAGGAAGGTAGCAACTCTATTTATACTCCATTTAAATCCACTGAATTTATCAATTCTTGATGAGACAAGCTGCCTCACCTGGAATCGATTGTTAAACATACATTCAAATGGAGGAAAAGCAGGGTTCCCAACTTGCAAGAATCGGCCATCGAGCAGCGTAAATTTATCAAATCGACGCTCCTCTAACGTAAAGGCGTATCTCAATATCCACAATAGCCCTGTTTTGCTTTCAGATACATGCGTTTTAGAGCTCATACCGGATTAGTGATACGCTCTCACGCCAGTGGCGCGATGAAATGACGTATAGCTATTTAAATCAGTTTATAAAGTTCTTTTCCCCTAAAACGGTTACAGATTAGTGCCTATTTTCACGGTGTGACCAACTATTCACGCGCCTGATCAACGGAGTCTTACCTAATGGATAAATTTTCTAAAAGTCCGCCATGCTTTTCTAGTTGGTTCTTGAGTGCCTCATACGTAATAGCTCCCCTGGACTCATTGTCGGCGTCTTCGAAAAGTGCCATTGTTAAATCGTCTATTTGCTCTTCGCTGAACTGCATGCCATTCTCTTCCATACACGCTCGCATCACATTCTGCAGTTCTCTGCGTTGAATCAGTCCATCCCCTTTAAAGAAAAAAGTCAAATTTTAGGAGAAATACTCTCAATTTATTCTAGGCGATTAAATTTAATTTCTTTATTGAGCGATATTATCTAAAACGAATAGCATGGATGAAAGTATGCGCCCGTACCGCCTTGCCAAGGAAAAACACAGTCTGAACGTTTGGACGTTGAGAAAATCCGTGTGTATTTTGCTTCCAATTGTTCAAAGACATCAATTCGTAATTTGATCTATATCTGAAAATTCCGAGGTAGAATTCTCATAAATTTTCATAAGAATGAATATTTTATCCGGGAAAATTCAAAAGCATACGGATGTTCATGCCCTGTTTCTCCCCGGCGCGGCAGTATGTAATATTATCCTGTCGCACTGAGAGATATTTTATACAAATCACAAGAAAACAGTTTTCCGCGCCAGTTTTGGACTGTGTTTAGTGATACATATGAGTTAGGTTGGAATAATGACGTAAAATGAATAATCAAGAATGAAAAATAAGAAAAAAAGATTCAGTGATACATGACCGTCACGGGTGAAAATTATAAAAATGTGATATTGACAGAAATACATTTTTGAGGGCAATGTCTATAAATGTATTCGATACAAAAATGTGTGGCTAAAATAATGTGCTTTCCTCTTAAAGTTCCATGAATGATTACGTTTGCTCAAAAAAAATCTTTCCTCTTTCCCTGAAGATCTACTATATGGCTTGAGTAACTTAATTTGTGATCTATTTCTCACTGTGACCAAACTTATGTGCCATTTTTTTCTCCCGCAGTGTAAACTCTTCCTGGTGTTTTAACCTATAGATGACATTAAATAGTGCTAAAACTTACCGTCTAAATCATAAACTTTAAAAAGGAAGCGTATTTTATCATCAGGGGTCTGCCCTGCAAATTGATGCATAGCATCAAGGAATTCTTGCATAGAGATTGACCCAGAGTTGTCTTTGTCGAAAATTTGAAATACTCTATCCGTGAAAAATGGCTGAAAAAGAAAAAGAAACATAAAGCACGTAATGCTAAAGACGTTCATTATTGGTAAGTTACTTAAAGTCTGGAAAACGTCTGTAGACGGGTCCTTTTTATGGTACTAAAACATGATCATCGTCTGAATGCAACTATTCGTACTTAAATGATGTCAGTGTTGCATTTACTCAATTTGAAGGCGCCTAAGCCTCTACATTCTTCGCAGTTGAATACTCGCGGTATGTCAGTCTCATACGACTCTCACGAGCTATGGACACTTATTTTCTTCTTCATTTAAACTATGATAGACAAACGGTCTTACAAGCATTAAATAAGCCTTCCTCAATATGCATCGATTTTTTAAGATGCGTTAAAAGGGGTGAAGTACAAAATTGTTCCAATAAATGTCTTCAATGGAAATAAAAACATGTCATCTGGTGATATACATAGGAACCAAATAATCAAATCTTGGATTTTTTTGTGTGCATATGTCGCACTAGGTGGTTTTACAATTGCCGAGGAAACACCCAGATGCGTAGAAATATTTGCCTAACAAAACAACTGCACAAGAAAAATTTGGAAGAGCTTATAGTGATGTTGACTCACATTTTTGGTGATGAGGATCTTCTTGAAATCGTCCCTTCGAATTTCCCTCTCACTGCCGACAGTTTGCCGAAACAACTGCTCCAGCCAATCTAGGTTGCTTTTATCAAATCCAGATCTGGGCCTAAAAAATTACACGACCATCAGAAACACACCCAAATACAAGGAGAGCATATCATCATTCCAATTGTTACTCTTTTTCATTTTATAAATAAGGAACATAGGGATTCTTGAGAGAGGAAATGATCCATAGACAAGTGTAAGTTGAAAAAGATGTCGATTAAATGGATTACATTTTGCAATAAGGAACATCCCTACATAGGGACACCAATGGCACGTATGTTGTTTCTAAAATAGGCCAGAAATAGTGGTTCCTTATTGCAAAATGTAATCCAAACTATGCGAAAAAAATTATTAGTGGTCTCATCGGCGAATGAGCTGAAGCAGCTATACATTGCCCTTATACCCATTAAAATTAGATCACTTTCATTTACTCTTAAGTGAAAGATTCCATCCGAGTTTGTGGCAAGAAATAGTACATATTCACTAAGGAAACATTATAAAACCTCAATTATGTTAAAACTTTTAAAGTTAAAGTAAGAGGAGTTGATACCGAGTCATCTTAATTCGGTCCACAGAATTAGTACATATAGACTTCGCAGAAAATTAATTTCGTAATTTATTTTTAAGAGACCAACAAGAAATTTTATTACGATTAGACAAGAGAATGTTACATACCTTGTGCTGGTAAGGGCTGCGAGAAACTCCATAATTTGAGCTGGAGTAACGATCCCATCATTATCTTTGTCAATAAGCCGGAATAATTTGTCCACGATCTGTTCGAGATGAAAAAAAAAAATCATGTGTGGGAGAAGAGTGGATTCATTTTAAGCAGAATGTTACCTTCATCCTTCATTAGAAGTTCGAATGATATATGCAGGAAAAGTTGCGTTTCCTGTTATTGAAGGAGTTTTATAGTCATTTCCATTCACTCGAACAGCAACTTGATCATTTTCTATTTGCAAAACCGGAATTCAAGATTCCAATAGTTTTCAATGGTTTTGACCATAATCTTGACTTAAAATCGGATCCTGTTCTTATTAATTTCCCTTGCCATTAATCTTTTTTTCGTGTTTTTTTTTTTTAAGAAGAAGAAGATGAAGAAATGAACATTGGTAAAAAAAAAAAAAGCAAAAAAAGAATCAATTTGTTCGTAATCCTACTTACTTTTTGATTCAGTGTAAAATTACCCATGGGCTTGTCTCGATTTTTGCTACATTTTGATATCGCACAAAAGAATCTCCTCTGATATTAGTACCTTATATCTCTATTACTTGCAGGGCTGTGCTTTACACATAAAATGTAATTGATCTCAATACGTAAAAGAGTGATTGAAGCGTCTGTCATGCATGCTAATGTGAAATGAACTTACACCTTTGGCCTGGAATATTTGGCAAAATTTATCTAACGTTACTCTATCGTCGCCACAAAGCACATACGCAACACTCTCCAATTGCTCCGCTAAATCCATTTGCTTCTCGTCCCTGAAACAAATCATCGTTCAATTTAAAGAAATTAAACTGTAACGATTCATTTTTTGCAATTTAATATATTCTTCCACAGAGGCCCGCTTGTATTTTTTTCCCACTGAAACCTCTTTTGTTAGAACCAAAAATAAATAAGTTAACCCACTTATGTACATGGGTGGATGGAGAAAATCGATTTCTAATTGAATCAACCAATTTTTTAGAAATGTTGTCCGATATCATCTTTAAAGCAATTTTACCGTCAAATTATTGCATCTATTTTTGTTGTAGTTTTGAATTAAAAAAGGGGAACATTTCTTGAGGCGTAACGCATTGAAATATTTTGAAGGAACGTAAATTCATTCAAAGGTTGCCAAATTTATTCAAGTTATTTAAATATTTACAAGAATATGACTGCGCAATAGCTGTCCTAAATTTTGCTGCATTTTGCAAATAACTAGTAGAAAACTCGTTGGAGTTTTCAACAAAAAATGTCAAGAATCTTCCTGGTAATAATATAAGTTATCAGTGAGAATTTCGCACGTTAAAATGTAGTTACGTTCTTTTGCTGGAAAACTTTTACCTATAGCGAGCTGACTACTAAAATTGATAGACAAAGTGATAGGCAGAGGCCTGATTATCAAAATTGATAGAAAAATCCATAGACAATGGAGAAAATGATAAATTAAGGGATCCTATTGGTGGAAGCAGGTGGTTGCAATGAAGAAAGGAGTAAGTAATTAGGTAACTGCAACACATAAGGTATCCGATAGTTATTCCATCATCTCCCTCCTTAGTCTACAACAATCACCCGTTTCAACTAATAGGATTGCACATAATCACTGTCTTCTTTATCTATCGCTCTGTCTATAGATTTCAAGAGTCAGCCCGCGGGGTGATCCAAAAGTCCCACTACTCTTATAACTCCGTATGTTCTTTCCTTTTTTTAGAATGGCCCCTTCTAAATGGGGGCCCCAAAAGTCGTTTCCTTTGACCCAGGAGCACATACAAAATTTCAAGTCTCCATCTCAATTTGTCCGAAAGATACAGGGCTGATGTCTAGTGCTGGTTGTCCAGCACTTTTGGATCATTCTGTATAAGGCTGGAAGGACCTACCGATCCCGAATGCGTGAAACTATAAGTGCTTCGTGCGGAACAGCGTGGTTCGAGAATATCCGCTGACCACCATCGTTGCAAGATAGTGCGGATAATCAGCACTTTTCCCCATTTGAACCCATGAAAAATATCCACAGTTTATCGCACAATCTACCTACTTTGCTGACCACGCTGCTGTGTTACAGAAGAGAGCCGTAAGTGCATTTGTGTATGAGCCACGGTTCGCAAATGTTCTTACGTATCTCGAGGCTCATACCATGATGCATTTACTGCTCTTTTCCGTAACGGCATCACGCCGCGCCGCACTGTGTCGGACGGAACGGTGAGGCAGGTGACAGGTGTTTGTGTTTAATGACCTCCAATTCTTATTGAATCACTGTTATTGAAAATTGGGCAGTGGTGATCATTACGTCAAGGAGTGGACGAGTAGCAAGAATCCGTTCGGTCTCTTCCCATAACTCCCCCGGGCACTTCTTTCGAATATTAGGACGCATTTAAATCAAATGGAGCTACATCCATTCAGTCATAATCCCTGGAATCCATAAGAATTCATGCACCAAAGGGCTCATGTCATGATGGATATAGTTCCTTTTGATTTAAATGCGTCCGTTTCAAAAAATGCCGCGCTGAAGTGGAATGCCAGGTGAGCTTAAAGACGTTGACGAATCGTCACCCTCCGGACAAAAAATCACAATCGCCATGCGACGATTCAAAATTTCCATCTCCATTTTATTTTTTAAAGAGAAATTGTTCAACGAAGCTATCCGAAAATTGCACTAAATTTTCTTTGTGCTGCCAATACAACAATTCCTCGGGAAAAAAATAAAAATGCGGCGGAAATGTTTAAATGTCGCGTGGTGCTTATGATACTTTGGTCGGAAAGTGACGAAATATCCTTTGATAAAATACGCATTTTATGGAAATCCGTGAAAAATCTTCTTACAATTTTGCAGATAGTTTTGTTTGTAATTCGATGTATAGTATGCATAAGTTTCAAAGAGGTATGTGTATTGCTTTTCTCAAAAATCAGTGTTTTGTCGGGGAAAATTTGACAATATCCGAATATCCATGTGGTATATTTCCTCAGCCCGGCAAAGTATCAAGAACTTACTTTAAAGTTGGTTTTCCGCGTGAAATTTTAGAGAGACCTCCCTGTTCGACAACAAGTCTAAAGGCACAATGTATACGAGTGCGCACCTCGCTTTGTCCTTGGTCGGCACGTATTACTTCATCATGAAGATGGCATAATTTAAAAAGGACGTCTCCAAAAAGAGACTCATGGCTCCAGCGACATTACTGTAGCGCAAAGAAGTGGTCCAATTTAAACTTAAACAGCGGTAAATGATCTTACTCTAAGTATCTTAATATGTAATTTGAAAAATAGAATGAACTTGTGAATCAACCACTGTACTAATTGCGAGGGGCGTTGGTTCATTTGAAAGGTGTTGTTCTCAATGCTTCGGGAAAACTATAAATTATTTTCTGGGGTTCGTCCCCGATTTTTAAATCCCTAAAAACTCATAAATTGGATGAGGGGAAGTGGGGGTTTTTTGTTTTTTGTTTTTCGGAAAAGTTTTGTTGCTACGCATCTTACTTTACCGTTTGCTGTCTTTTTATCAGCTGTTTTCATTCAACAATCATCATTAAGTGAGGTTACTTCCAACACTCAACTGCCATCAACTTACATTTTTCTTTTCCCGCGTTTTTTTTTTTTTTTTTTTTTTTTTTTTTTTTTTTTACGGTTTTTCATGATTGGTTCCATCTTTTTCCTATTGTCAATTTTTCCTCATTAAGTCAATAACCTCCAAGTTTTTTTTCTCATTTCCGATCAGAACTTTTCGCGCTGTTTCTTTTCAATGTGTATAAATATGTTTATTATTAATTTCCATTTTCATTTCATCCTTTTTCTTCTGATTTATTTTTTTTAATTTAAAAATTGAACTTTTCAGTTATGATTTTGTTAAAATAATAATAATTTTTACTAATTTTAATTTTAAATTTAACAGTTGTTATGAGTGAAATTTTCAATGACCGAGGCGGTCGTCCTCCAAAACGTGGTCGCGTTTTCCAGAATTCTTCGCATGTTCGTTTAGTGAAGCAAGAACTTAACTCTGTTATTAGTATAGAAAATCAAAGTTTCATTTCTTCATTTCGGAAGTATAAAATTGATGATCAGAACTTTGATGAAAATTTTGTTACCAAATTTTCAGTCGGTTCAATGAATATAATTTGTCATCATTGTGATGCTCGCCATTTTCAGGGTGAAATGTCCAATGGTCATTTTAATAACTGCTGCCAAAATGGCTTAATTTCTTTACCGAGTATTCGGACAAATACCGATTTGAAATCATTATTTTTATATTCTCCAAATTTCATAAAGCATATCAGAAATTATAATAGTGCTGTTGCTTTTGCCTCTTTCTCTGCAAATCGAATTGATATTCCGGGTGATGGACCTTATTGCTTTAAAGTTCAAGGATCCATATATAGGTAAGTTTATTACCGGAACCAGAATGCAGACTGAACATGGAAAAAACGAAGAAGAAAAAGCGGAAAAATTAGATGAAGTTAAAACAGGAGCAGAAAAAGAAGAAGAACCAGAAGGAACAGCTACTGAAGAAGAAAAAGAAGAAGCAAAAAAAGAAAAGACAAAAGGAGGAAAGAAGAAGAGCAAAGTTGTAGGAAATATAGGAAGAAAAGCAGGACAGAAATGGCAAAAGAAGAATCAACAATTTAATCGAAAAAAAAGCAAAGTATTTAAAAAATAAAAAAAGATCTTCTTTAAAATTAGTTTGAAAACAAATGTAAAACCTAAAAAATAATTTTGTATGAAGATTAAAACAAAATTTTAGTTTAAAGTTTACTAAATAAAATTACAATTTTTGAAAACATTTGTTATATTTATTCTCTCAAAAAAATAATTAGACCCGATTCAAAGACAAAACAGAAAATTAAATGAAAATAAATAAATAAAAAAAAAAAAACATGTGAAAGTGAAAAGTGTACAGGAAAAATAAGGGGCTGCGAAGCAGCCCCATAAGCCCCTAGTTAAATATATACTCGGGAGTAAATTGTAATAATTTACGTTCAACACTCCGTGATAACAGGTTTACGATGATTGGGACCTGACTCCTAGCCACTCGGGAGCTAGTTTAAATTGAGCAGGTAAGTGAAGAGCAGCAAAATAGTTTTTTTAAATAGATTGAGGAGCATTTCATGAGAGCCTTAGACAACAGTATAAATTTGAAGTCACCATATTTCAGATAAAATAGGGCCCTGCGATTTTGCAAGCTATGCAATTTCCTCTAGAATCACGATGAATCAAAATTGCCACTTCACAATATTCGCTCGCTGACTATTACCCGCATTCTGCAGAGCAATGAAAGCCAGAAATCCGAAAATTATAACTCGAGACACAGAACTATTACAGAGTTTATTGTGACTCTAATAATATTTTTTTGGATTGGTACCTTTTTTTCTCCGCAGAACAGTGTAAATCTAACATACTATTCTACCATTCTATTACATTTCAGTTGATTAATCTTTTTTTTTTTTTTTTTTTTTTTTTGCGAAATTTGTGGCACCATACACAACTAATTTAAATTTCTCGAGGCAAAAAATCTTATTTTCCGCTTACTCGTAGGCATTTTTTCTACCGGTCTCCACCTCGTATCAATTGCGGCGAACAGTGATCAGTGTGCCTTTTTGAAATTTTGACTAATTGATTCTAAGTTATTTATGGCCTAAACCGAGGCGTAACAACACTTCTGCCAAATCGACTAGGTAATTTATCACCTATGAACACCTCTTTAGGGACACTTGGGTGCTTTATCCGCAAAATCAGACACCCATGCGTCATGTGCGCAGGCTAAGTGACGCACCGTATCACTCCGCTGGTCAGTTCATAAATTAGAATGGGACGTGGCTTGTCAGCACTCGAACACCCTTCGCCGATCCTCGAATCCAACCAGTGATTTAATGGACCACGCCAAATCCTGATTCTTTCCTTTCGAAAAGTTTTGCTGAGAACTCGTCGACGTTTGTCATTGCCCAAATGCCGCGCCAAAATGGGTTGTTCTTCAACGTATTTAGCTATTTTACCCAAGAGCATCTTAACCCTAGCATGGCCAAGGTTACCTTAGAATCTGGAAATTTAAATTCCCTGGCATTTCCCTGATTTTCTTGACACATTTTGGTGAAATTCTTTGACAATTTAACAAATGCCAGATTTTTATAAATACAGAATTAGAAACAGTTTTCGGGTATTTGTTGTACGAAAGTTCCAACCCACTCGAGAAAGCAAATGACGGTGATTTGACGCTTTTTCCCTGAGATTTCCCGGTGTTCACGATATTCCCTGACTGTGGCAACCCTAATGACAGGCTTGGTGTTTTCGCGATATTTGGAGGGAAACAAACTGAATTTTGAGAGAAAGAATGAAGTTCCTCAGTTATTTTGGAAGCATTTACACACAAAAAAATACATTTAAAATGTAAGATTGAAGTACGAAACTGTCTCTTCAAGGGATGGGTCGGATTTTTGTTTTGAAGATTGAAGCCGGTTTACAGTTGATTTTCTGCACAAAACTAGGAAAAAGGGATTTTGTTCTCGCCTCAGGGGAACCTTTCCGATCTGCAGGTAACCGAGATCACAGAAACCAATCTTCGGTTCCTGTGACCCAAAACTTCGGTTCCCTGAACCTAAAAAAATCAGTGTTCGATATGAACCGAACTTAATATATTTTCTGGAACGTTTTTTTCTCAAAGAGGGGCTACAAAAAACGGATGACAAAACTGAGAAGAAAGATTATTTAACCTGGAACAGATAAAAGGTTTCCCCCGAAATGTATTTGGGCTTCTTTCGACGAAATAGTAATGTTGTTCGATAGACTAATACTGCTCTAGATGGACATTACAATAAGGTGATTCGACGGACGGCATTTTTTGTGCCAGAGAGAACGTGTGATACATTGTATCGATGCGTTCCATAATTTCAGCAACTCGTCATTTTTTTTTAGAATTTTGAGATCGCACTTCTGTTGTCCTGAGTCCAAAGAATTCAAGTACCAAATTCTACAAAGGAATTCAACGTAATAAAGGCAGGGTTTCTTTTAGAGGAAAAATATTGCATTCGATACTGATATCGAAACTGCATTCGAATGCTGTATCTTTCTTCGATAAAACCCTGCCCGTATTACATTGAATTTCTTTGTCAAAGGTACTTGAATTCTTTCGTCTCATGACAACAGAAGTGCGATCTCAAAATCCGAAAAAAATGGCAAGTAACTGAAACTATGGAACGAATCGATGCTATATATCGCACGTCACTCAGCAAGTCACACAGCAGTCCCTCTCTTGAGTGGTATCCATCTAGAGTTCTCCGTTTTTAGTCCCCTCGTAACTATCTATCCCTTCAAGTTGTGTGTGCATACGTATTTGTAAAACATGTCTCACGAGCTTTAAACTATTGCACAGAATACATCTCCTTTGAAAACGCCGAATGAAGATCGATTTCTTACGTTTAAATGGTTCCGTTTTAAAACCAAGATATATTTTTTCACATTCCTATCCACACAGGGGCTTTAGTGAACGTGCACATACTCTTGGTTCCTTTCCGTTAAACGTACTCCAAGTGGGAATGGAACTGTCATTTTGTGAGGCAGTACGACTCGACGCCAACGCTTCGAGGAGGGGGCGGGGGTTGGGAGAGGGGGGGGGGGTTGGAAGTCGACTGGTCATTGGTCAGTCGCTCTGCTCTGCTTTGACAACGGTTGACAAATTTACGCGGCTGATAAAATATCGGCGCCGACACATTTCATAACCGCGGGAAGAGGCGCGAGCTGGAAGGGCTCCAGACTTTGATTTAGTGCGAGGACAGCCGAGCTCCATTTGAGGCCCTTGTTCGGGCGTTTAAAAGCGCGTCAGCATCGGTAACGCGTGTGGCCTCGGACGAAACCGCGTAAGTGCACGAGGTTTCTCACGGGTGTGACGCGGTTTTTGTGACGAGCCGTGGAACGGGGAGCCGGGCAGCCCATATATCTGTATGGGACCATAAAACATTCGATGATAAAATGCCTCACTGTGCACGGACGATTCAGCGACTTCAGGGATTTCAGTCGCGGGCCGGACCCCCTGGCCGACCTACGTCACGCGCTGTCACGCGCTGTCACGCGCCAAACTCGGCTTTTTGTCTCGCGAGTTTTCTACAAGACACTGCGGGCCGATTTTTGAAACTGATAGACCAAGCGATAATCAAAGGAGAAAACAGAAAAAAATGGAGCAATCATTTTGGAGAAAGCGAGAATTGAAATGGTCAAATAGACTAAAGGCAATCCACGAGATTAGTCTATCAATTTTCACTCTTGAAAGCATCCGTTTAAACCGATAGGATCACTCCATTTCCCATGTGTCTCCTTTTTCTATCGCTTTGTCTATCAAATTCAATAATCAGTCAAATGATCAACCCGCAGGTTTGCCTTTGACTTAGTCGTGGTAAGTAATAGCCGGAGAGGGCTTAATTTTGCAGCAAAGAAATGCTACTTCTGGCTCATTCATAGAAACACCCAGCTGCACAGGGACACTGGAAAAAATCGCTTGGATCTAGAGTCCAGACTCTTAAAAACATCGACAAGAAAAAATACTCTTGATTCAATCGGATTTTTGCTTAAATCAAGAGCCAAACCTCTTAATTTAAGCGGATTTCGTTTTGATTTAAGCAAAAATCTGATTGATGCAAGAGTATTTTTTCTTGTCAATGTTTTCAAGAGTCTGGACTCTAGATCCAATGTGTTTTTTTTCCAGTGGAGACTAGTTAGAAACTTTCTGGTCGTTACACTGTGCGGCCTCTTCTTTTTTTATGAGAACAGTGGAAAATCAAAACCTGGTCAGCGCCAACACCACACCCAAGTAGTTTCTAAAATTGAGCGATTGTTTCTCTCATTTGACGGTATCAAGCGGACTGAGAGTACAACGCTTGCCATGAAAATAAGACGAATATTTGGAGAAAATTAATAACATTTTATGAAAGAGTGGCATTCAGGTTTTTTCACACAGAGCAACAATACGCTCAATTTTAGCAACTCCTAATGGTACGTGCCAGGTTTTGAATTTCCACTGCATAAAAGGGTGCAATTAAATGCGAAATATGTAAGTCTCAATTGGACGCATTTATAAGAAAAAATGACTATATCCATCGTCACATGAGCCCTGTCATGCATATATTCCTGTGGATCTCATGGCTCATGCCTAAATGCATATAGTTCCTTTTGATTTAAAGCTTCTAATTGCAGCCCTTCAAAACAACCAATCGACTAATGCTTCTTCAGGCGCCGACGTGCAGCGCCAGACCTTCACGAAAAAAAAATTAGTAAACAAGTTTCAAAAAGCATGGCAACGCAGCAAAAACTAGGGGGCTACGCCCCCTGGCCGCTACGCGGCCCTATTATTACCCTCCTATCGGTGTTAGTTTTATTTTTCCCCTAAAAAATTACGATATGAGGTATACTTTACTTTTAGAATGAAATAATTTTTGGTTTTGATGAATAAAGAAACAACATTTTTTTTTGAAGTCTAAAGGACGCGTTTTGTAATGACTACTTGAAGAAATATTGCAGCAAAACAACGAACATTGATTATCAGGTAATAATTAAGAACTTCAGGAGACGGGAATCGAACCCACACAATGAATATAGTGGACGCTTCCGACGTCTTTGACGACTCGGCCACCGCTCGTATTGAGGAATCAGGGGCGAATCTTGTGTAGATAAGAGTAGAGCTGATGCGCAGGCTACCCAGCTACTGCGCAACCTCTTCGACCACTGCGCATCCTCCCGCGCATAGCGGCAGCGGTCTCGGAGCATTCTGAAAATTCACTCACTTTTATAACGTGATTGTAAAAAAACCTGGGTCCTATTTCCAAAATCTGAATAGAGCGGGCTCATCTAGGGCCAATTACCCGTCGATTTACGCAAAAATCATGGAAATCGGCCCGGTAGAACGCTCAAACGAACTATGACAAAAAGTATAAATTTACATTGTTTAAATGGGAGAATTCGCAACTTTACCACGTAATATAAAAAAACCTGGGCCACATTTTGAAAATCTGAAAAGAGTTGGCTTATCTAGAGGCAATTGCCCGTCGATAGCCGCAAAAATCATGAAAATCGGCCCGGTAGAACGCTGGAACTAAGCGTTACCAGTTTCGCAAAATTAGGAGGTCTTGGAGCTTATAGTATAGATGAGCACAGGATGATCCATTGCACAACAGCTAACAAATAAAAAAAGAGAGATACTGCTGATTCATATTTCAGGAGACTATTATTTGAAAATGCCGCGAGTTGCATAGTTTCCGCAAGTTTGCCCCTGCCTCGAGCAACTATTTTAACTCTCCAGAGATCAAATTGCATACGTAACGAAATGAAGGGATTTTGGGAGGATCTGGGGATTCATACTTCGGCGATTCAAGAAGCCGCGCCGTCGCCCGTCGCCGTGCCTCTCCCACGAAAGAACGTAACTCCACCTCAATGTATCCGAATTTCCCCTCGCAAATTGTAATTTTAATTACAGAATCTTGGACCTTCATATCTATAGAACTTTCAGCAATTTTTCACATGGTCTCATGCAAAAATTAGTAAAATTTTGGACAAAAATTGCATATGTACATTTTTTTACAAAAAATCGAATTGTCTAAGCCAACTTTACAACCTTGGAATGGAGTTACGCGTCTTCGTCCGAGAAACGACGAAGTAAACGACTGAGTAAAGAATGCTCTTCCCAAGTAAGTAAAAAGACTAAAAATTGAAAAATCGCTCAGTCGCGTCGATTTCGTACTTAGCGGAGAGTTTAATATGGTTCCAATTCTGAAATATTCGATTCTTATTGGTCCGTTTTCCCGCCAAGATTGAAACGGCGCCAATACAGCTGCGCGTTTTGACGCTTTAAGGTGGTCAGAACAGGAAGAACATACCTTCATATCACTTATACTTTGCTTTAAGCGCCGGGTCAGAGGGTATCGAGCAACTATTTCAACTTTCCGGAGATCAAATTGCATACTCAACGAAATTAAGGAGTTTCGCGGGGACGTGGGACCTCACATGCTTGGGTGGCCCAGGTTGAGAGACCGTGGCCACGAGGTCGCTCCTGTCTCCAGCAACTATTTTAACTTCAAGGAGATCAATTTGCATACCCGATGAAATGAGGGAATTTTGACAACCTGATTTTTGCTAACTCTCTGAGGGGCTTTGGGACTTGGGAGGGGCAAATTAAAATTATTTTAAAACATATTTCTGAAGACAACTTACGCAAGTCTTTCTTTGAGAAACTCGATCCAGTCTTCTTGTTGGAGCATTTCATCTCGATCCTGGTCAAACAGCTGGAATAGTCGGGACAACAGCTCCTGAAACATTAGGAAAATCTCATTTATTAATTGTTCACTGCTAAAAGCCTCCTTCAATATTGATGTATTTAATGACGTTCGTACATAAGAGCTTCCAAAACTACAGTATATGCTTCAACTATCCCTGTCTGACGCATGTGTGTATCATGAGCCCTGTCCACACCGCTCTAGACACATGCGAACGGTTCATGCAGTCCCGCATATATAGTAGGGCGGATAAGCATAACAATCGTGCATTTCTGGAAGAAAGCATGAAACTTTCAGGATATCATCTTTACCTATAGAAGGTTCAATTTCGCAAGTGAGCCCAAAATTCTGAGGCCATGGGGGCCGGGGGGGCAGGGGGCCCTGATTTCGCTATGTTTTGCCGAATTTTCGCGTTGAATCATTGTTAGAACGCCGTTAACAATGTAAAATGTAATCAAAACTTGAGTAAACATCATTAGTAGGTTCTCTCAAACAGTATCCTAAAATGTTATCACCGTCCGATCCCGGAGCACCCCTCAAAATGCCTAAAATTCAAAATGGCGCCCATAATAAGGCCTCCGGAATATCGGTATTTTCACTTGTGCATATCCTGTCATGTGAGGTATCATTTATCCATGTAATTTTGGTCGCAGATTTCATATTTGAAGTCAAAACAACCCCCCGGTCAAAATTGGTGCCCCCAATCCAAGATGGCGGCCAAATTTTAAAGGCAGGAGGGTGCATTTTTTAAACTTTTACGCGATAAGGCAAGTGATATGTCATTTCCTATGTAATTTTGGTCGTAGATTTCATTACTGAAGTCAAAACAACCCCCCGGTCAAAATTGGTGCCCCCAATCCAAGATGGCGGCCAAATTACAAAGGCAGGAGGGTGCATTTTTTCAAATTTGTACGAGGTAAGGCAAGTGATATGTCATTTCCTATGTAATTTTGGTCGAAGATTTCATTAATGAAGTAAAACAAGTCCTCCGATCAAAATTGGTGCCCCAAATCCAAGATGGTGGCCAAATTTGAAAGGCAGGAGTGTGAATTTTTATGAGAAAAAAAATCACGTGAGATGACAAGTGAAGTATCAATTTATACGCATTTTTAGTCAACAAAACGAATCTAAACGAAATGTAAAAAAAAATCTTTTACACCAAAATGAAAAGAGATAATCAAGATGTTTGCCATCATGGCTTACATGTGAAAAGTGATGAGCCACTAATAGTGAGGAGTCTTACTGATTACTGCACAGTTACTCTGAACTCAATTTCAGATGCCCTAGACTTAGAGGACGAACAATTAATAAGTACCGAAAATAATATAGAAAACTTTCAGTCGGTTTCAGATGGTGGGTCTCTACTCCATCGAGTGCGATCAAAGCATAGGTACTTACGAATCCATTGCACAAACCTATGTTCCATCAAATTGATGAGCAGACACAAATGTTTCTTTGCGTTTTCGAAGTGATGTTAAACGCGCAAAATCCGAGATGATCGGTGTTCTTGCATGCGTTAACGGGTTAGGATTCAACCCCTCACATCCATAAAATAGAAACAGCAACTTTATTCTGTACGCTTTTATCTGATCCTTACCGGCAAGAAATTAAAGAAAGGTTCTTGGAACCTATAATCAAAACCATGAACGGATATGAAGAGCTGGAAAAGAGTAAATCGATGGTGAAACTGCTTAAATACGTATTTAGGTTTGCGGTGTTGCAGATTTCTTGTCATACTTACTTCAGTTCCTTCATCAAAAAATATTGAACGTCATTTCTTGAAAACTTCGCTTGTTTTTACTCTCTATGTGAGGAATATTCTGTAAAAATTTCAAGCCATGATGTCGGTTTGGTCCCCTTTCAAAAAATGAAATAGGAGCGAATATTTTGAAATCCCGCAATCAAGATACGCACTTTTGCTGTTTCACCGTCGAAATATTACTCCTCTACGGTAGCCAAAAAAATGTGACTTTCGACGACCTTCGTCATCACATATCGAAGGAAAAAGTTCCAGCTTTCAAATTCTTCATTCAATTAGAGAAATTACCCTCGACATCATCAGCAATGAAGTAGAGTAGGTAACATTAATTTAGGAGCTACTTTTATACTCAACTGTGGATGGGATGAAGTGATCTGGATGCTTGTCTTTGGGGATGGATGAATAAAAACAAGGAGCTTCATCCTATTTTAAGTGACATGCCACCAGCTCCCGGAATCCCCGCTTAAAATTATCCGGTGTAATTGTAAGAAAGGGAGTGACACCATGCTGTACTTCCAAGAAAATAATCTTTCCGTTCTTAGACTCATGCAGAAGTTCTGAAGACTCCAACTGTAAAAACCTAAAGAACTGTAGGAGGAAGATCCTGAAGAGCCTGACTGGGAATGTGAATCAGCATGTGTTGATTAAGATTTTCTCCTACACTGACTGGAGAGGGTACGACAGGTGCGTTGCGTGAAACGTTATCTTTATTGAGATATTATATGGGCTTAAAAATGAATAAAACAACTCATTATGTATATGCTCCTGTTAACAGCATTACTAACGAGGACGGCCAAACTGATCACTCTCTTAATTATCTCGTCTCATTTTTGTGTAAAAGATTTTTTTTTTACATTTCGTTTAGATTCGTTTTGTAGACTAAAAATGCGTATAAATTGATACTTCACTTGTCATCTCACGTGATTTTTTTTCTCATAGAAATTCACACTCCTGCCTTTCAAATTTGGCCACCATCTTGGATTTGGGGCACCAATTTTGATCGGAGGACTTGTTTTACTTCATTAATGAAATCTTCGACCAAAATTACATAGGAAATGACATATCACTTGCCTTACCTCGTACAAATTTGAAAAAATGCACCCTCCTGCCTTTGTAATTTGGCCGCCATCTTGGATTGGGGGCACCAATTTTGACCGGGGGGTTGTTTTGACTTCAGTAATGAAATCTACGACCAAAATTACATAGGAAATGACATATCACTTGCCTTATCGCGTAAAAGTTTAAAAAAATGCACCCTCCTGCCTTTAAAATTTGGCCGCCATCTTGGATTGGGGGCACCAATTTTGACCGGGGGGTTGTTTTGACTTCAAATATGAAATCTGCGACCAAAATTACATGGATAAATGATACCTCACATGACAGGATATGCACAAGTGAAAATACCGATATTCCGGAGGCCTTATTATGGGCGCCATTTTGAATTTTAGGCATTTTGAGGGGTGCTCCGGGATCGGACGGTGATAACATTTTAGGATACTGTTTGAGAGAACCTACTAATGATGTTTACTCAAGTTTTGATTACATTTTACATTGTTAACGGCGTTCTAACAATGATTCAACGCGAAAATTCGGCAAAACATAGCGAAATCAGGGCCCCCTGCCCCCCCGGCCCCCATGGCCTCAGAATTTTGGGCTCACTTGCGAAATTGAACCTTCTATAGGTAAAGATGATATCCTGAAAGTTTCATGCTTTCTTCCAGAAATGCACGATTCTGGGAACTTTTCCCCCTTATCCGCCCTACTAATAGTTCTATTTGCTGCGAATTGGAAAACCGGGATTTTACATTCTGCCATTCGTAAAGTTCCCGCATCCATTCTTACGGAACTCGACTGACGAGCACACCCCATCTTTCCCACCTGCACATGCATAGTTCTATTTGATTTAGGTACGAGACGAAAATCACCGCAATCCACACAAATGGTAGTGCCATGTCTATAGAGGTACACAGGTTTTCATCGTCTCTTCGTAAATTTTTATTGTATTTCCGACCGAAATAGACTTAGTTTTGTGTCGAAACGTCTGGGTTTTTATTAATTGTGCATTTTAGCCTTGTTTCTCGTTTTTCCCCCAATTGAATCAGTGAGAACGAAAACACACCAACTCGAAAAAATGAAAATAATCAAGACACACACAAAACTGCACAGTAAGTGTAGAAGTTAGTCAAAGGCAAATATTTTTAGCGCCGAAACACAAGGAGTCAAGGACACTTTAAAGGTCCAAATTGGAACAGATACGCTAACATCAAGGACCTTCATGAAAAGTGACTGTCTTTAATAAAACTTAAGTATTTTTGAGATACCGAGTTGGTGAGTTTTCGTTCTCACTGATTCAATTGCTCTCCACTGTAATCATTGTCTCGGGCTGCTCTTAAAAATTTGCATCTAGAGGTACTCTAAGTGTTTATACGCCGTTTTTCCGTGCGACAACATCGCGGCTTATTGTGCGATCCGTAGCGCAGCGCAGTGTCGCTTCGCGGCGCGGGGCGGCTGCTCCAGTGCTCGTCCTTGTCTAGCGCGTCGGGCGTCGGGCGTCGCGGAGCAGTATTGGAGCACCGTACGAAACGTAGTTTATAGTGCGTTGCTTTAATTGTGGATACTTTGTTGATACCATAACTGTCTTCATTAAAAAGCCGTTCGCCCCGTTTACGCGTTTATGTTTTCCGATAGGAATTCCGCCGTTCCTCCTGCACTCGGCTAGATTTACATAAGATACCCAACGGAGGATGCCAATTCCCCGGGCCGGCTGCAATTTGTGCAATTAGCCGCGTCGTCGGCGACCGTAATCACCCGATTTTATTGGCCCCCATATACTCTTTACCATGTTCGGATGACTTCATCCCATCTCGCCGTAGCCTCCGCCTTTGCGAATGAAATTGTAAGCAAGGGATCCAGACTTCTCCATTACAGATCGTAGACTTCTCGCTGTAGCCTGAGGGCCGTATACATGTCAAGTTTTCTGTTTCAAATTTGAACACCAAGCCTTACTCAACCAACGATCTAAAAACTGTAGATTGGTGGAGGCCTACGGAAAAATGTAATGCACATGGAGCGGTCGTTCGATAGGCGGGCGGGGAGTGAAACTAGCCAATATTCGTCACCTACCTGACATAAGGGCTTAACTACACTCTGCAATGAACCCTATCTTCCATACAATTCAATGCTTTTCCGGGCTCATCTCAATATGTAGTTACGCCCTTATGTCAGCCAAGCGACGAATTACTATTCTCGTCTTAACCTCAATAATGTAAGATCAAATACATATGGATTTAAAACATGGGTAAGCAAGGCTAAAGCATTTAAAAATACTAAAAGGCAGGAAGTTTTGAGCTATAATCAGCTCATTTTCAGCTGCAAAAACACAAAAAATATATGAAAAATTGAAAGGCGACCTGATCCCAGCCGTTATCCAATTTTTAATTAATTTTTCGTGTTTTTGCAGCTGAAAATGAGCTCGTGATAGCTCCAAACGTCCTACCTTTTAGTGCTTTTAAATTTTTCAGCCTTGTCCACCCATGTCTTAAATCCCTCTCTGTTTGTCCGTATATTCGGGCTATGATTCATTTGCTTTAACATGGGATCTTATCGGAGTTTTCACAGTAAATGATTTAGCACTGACATTTTTATCGTAAAATAACTTGAAGAATGGTTAGGTTTCATATCTGGACACAGATTTTCAAACAGTTGGTATTGAATTTGATTTAGGTCCTTATCCAGCGACAGTTCCACAAGAAACCATGGAAACAGATTATCCTTGTCCTGACCTATTAATTGTTCCTGGTGTAGGAAATTTGCCATTAGCGTAACATACGATAAGCCTATCTACAGTTTCTGGATCGTCGCACTCAACCGTCAAAGGAAAAAAATTTAGGCTAGAAAGAATTCCAATCGAGCGAAATCCGCAATAATTTATTACCTATAGAAAAAATGTATTCACTACTTTCTTTTTCTTGCGTTTAAGTCTCCAAAGTATGTTCTGCTTTGTTAGCAGCAGAAACAGAAGGGTATTCTTAATTTTAGGCTAGAAGATCTCTCAACTGGACTATATTGTGCATTGAAGATATCTGATTCATAGAGGCGCATCTACAGAAATCAATGGCACTAAGGTTGCTCCTAAAATAAGCTAGAAATAAAAGTTCATCTACGCGCATGTGGTCCGATCGGACGATCTTCTAACCTTATTTAATTAAAAATACATTTCTCCTAATTAGGACCAACAAGTTTTGGAGATTTAAACGCAAGGTTAAGAAAGTGACGAACATTACAGTAAGCAATGACTTTCCCCGTTTCCATCATGTTTTAATTTTTTTTAAAAGAGATCTAAACTATCTGACTCCTTCAACCTGATGGTTCGATTACCTAAGATTGTGAAAAAAATTATCTTTAAAATTCAAACATCATTGTTGCTCAGTATTTTGTTTAAGAATAATCTGGTATAAACTGAAACAACTTTGTACCAAGCGGACACAAACCGTGACAATTTGGATATACTTCGACCTCTTTTCAGAGGATTGAGGTTGAATGATGTCATTATTTTATAATTGAAGTAAAGATGAACCAAGGCGTTGTAATTACAATTTTGATCTAGTTGTTACAAATTAATAAAGTTTTTAAAAAAAAAAATACTTACAGCGGCTCGGTTCATCTTAAAGTCCTCTAATCACGGTAGAATTTTCGATTTCAGGGCTTACTGTAACTTTTTTGGTGCATTTTTTGGCCTTTAGACCTTTTTTGTGTCTGACCATAAACGTTGTAGCTAAATGACCGGACATCCAAAAAAACTATTTCCCATAAAATAGCTCACTGAGGAACAACCAAATGCATTGAATTTTTACGTGGAGGTTTCAGAGAAAGTTTGTGTACTAATCCATCGGCTACACACATTCCGTTTGGCTTTATGTATCTATCCTCATGAAGGCGTTAAGTTCTCGTGAATGCTAAAGATTAAAGTTTAATGAGCGCTCTGTCAAGCCGTCCGCTAGATTCAATTGACTCGATCGATTAGCAGACCTGAATTAATGACGTGTCAAAATCAGAAGTCTCCACTTGATTACCTCTTTGTGATTGATTAAATACTTCAGGCACTACGCACTGAGCAGCCCACTGTTCGCGATACAAATGACTCATAAATATGAACTCATTGTCGAAGCGAATATAAACGTACATTGCTGAGAGGGATTTGTGATCTCACTTCCACTCCGAAACATGTCTGGCAAACTTATCAAGTAATGTAATTGGCGATTAATGTTAAAATATTTATCCGGTGTACAAAATTATATGGAGAAAAGAAAAAAAAGTATAAAATTAGTTTCTGATTGATATAGGGTAGCTGTGGAAACATGCACTGATGTAACACATTCGGTGGGCTTAGTTACAGCATGCGATGCTGAAATAAAAACCTAGTTGTTTCCAAAGTTGTAAGTCCCGAATTACTCGTGACTTGAGATGAGATTTGTCTTATCTCAAATCTTCCGGCTGATACCTGATGCGGCTCATACGGCGTTCTTCCTTAGCACGGCAGTACTACGGAGAGGTTAAAAAAGTGAAAAACGGGGAATTAAAATCGATTCATATTGACAAACTCAAATTGTTGATTGATGAAGAACAATCAAACCGTTCGTTTGCATCTCACTTAACTTCTGCAGACAAATGACAAATGTTCTCTTCTTCTCCGGTAGCGTTATTCTCAAATCGTTGGCCCTCTGACGTAAAGTATATCTCAATTTCCAGATGAGCCTTGGAGAGCAAAGAGTTATGTGGGGAACAGAGCTCACGTGAAAATTAAGATACGCCCCTACGCCAGAGGAGAGATGAAATTAGAGGTGCCTGTAAAATCAAATGGAACGATTTGATATTTTAATACACGAATTTGTTCGGCATCCACGGCGATAGGAGGAAAACACACCAAACGCCTATAACGTGCGGGTTGTTTTGAGGAAAGTATGTTCATTTGGACCGTGTTAAGCAGAAAGGAAGCAAGCCACATCAGATATTGCTAAATTTAATCAGGCAATTTAGTTTTCTTCATGAAAACGGTTGTGCGGATTTCAATTTAATTCTTTTCATAAAAACGGTTGTGCGGATTTTAGAGCAAATTTTGGTGACTTTTCAGCACAGTACAAAGCTAATTCCTTAAAAATTACAAAAGGATTTGCAAGATCAGTCTCTTGTAAAAAATTAAATTGCCCCGTTAAATTTGGCAATGGCTGATGTGGCTTGGTTCCTTTCTGTTAAACGCGGTCCATTTGAGGAAAAAATCATCGGACAATTTTGCGAGCGTCCATGGTGTTTTGACGGATTGAGGTGTCACAAAATATCGCGGGTGTCATATTTCTGGAGGCAAGGTCCAAATGCTGAGTGTCTAATGAGAGGACACCAACTTTAATGGAAGAGAACGGAGACTGTTCTGCTGGTTGAATGCTGAATTTATGATTTCAGATTCATTGTTATTTGACTTAAAGACATTTTAGACATTTTATTCCAATGCAAAGTAAGCGTCCATGAAAAAATGAGCGCAACACTGCAATCGCGTTGGTTTTTTTTTTGCTAAATGCGATCCAAATCTATTTTCATACTGTTTCCCATATCAGGAAAAAATTAAAAGAGATACTGCTACATCAGCTCTTTCAGCACTTTTAGATAAAGCAATAAAAAGTTCGCGTGCAAATTCTTCATTACAAAATGTAATCCACTTTCATGTCGAATGGTCCATTCTCACTCCGCCGAGCCGTGGTCCATTTAATTATTTCCCTCAGTTTCCTGGACCGGTGCCAAGGAATATGACAAATTCTGTCATTCACACAGCACCCGTGAAAGTAACGTTTACCGCGGTGGAATTACTCGCACTTGGATTTGGACTCCCAGAATCAAGGTTCCGGTGACGACGCATGGCAGTTAGTACCACCCATGCTGTCGTGCTAAGGAAGAATGCCGTATGAGCCTTCAGATGTTGCCAAATTGCCTTCAATAGAGCACAAATTGTCGGGGAAATTTGTAACTAGTTTTTTTCAGATTTTTCAAAGCATTCTGTTCGTAATTGAAGTGTCTGAACATTTCAAGGAACATCAGGTAAAATTCAAGGAAACATAATTATAACATTTTTAATAATACATATTTTCTGGGAGGAAATTCGGCAACGTTCGAATGCTCATACGGTGTTTTTCCTGAGCACCGCCCATAGGAGGGATCTCAGGCGCATGCGCAAGGCTACCTCATGGCTATGCATTTAATGGAGAGTCGGATTGATAATTGGCGTGCCCGTGCGATCTGCGATCCATGCGATCCAGATATTCGATAAAAGGCGTCACGCGGCACCTGGCCCCCGCCCCCTCCCCTCTCCCCGCGACAACATATCACGCTGAGGTCACGACTTGGCACTTTCGGTCACTTGTGACGTTTATCACACGCTGAGCCGCACCGCGCGCCGCCCCATTTAAAAGCCTTAATGACTTCATCCAGCTCCGGCAATGAGCTCCGGAATTATAATTTCGAGTAAATGCAGTCATACCGTACTTAGAGAGTTCCTTCATATCTGCCGTGCTAAGGAAAAACGCCGTATGAGCCTTCAGGCGTTGCCAAATTTCCTTTCGTGGAACGGGAATTTCCTGGTAAATTTATGAATATTTACCTCCCAATTTTTCAGATAATTTAGCTCACAATTTTACCTAAAGATTTTGAAACTTTAAAGGAAAAATATTCATGACTTTCCTCAAAAATGAACATTTTATCAAAGGAAATTTGGCAACTCTCGAATGTTCATACAGCGTTCTTCCTTAGCACGGCAGATATGAAGGGTGGGGGTATTGTCACCTTCCGGCCAAAGTTTCAATAGCGCCATGCGACGTTTCAAATCTTCCGCCGTCATTTTATTCTTTTACAGAGAAACTATTCGAAAAAGCTGTCCCAAAATTTTAGTGAGTATACTTTGTGCTGCCGATAAAATTCAGTGAAATTTTCAAGCAGATTCAAACGATAATTTATATGTAAAAAATAAAATGGCGGCGGGAATTTGGACGTGCTGCATGGTGCTTGTGACACTTTGGCCGTGAGTTGACGAATACGTGAAATCCGTTTATGGCCTTTAATATCAAGGTGTAAGAGGCCTTTGCCTATGGAGGGCACATTTTTCAGAGCGCAAATTTGTCGAGTATGGTCGAGAATTTGGATGTTGAGATTTGGATGAAATATCGACGGATGGAGTGCGAAACCCCGTATTATAGATACGAATTTTTACGTTGCAGCTTGTGACAATGGTGACATGAAAAAAAACAAGGGGGGGGCGGGAAAAAGGCTAAGAATACACAATAGAACACCGAGACGTTTTGTCTCAGATCCGAGCCATTTTCAGTCGGAGAAATGAGTAAAAAATAAAAAACAATCGGACCAAACCTGGGACCTGCATGATGGTACCCAAAATTCGCGATCAACAACCCTCCCACAGTGGATCGAGTCAATAGGAGAGGTCGGACAAAATTTGGAAACTTTAAAAGCTTACCTCCGTTTACACAAAACTTTGAGGTTCTAAAAGTGGTTCCATTGGTTTCCTCGTAAAACTTTCTTCTCAAAATACCTCTTAAAATTTAAAATGTGACAAATTAAACATAAAAATTTGTAGTTTTAGTCCAAACATTTCGTGTCCGATCCACTCGATCGGATTGACCTGATCCACTGAGTGTCCGTGTATCTCCGTTCGCGATGTCGCAGACTTCCTGTCATACTTTATTGATTGCATTTTCAGAAAACCAGTCAACGTGATTACTTGAAAACATTCCTGAATTATCGTCTGTGTTTGTAGAATATGTTATGTATGAACAAGCTATGCAGGTGGCTTTGTTCCTCTTCAAAAAAAAAATAAAATAAGGGCAGACATTTTAAAACACCAAAATGGAAATACGTGGTTTTGCACTTCGGGAATCGATATTCTCCCTGTAGTCTTAAAGAATAAGTTAAGAGCGGTTCATTTGCATGATTTTTGTGCCAAAAGTTAATCTTAAAAGTGAAATTAAACAGTTACTGGAATTTCGGATTTATCATCAATTTGGAAAACCATACTGTCGTGCCACGGAGGATCGCCGTATGAACATTAGAGAGTTGCCAAATTTCCCAACATGTATGTAAAACATGTATTTTAGACAACGTTCATGCATATTTTTCCTTGAAATTTTCAGATATTCTAGATTAAATTGCATACAAAATTTTCTGAGAATTGTGGAAAAAAATGTCCAAAATTTCCCCGGTAAATTCTTTTTTCAACGGAGGAAACTTGGCAAGGTCTGAAGGCTCATACGGCGTTCTTCGTTAGCACGGCAGTATAATTTCACAGAACGATTTCTACGTTTTCCATTTTCTCTTATAGCCTTTGCAAGGAATGAATGGAATCTCAGCTGGATTTTCGTTCGTGAAATCCACGATTGTGACCAAAAATTCAACCCACTGCGCTTAGAAGTGTCACGGTGACCGCTAATTAAGAGATCGGGCACATGATCGCTATCACTACCGAAACTGGGATTTTCGGGCCTCGTTACGAGAACCAGACCGTCTCCAAACCCGCTCACTGGCACTGGCACTTCTGTCCTGATAAATAGCCTCCTTCTTATCAAGTGGAAACATGCGAAACAGGCACGGCATGAGAAACATAAATTAAATAAGAGTAAGTAGTTTGAGTGGGGGCTGAAATTCCTCGCTAAGTCGCGCCACTGCGCAAAATTTTACGCAGGTCACGCTCGAGTGAATACTATTAAAGTAAAAGGAATCCGTCTACGTTGAGTCTTTTTCCGTTTTTTTTTTAAAGAAAACATAGTGATCGTTCTGAAAAAATGGGATTTTTTTTCTTGACGAAAAAAAATCTGCATCCTGGACCAAAGTATTCAACATTCGGATCTTGGCGCTGAAATGTTAGGTGTGGAGATATTGGTAACAATGCTGCCTGGCTGCGGTGCTAAAACAGAACGACAAGTGGACTGCATATTGCAGTTTGGAACTATAAATTCTGGCCCGGTTTAAAAACAACGTATGTGCCATTAGTTTCCCTATGCACATTAGTGTTTTTTCAGATGAGCCAGAATTTATAGTTCCAAATTGCAAAATGCAGTCCAAATGGACCGCATTAAGCAGGAAGGAACCAAGCCACATCAGATATTGCCAAATTAAATTCGACAAATTGATTTTTCACACGAAAACGATTAGGCGGATTTTTGTGCGAATTTCAGTGAATTTTCTGCATAGTATGAAGCAAACACATTTAAAATGTCGAAGGAATTCACTTTCTCAAGTAAAAAAGTAAATATTTTTTAAGTCCATTCTCTATGATCCCGTGTATTATCTGCAGCGTTGACAGGAGTGGCCATGCAGGAATGTTAAGTAGGTATTTTTTCTATTCATATTTCAAAAATGTAGAAATAAAAAATTATCGAACATATTCTTCGAGAGTGGGTATTTTAAATCGTATGTTACCGCGGCGAGTTCGGAGGTCCTAAAAAGCGAAAAAAATCGGGAAAAACATAGAGAAGTTGCATCATACGCGAAACAATTCTAAACGGGGTTTCCAACAACAATAACACCGCGACAGAAAACGCTTAAACTGTTGGTCGGGAACGAAGCACACCTGTAATCAAATAACAATAGCGATAAATCATTATAGAAACCAATTATCGGCAACCTGCAAGTTGCAATTATGATGTTAATGAAACGGCGGCCAACTCTCCACCGCACAGTAGATCGAGTCAATTGGAGAGGTCGAACAAGACATTTTGGACTAAAACTGCAAATTTTAATGTTTATTTCGTCACATTATACATTTTAAGGAGTGCCTCCAGAGAGAATTTCACGGGGAAAACCAATAAAATCACTTTCACAACCTCAAAGTTTTGTATAAACGGAGTTATGAGCGTTTAAAAGTTTCAAACTTCTGTCTGACCTCTACTATTGACTCGATCCACTGTGCACCATTGTGCGACCGGTAAACAATTAATAATCGCCATCCCTTGCAAGTGGGCAAAAATCAAATAAAAAAATATGAGTTAGTTCCGCGAGATGATTTGTTAACTACTGCGGTGTTCTTGCCACGTTGACATACTTTGAGGGTGTTTCAGTGGGGATTTGGTCGGCTTTAAACTTCGATTTGGTCACCGCGCAACCGCCCCAGGGAGCTTCCTCTAAATCTCAGGCCGGTAATTAAAAGTCCGACTTGGGTTATAGATAACGAAGCATATCTTATGACCTGCGCCCGCGCACCAGTGGCTGCAGCGCCACCGAGTGAGACCATTAAAAAAGGCTCCGGCTCATAAATATTTGATGCAACAGTTTACACTTGGACTAGTGACTATTCCATTCATGTTCAAAAAGTATACAAAGGAAGGATGTCGTATGAGTATTTCAATGTTGCCATTTTCCAAAGTAC
Source organism: Bemisia tabaci (assembly GCF_918797505.1). Taxonomy (NCBI): domain Eukaryota; kingdom Metazoa; phylum Arthropoda; class Insecta; order Hemiptera; family Aleyrodidae; genus Bemisia; species Bemisia tabaci. Next base: position 47,840,337 of record NC_092798.1, read on the forward strand.
GGGAAAAAATTATCACAATTCCAACTATGCTCCTGGTTAATTTTGGTAGCTAGATATATAAGTAATCGCACCAAACAGAGGTACGGTTGAGTCTGCTAAAAGTGGGTGGATTAAAGCTAATGGAATAAAATATGGGAAAGACGTGTAACTGGTTGCTCAAAACTTTCAATTATAATATATTTTCTCGATGACTGCCGTAGTTCGTCACCTCTAAAATTTTCCCGCTACTGATGCACGTTTTAAATGCTCTCAAGTCTTTCGAATTTTTAAAAGCGGGCTTGTCAAGTATTTTGGCTCCATAAATACGCAACTCATCACATCGTAATTTTCGCTCATTGGGTACTTTCAGAATATGAAATCAAACATTTTCTAGAAAATTCGACTTTTCATACTAAATTTGGCAACGTTCCGGTGTTGATACGCTGGTTTTACACAGCACAGAAATATAGTGCTCCTCTCTGCAAGTAGCGCAGATTGCTAGCGTGGGTAGTTCCATCGGCGATTCTCGCTGTTAGTGCGTGAGTGCGGCATCTTTCAAAATAATCACCGCCCGTATATTTCTATTTTCATGGAAGAGGGCGAACAGGACGTATGCGGAAAGCAAAGGGAACTTATTGTGGTCCCTCTGACGCACGGTGGATCGAGTCGATTGGAGAGGTCGGACAAAAATTGGAAACTTTGAAAGCTCATAACTCCGTTTATAAAAAACTTTGAGGTTCAAAAAGTGGTTTCATTGGTTTCCTCGTGAAATTTTCGGCTTATTGAAAATTGGACGGCTGCCAATAAATCCTGCAGCAGAATGCCGCAGGATGTATGGTGACAGTCATTCCGAAGTATGATGACATTTTGCGTTGATTGAAATTCTCCGCTTTCCTATACTTTCGTTTAAGTCTCCGATGAATTTTGGCTCACCTTCATCTAACGAAGATATCATAGAGCATCAATCAGTGGTGTGGCGTGCTTTGTGATGAATTGATTAAATCTGTTATTCGAACCCATGGTAAAGGATCGATTATCAGGGCGTTTGCAACGAACACCATAATAATCAATTCCCATGCTTTTTGTGTTTATTGTAGTTGAAAAACATGTTCACTGTCAAGTAATGATCTAAATGATTAAAAATAAAGGCAAATGCAAACATATACACAGGCTTAAAAAATAAGTAAATAATGATAGCTACCAATTTAAAAAGAAACTATGTATAACCTATCCGCCTCCTTTTTCAAAGAGTATACGGAAGCCTTGACCCGTACAGCAATTCAATTTTCTTGCGAGCATTCAGAGTGTAGGCACCCAAATAAATTAGAAGCATAACGCTCTTATAACATTGTCATACCCAAGCATCGAGGCATAGCTAAGAATTTTATTGGGCAGTCTTACTCACGATTTGAGGCGAGCCTACTATTGATAACAGAATATTAAATGGACGGAGTTAAACAGAAAGGAACCAAGCCACATCGGGATCGAACCGAGAAAAAGAGGTTTAAAGTTTGGCTCCTGCATAAGACTCAATGTAAAATATAAACTTCAAGTTCAATTTCTGCAAAATTTGCTCCAACAAAAACTTTGAATTTTTGGCGATAGATAGTAGAGCAGTGGTTAAGTTCAAAACCACTCATAACTCAATTTTTTTCCAAAATGTGGGTTGGTTCCTTTCTGCTTAACTCAGTCCAAATGTTGCTCTTCTAGTTGATTGGCTGAGCCCTAGAAATGTTATTAATGCCTTGATTTACGTGCGATCGAGGCTACAACGTTTATAAACTGCTTCAAACCGCAATTCCTAGTTATAACAATGATTGGCTCTATCTGTTTCCATAAAAGACATTTGCTTTATTACGTGCAACTATTTTATCACACAAGACCGATTTGGCAACGGTGAAAACGGCTTTTATTAGTGTATTTGCGTTGAGGGCTCCAATCTGTGTCAGTAGATCTTCTTCCAGGGGCACATTTAAATTGGTCCAGCTGGAGCTTATGCCTTCCCAGCGCTCAGCAAACATGGCTAATTTTTATTGGCCTCCTTCAGACTGTGCTAGAATAATTGCCTGTGTGATATTTCTACCAATTATACGTATCGCGCAAACTTTAAACATTTTAAACGTAGCCGATTCGTGTTTTCAATTACAGGAGCTTTGACTTTGAGGCTCTTTTCACCTGAGTCAGAAAGACATTAAATCATTCTCGGAAAAAAAAAATTTTCTCTCTTTTTTCTGTACAAACTCAATTTATTTTTTGCACAAACCTATATTTTTATGTGCGAACTGTTCAAAATAAGTTCCTCGTTATCCAAACAGGAATGATTCTTAGTAAAGATGCTGGCACATTTGTGTGCCTTGCCCCGTGAACGACAAGGTACATACATACATTTTCCTTCGTTTTATTGGAATGCTTTTTTAGCGTTTTTTCTTCCTCTCAATTAAAATTGACTTTAAACCCATTATGGCGATCATCAGCAAATTTTAACGACTAGGAATTTTACCATACATCAAACCTAATTAATTGAACTAGTAACTGTAAAAATTCAATGTCCTGGTTTTCATTAAATTAGTGGAAAACAAACAACTTTAGAAAATTAAGAGTTATAATTTTCTAAAGTTGTTTGCTTTCCACCTTAACAAAAGAGAACTGTTTTATATAAGCCAGGCCTTAGATCGTCATGTTTCAGACAAAGATTCGTAACGTCGGAAAATTGACTCAAATAGACAAATTTGTAAGCAAATATGAATGAGAAATGTCTGTCCAAAATTATTTTGTTCCTCGCAATTTATTGGGGCAAAAATCAGCAAGATTTTTAATTAAGCTTCCAACGGTCTCCCCTTTCAGAATGCAATTCAAGAGAAAAAAATTAGCAGCTTCTATATGAAATTACTTTCCATTTTATGGAAAACGACCAGATAGACAATAAAATATAAATGAGAATTATTGACAAAAATGGAGCAAAAAGTACGTTTGTAAATAAAATAAAAACTTTCAACCAATAAAAAATATTTTGGATCAAAAAATTCCTAGCGCTACGGATCTAAATTTGTTCATAATATTTAGTATTATTCAGGTCCAATTTGTAAACTGTCAACGAGTTCTCCTCATTACATACGGCAGTATATATTTCTGCCGTGCTGAAGAAGAAGGCCGTGTGAACCTTCAGGCGTTGCCAAAGATCTTTTAATAAAATAGATTTTCATTGGAAAAGTCGCACATGTTTTTCTTCCAATTTTTCAGACAATTTTGATCGTAATTTGATCTAAAATATCTGAAAATTTCAAGGCAAAATATGCCTGACTTCCATCCAAAATAAATATTTCAACAGAGAAAATTTGGCAACATGCGCATGTTTATACGGTGTTTTTTCCTTAGCACGGCAGATTTGCGACCAAGCTTCACGGTGAATGTGGTGCAATGGGTTTTAGATCTCTGACAAGTATGCAAAAGTGGGAGGGTCCATACGCGGTGGAATGAGAAGCATTAAACCGCTTCATGCTTTATCATTAAAATAACCTCGAAACCGTTTTAAAGTGTGGCACCTGAGGTGTCGGGCTGGAGGAATCGATTAAGAGGTTGTAACCCGTAGTATGTGCCAGCCTTTGTGCGGTTTACTGATCCTGAGCAGTTTGTTCATGACTTGAGAAATGCGAGTCGATGAATACCAGAAGCTATAAGTGAAAAGCTTATTTTTTGGATTCCTCAGTTTTCCCTTAACTGAGCAAAAAAAAGAAGGAGATCGAACCGGAATTCGGAAACAAAACATTTTTCAATGAATGCAGTGGACTAAGATGATAAAACCGAGGGACTAAAATTAATGATACAGTGTACGCTCGCTAATTCGAAATTCAAGGGACCGCGGCTTTTTTGCGAATTAAAGGGCTTCGAATTAGCGAGCGTGTACTGAACTTCCAGTTTGAATCTAACTTTTTGTCGGCCCTGTTCAGTACATGTGACCCTATTCGCCTCATTGATCTAACGATATTAAAATGCAATGATAACTTCTTAGCTGTTGAAGTCATACAATTTATGAAAATTCAAAGGACAATTAAAACTTAAAAATTGCTCTCCGAAAAGTAAGTGTGACCTTTTGAGAATGTCCCCTTCAGAATGATCACTTGAGAGTTCCCTCTTGAGAGTGGCAATTTTTTTCGGGTATTGAGGCTGGAATATTTTTTCACAGAAAAACAAGAATTTCAATTTGTGCTCCCGTAAAAACACCATCTCAAATTAAATCTTGAGTAACTTGTACTCATTATGCCTCTTTTTGAGAATATTCAATTTGAAACCAATTTTTAAGGTTAAAAAATTAGAGAGTTGCCTAAATTATTCGGTAAAAAGAATATTTATATTGTAAACTTACAATGGAACAAATTTACATAAAGTCATTAATGGACTGCCCTAGTCTCTACAAATTTATTTTTATCATAAAACAAAAGACTATCAAATAATATAAATTTTGGTCTCACTTAGATTTTAGCATCCCGTAAGGTTTAAAGAGTAGTTAAATATTTTACTTTATAAATGAAATCGAGAAAACTTTATAAATACGCGTAAAATTTAGAAAAAATTGAGAAAATCTTTAGGATTTTAAAATATGATTTGAAATCAGACAAGTTGGTTTTTGCAATCGCTAGCGATAGCAATATTCGTCATGGGAACTTTAGCTTCTGGGATATGAAAATTTTAAGGTACAGTTCGTTTGCAGTATCTTCAGAATTGAAGGGGCTATGTAATTTTGTGTCAACATCTCTTTTTTAACATTTTTAATTTTTTTTTCTTTGCATACAAGAAAGCTGTTATTTACCAATTATTTATTTTCGTTGGATTATACATGGTTTTCGGAAGTTAACGCATTTAACTTTCAGTTTCGCTTTTTCGGCGTAAAGTATGATATTTTTACTCTACACATATGCCCGAATACGCATCATAAGTGACCTATGTGCCTCCTAAGTTGCCGTTTTTTTCATTCAAATAGATGTAACTAAAATGTTCGATGTGCACTATACTACTTTCATGTCATTGCTTTATTTATTTTTGAAAAAAGAAAATACCATCATTAATTTGGGCGAACAGAGAAAATATACATCAATATTTGGGTCAACATCTCCCTGATTATATAACGGATGAATATATTAGTATTTCTGTATCAAAAAACTTAGCTTTTGTCTTCAGAGATACACTGATTCTAGTCCAAGTCAATTTGTTTTATTGAAAAGACAAAAAAAAAAAAAAATAAAAAAAAAAAACAAAAAAAACAACTGAAATGTTAGACATACTATTTTCATGTCTTTCTATTTGTATCAATAGGTACATCTTGCTTAACTTACGAACGTTGAATGCAAATAAACTTTATTGAAAAAAAGAAAATAACGTCATTAATTTGGATGAACATGTGGCTGATTATAAGAATAAGGAGGTATATTCCAGTATTTTTGTTTAATATATTAACTCACGAGAAAATGTTCGTACATTTATCATCTAGTATTAATTATTTTTTGATGATTGGTCTAAAACATTCAATACAACCATTAAAAATTATCTCCCATCGCCGGGTATCGAACTCCCGATCACCTATTGCCCGCACCTTATCAAAAAAAGTGGGTCGCCTCAGTCAACTAGGCTACCACAGATCCACGGCTGATCGAAATAAAATAGCATTTAAAAGACTCGGACGATGGGCGGGACTTATCACAAGAGTTGTCCTTGGGCGATTCGCGTCTTCGATATGAGAGAAACGAGCTAAGCGCCTTCCTCTGTGAGACATTGTTTGCCTATGCTATCATGTCTCTCGGGGTTCATCTCAACATGCATTTGTCATCGCGGCAGTAAGCTGAGGCGATATTTGTTTATCCATGAATTAAATCAATCAATCGAGCTCTGATTTTGACTTCTTTGTCCGTAACGAGTCCTCCAGAACAATTTTCCACCTTGTACGATGGTTATTATTTCTTTACTTCTATTTTTCAAATTTGAGGTGGGATAATGGCGGCTTCTCAAGAGCACCGAGGTAGGCGATCTTTTGCACCAACGAACAGAAAACTGATGGCGAAAAATAACCAATCAGAACCTCCCAAAGAAAAGAATTTGCCCAAAATCGGAACTTCGTGGTTCTGCGCAGATTTACCAGTCAGACACGACATCTCAAAGTGGAAAAAAACTCGCTGAAAGCGAATTTTAGAAATCAACACAACTTGACGTAGAGACATGATTGGCTAAAAAATACAACGGTTTTTGATACATCGGAAAATCAACCAAAAATCGGAGACTGGGCGAAACGCTCAAGGTCGCAGAGGTATAGGGAATCCCATAGCGAAAGCAACGGAACGATTCTAATATCATGGGGAACTCCGTTCCCATGACAAAATTTGAAGTGAAAGGAAATGAGATGCAGATGCTACTTTAAGTGTTTTATCGAAACACCAAAACTTGTGAAATTTGATTATTGGTGATGACCTGATTTCAAGTCTTTTATAATATCCGAGAGAGAATGTTTGTGTGTATTAGTTTCAGACTGAAACCTATGTCAAGGGTCAAATGAGTCAACAAAGTGGTGGCCACGAAACATGGATCGTGGAGCCTCGGGCTTCCCTAATTAGTTAAGAGGCTGCGATGAAAAGAAACAGCCAGCGGGGCGATTATTGAAATTTCTTGTTCGTCGGGACGACATAGATGACATAGGTTAAAAGGCGGAGCGTGATTGGTCGGCTATGTCTTATCGCTGCTTTGTCGTGCCAGTCGTGCCTTTGTCAGGTGGAATGATCGACATACTGTCGGAAACTTAAGAGGTGCCGTTAGCTTGTCGATCATTCCACCTGACAAAGGCACGATAAAGCAGCGATAAGACATAGCCAACCAATCATGCTCCGCGATTTAACCTATGTCATCTATGTCGATCCGACAAACAAAGAATTTCAATAATCAGGCTGCAGGAGCATGCTCTGATTGATCAGATCTGTTGCCATGTCGTATGTTACCCGGCCGTTTCGATTTAGCACCACGAGGCCTCCTCTCAAAACCAAATTATTTTTTCATGCTTTGATATCAGTAATTATCTCGAAATCTCGACTCAATATAAATTGCCACCCAGGTTTAAATTCCCAATGTTGTTTATGTTTATTCGTGCAGAAGGATTAAGATAGTCCTGATTTTATTTTCTTCTTAAGAGAAACCCTAATTATAAGAGCAACAGTCCCCTCCCCCCCCCCACAAAAACAAAAAATCTTTTGGAAAATCATCTTCCTTCCTGCAAGTTGTGGGCTTGGGGAAAGGCTAACGGACGCATGATGTAAATAAATTGGACGAATCTCTGCCAAACGGAACTATGTTCATTAAGAAATGAGCCCTAGGACCCATAAGAATATATGCATACCAGGGCACATGTCATAATGCACATAGTACCGTTTGGCAGAAATACATCCAATTAATCGACGTTTAGCTGTTTTAGATACACGGATTATTTATGTCGCACGGGTTTTCATTGACACAAAAAGTAAAAATATTTTATTTAAACGGCATTGAGGGCTTTCAACCTTTAGACCAATTTTCTCCCTGCAATCTGTGTAAAAATACAGAGGCTTGTGCGTATAATGCAACTACTCGTGCGTTATGGAATAGAATCCCATATTCGAATGAATACTTGGGTCAAATTTCACGCTAAACGTTACCATGGCAGCCTCAGCAATATGAAAATATGCAACCGCGATCTTGACGCTTTGGCTCAGCTGCAACAGACTGCACACACTTTGAACAACACAGGGTGGGAAAGAAATAATTCTAGATTATGTACTCTGTTAAAGTTGTTGTATAGTGCGCGATTTGACTCGCGTAGGATTTTGTTTTTCTTGTGGCCAAGCGATTCAAATTTTCCGTAACAATAATATACAGTAAAAACTTTAATATCTTTTCTAGGAGTTGATTGCAATGGCTTCCGTTGCGTAAATCATGTTCAAAGTGAAAGTCTAGTGAGGGATCATGTATCAGAGTGCCTAAATTCGTACCTTGTTTAATGCCCCATTCAATCGAAGAAAGCGAACATAGAGAACATTCCGAACTTTTCTCGGAAAAGAATATTTTATTGGATGACTCGAAGCATCGTTGGAATGCTCATACAGCGTCGAAACACAACATGGGCTTTTGAAGGCCCATTATTCGATGCCACGATTATTCTAACGCGTGTCTGAATAATCGCGTCAAACATTGCAGCCGCCGGCCGGCGTCAAACGCTGATTAACGCCTGCAAGACTGTGGGAATACTTCACGCATTGCGCCGAACGTACTGCAGTCGGTCAGTTGGCGCGACCCGCATATTAGCGCCTACAAGACTGCAGGAATACTTCACGCATTGCGCGCAGAGCACGGTGCGCGTTAATCGTTGTAATTTTCCGATGTCAGACCCACAACCCTCGGTTGGTGATGCAACTGTTTGTGTGATACGGAGTAGAATTGCATTGTAGAATGATTGAAGGCGTTTTTGTGATCAAAACATTACTCATCGTTTAATTTAACTCCACTGGCTGGCCGAATGAAATCCGGCGCCAATCATTAGCTTCACATAAAACTGACTTCCCATTTACTTTTTAACTTTTACCCCCCCTTCAGGTAAACGAAAAGGTTATTGATCCGTTGGTCATATTTTGTGGCTCCAAGGGTGTTATGAAGTACTCTATCGACACATTTGTATAATACATATTAATGAAATAATTTTTAGACAAATTTTGGCAACGATTATGGACTAAAATTCACTAAAAATGACACTTTTTTTATAATTTCAGCGCTAAATTCTCCATAATCTATATACATATCAATATCTCACGTTAAAAATTGCTCGGTTTTGAATATGTCGCGATAAAAAGCTTGAGTTTGGGCCATCTCTCAGAATTTCTGAGAAATTTAGCACAAAGAAAGACACAGTAAATGACTTTTTAAGATTTTACATTCTGTATAAAAGGCCCTAAAAATAGTATAGCTGTAGACTATGAAACCAAGTTTCATAAATCAAAGTTTACCTTTTTTCTGGCAAAATTGACTCTGAATTAACGCTGTGTGGAGTACAGCGTGAAGGAAATGTAAATTTTACCAATCTTTTTTTTTCAGTGATAATCGAGCTGGTTCTTTTCTGTGGAATGCGGTTCAAATTAGGATGTTCGGAACACCTGCAGTGCTCTTTTGCTCCAGAAGGACTGTATCTAATGACCACGCAATGAACTAGGAACATGAACATGACCTGTGTGCCCCTACAATACGCCGATCGGTCACTTGGAGGTATGAATGCCAAAAGGACCTATGTTACACATATACGTTATGTACATAGTTCATTATAGGATAAATATGTGCACATGATCAGCGATTGGAAACGGGCGCCCCCGGCTGGGCAGACCAACGGCACCTCGTTACGGCTATCACCGCCTGCCCTCATCTGCGCCACCTTCCGCTTTGACCATCGCACGGAACTTGAATGAGCTCGCCATTATAAGTGTGCGTCTTCTTAATTCGTTACCGTTCGAGAATGGGGATCTTAGTGCATGAAGGCTGCGTTGGAAGATTTTTCGACGTGATAAGGTGTTTTTGGCACACGCTGACAACAAGCCAAACCCCTCTCAGCTGGATGCAGCTCCTGTGCCGCACTGCTATGCAAGGAAAAACGCCGTATAAACTTTCGAGAGTTGCCAAATTCTCTCCAAAAATGTTTTTATTTTGAAGGGGAGGTTCACTGGGAAAAAAAAACACATTGAATCTAGAGTCCAGACTCTTGAAAAAATTGACAAGAAAAAGGACTCTTGATTCAATCAGATTTAAGCTTAAATCAAAAGGAAATCCACTCAAATTAAGAGGCTTGGTTCTTGATTTAAGCTTAAATCTGATTGAATCAAGATTATTTTTTCTTGTCGATGTTTTTGGGAGTCTTGACTCTAGATCCAATATGTTTTTTTTCCCAGTGTTCACAGATTTCCCTAGATATTCATACATATTTTATCAAAGGAGATTTGGCAACGTCTAAAGACTCACGCGGTGTTGTTCCTCCTGTTGTTCTAGCAGCAGCTGGAATACTGCTGTGCCAAGTAAAGTGCCGTATAAACATTCTGAAGGACCATTCTGATGAAACATTTTTATTTTAGATGTTCATCTTTGAACTTTGCCGAGACGGTTATAATTTATGATCTAACAATTACATTTAACGGATTACTACAATCTAATCCTAACAAATTAATTCAAGATCTCGAGGACTCAAGAGGCTGAGAACTTCATCGGAGGGTAGAAAAACCAACTAAATCCTTCGATTGCGATGCTTATTGATTTCCAGCTAGCCCCATATAATCTACCGGTTGGAGACTTGTACGCAGAGTTAGAAAAAACAACTAAATTTTTCAACCCAACTGTAATGTTAGATTTTCGACGTTATCTAGTGATTTATATGCTCGCTTTAAGCAATTGGATTCACTGAGACAAACATGTTGTCTGTACATACCGTTGTCTTGCGTAACTTGACTTCCATGAGTGACTTGTTCTTCATATTTAAATTAAAAATCGTCTATTTTTAATCATCCGAACAACTCTATAGGTCTCAAGGATGATTATCGACAGTTTCATGAAATATATAGGGATTTGCCAATGCAATTTTACGCTTTGACATAACCAGGTCTCATTTCTCAAAACGTCATCTCTGCACTTACTACTGCCTTTGGTAAGAAGGCAAATTAGCCAGCCGGTTATTTGACTTACGGCGACCAGTGTGAAAGGCCCAACAAAGGAATGGCAAGGTGCACATCTGTGAGCACCTTAGACCGTAGCCTCTCTGACTTACGGGCGTATCTCAATAATTGGACCGCGTTAAGCGGAAAGGAACCAAGCCACATCAGCTATTGCCAAATTTAATCGGGCAATTCAATGTATTACATTAAAGAGGTTGTGCAGATTTTTGTGCAAATTTCAGTGAATATTCTACATAGTGCGAAGCGAATTCCCTAAAATTTTCAAAGGAATTCGCACAAACGTTTTATTGTAAAAACTTAAATTACAAAGTTAAATTTGGCAATAGCTGATGTGGCTTGGTTCCTTTCAGCTAAACGCAGTCCAATTTCCACATGAGCCCTGATCTACCTATAAATTTATGCTTTCTGCGGGTCGATTATTGAACTCCATAGACAAAACTTTGGACGAAGAAGACAGATGAGATATAGAGGGATCCTATTGGTGGAAGTGGGTCGTTGCAATGTACAAAGAAGGTAGGCAATAGACTAAGTAATAGCAACCCACGAAGGACCCGATAGTTAGGTAGTCCAGCATTTTCTCCCTTAGTCTGGAGAAAATACCCATTTCAACCAATAGGATAGCTCCATACTCCTTATTTCATCTTTGTCTGTCGCTTTGTCTATCAATGGACCACTAGACAAGGTACGAATTTAAGCATTCTGATACATGTTATTTAACCAGAATTTCATGTAGAACACGATTCACACAACGAAAATTACTGAAACCGACGCGTGACGAAGATTTTGACGTTTTTATTTCACATTGGTTACGAGGAATTTGAACTGCCCGCTCACAAAAAACTCAAAGCTCTACGTGAGTCAAATCGCGCACTACAACGGTTTCAGCAAGCCTCTTAATCGAGCAATGTTCATTTCCCACCATGTGTTGTTCAAGCTATTGGCAATTTGCTGTAGTTGAGCCAAAGCGTCAAGATTGAGGTTGCCAGACTTGTAAATCGTAGAGACTGCGTCATGATAACGTTTAGCGCTCGATGTAAATCACGTAGAGCATTGAGTTTTCATGAGCGGGTGGTTTGAATTCACGCATCAAGAATCATTTAATAGCTTCGTAAGGAGTTGATTTTTGTAATTTTTGTTGTGCGCATCGTGTTTTACGTAAAATTTTGGTTGAAAAACATGTGGATTGCATTTTGCAAAAAGGAACCACTAGCATTGCAATGTTGCTGGGATTGTGCAACTTCTTTTGTCTTGGCGGAAAATTATCCGATTATCCATTAATAGTTTCTATTTTACTCGCTAAAAACTGTAAATTTAAGACAAAAATTACAATCTAAATTTCATAGTTTTTCACGATTTCCGCAATTTTATTGCAAAAGATGAGGTTGCACAATCTTAGCATCATTGCAATGCTAGTGGTTCCTTTTTGCAAAATGCAATCCATGTATCAGAATGCTGAAATTTGTACCTTGTCTAGTGGTCCATTTCAATAATCGCACTGCTGGGGCTCTTATGCGAATATAGACACGCGTTTACGTCATCGGAGGAAGGAGATGAGTGATGGGCGACGGAAGACGCCGATACGTCGAGGTGTCACTCGCGGCGCAACGGTCAGCGTCAGCGACGTCGATGTGGACGCGATGGTGGAGGTGAAGAACCGCCTAGAGGAGTCGCTTGTGACTAACGAACCGAGGAACGGATCGAAAAACCATGTCAAGGCCCAAGGTGCTCACTCATGAGTTACGTCCGTGCCCCCCGCCCCCACTCCCCACTCACCTCCCTTTCCACCCCCCGTGATATCACGTTCGCTCTCGGCCTCGTGGGAAAACCGGCTCACTATCTTTTCCGCACAAAGTACATTTGTGATGATTTTTCCGATTATCGTTGCCGCACATAATTATTTTCGCACAAATAATTTTCTGTAGTATGTGACAACGTCGAGAAAAATAGAGGCATATTTAAGAAAAATGAGTGAAAAAAGATTGAAAAAATATTTCGTAGCTTACTCAGCAGTCCAACAGGGATCGTCAGGGTCCAGATTTTTGTCCGTGAATTTGCCATTTTCATCTGCGTGCTATATTTCAACTCTCTTTTTCAATCTTTGTTCACTCGTTTTTCTTAAATGGACTGCATTTTGCAATTTGGAATTATAACTTTTGACTCTTTCTGGAAAAACACTGATTTGGAATAGGAAACTAATGGCACATACGTTGTTTTTATACCGGGCTAGAATTTATAGTTCCAAATTGCAAAATGTAGTCCAAATATGCCTCATATTTTTCTCAGTTGCCACACACTACTGAAAATATTTTGTGCGAAAATGATGTGGTGTGCCTAATGAGTTTTCTTCGAATTTTTCAGATAATTTTTTTCGCGATCAGATCTAAATTATTTGAAAATTTCAAGAGTAAATATTCAAAACTCCCCTCAAAATTAAGCATTTTATCGGAGGAAATTTGGCAACTTTGAAATGTTTATACGGCATTTTTCCATTGCGCGACAGAATCCTAGCGGCGCTGTTGTAGCCGTCCAGGCAATCTAGCATAAAATTGGACCTTAGGTGGAAAAAAATCGGAAGCAAATTCCAACTAAAGGGCGTTAATGTACCCCAGTAGGAGTGTAGTTTCTGAAAATTCCCCAACTTTCCGACGTGCGGAAAGCCCTGAAAAATCAGGGAACTCCCTGAAAATTCGCCAATTTTCAAACGCACATAACTTGGCGTCAAATTATCGTATTGAGATCATTTTTTTTTTAAATTGTCAGAAATTGAGTCAGGTACATGTTAATGACAACTAAATTGGGAGAAAAAATTACCATAGTTGTCAAATTTACGAAAAATTGAAAATTTCTTTTTTCTAAAAATCTTTAAAGCTGATTTCAGGTCCCAAATCGTTAGAAATCGGAAAAAATGCCTTCAATAAAAGTTGTAGAGAATTGTTTAAGCTTTAAAACGGTATATTAACGAAATTTTTACGATGATTTGTTGCCAAACTACGCGCAAAAAACCCGGGATTTTTTTTCCGCGCGAGAGCGGCAGATCCTTCCGACTCAACGCGTAGCCACTTGTTAAAATCTAAAATTTTTCCAGGATCCTACTTTTAACATATAATTATGAAATTGGGAGTATTTACTTGTTTAATAAAAGTATGAGAACACCCCCTCTCCTTCCCTCCCTATCCCTTGTTGCCATAATTATTATAAAAATGTTATCTCTATCGCGTTAGTCAGAGAGAAATACGGTTTGACCCGGAACAAATGCATAACACACTTTTCGTAGGTAAACGTCATCAGTAGATCCTCCTGAATGACATACTAAAAATTTACCACGGATCGACCCCGGAGCACCCCCCAAAATGCCTAAAATCAAAATGGCGGCCATAATAAGGCCGTATGGGATTTCGGTATTTTAAAATGTTCCTATAGTGTCATGTGAGGTATCTTTTCCTATGTAATTTTGGTCGCAAATTTCATATATGAAGTCAAAAAAGCCCCCGGGTCAAAAGGGGTGCCCCAAATCCAAGATGGCGACTAAATTTGAAAGGCAAGGGAGGTCATTTTTAAACTTTTACGCGATTGCGCGAGTGAGGTATCATTTCCTACATAATATTGGTCGTGGATTTCATTAATGATGTCAAAACAGCTCCCCGATCAAAGGGAGTGCTCTAAATCCAAGAGGGCGGCTAAATTTAAGAGGCAGGAGGGGTGCATTTTTTAGATTTTTGCGTGAAAAGGCGGGTGTGGTGCATCAATTCCTGGGTAATTTTGGTCGTGAATTTCATTATTGATGTCAAAATAGCTCCCCGGTCAAAGGGAGTGCTCTAATTCCAAGGGGGCGGCTAAATTTGAGAGGCAGTAGGGGTGCATTTTTTAGATTTTTACGAAAAAGGCGAGTGAGGTGTATCAATTCCTACGTAATTTTGATTCCAGATTTCATGTATCAAGTCGAAAAAGCCCGCTGGTTGAAGGGGGTGCCCCAAATCCCAGAGGGCGGCTACATTTGAAAGGTGGATGGGTGTATTTTTTTTAAAAAAAATTCACCTAACAAGGCAAGAAAGGTGTCTTTTTCCGTCTACTTTTATTCGACGCGAGTCTGAAAAATGTAAAAGATTAATTTTACTCAAAAAATGATACGTGTTATGCAAGCAGGTGACCATCATGGCTGTTCACGGTATTAAAATAATTTAACAGGAGCATCTAATGAATTGTTTTTGCTCACGAGACGTGCCTTTTCTTGTCAAGATAGGATAAAATCTGAATCAGCGTGCTGATTCCGATTCTGTGTCAAGCTCGTCAGGATCTTTCACCTCGGGTCTCTCCAAGTTTTTACGGTTGAAGTTGGCGCAACTTCTGCGAAAGTCGGGGCATGACCTTACAAGTACGCTGCATAGTGTCAAACCCTTGTTTAAAATAAAAACGGAGGATTTTGAGGAACGACTGTGGAACTGGAGGCAGGTCGGTCGAAAGCGGAATGAATCTAGTTGTTTTCATACATTTCATCCCGATTGGTAAGCATGCAGATCGACTTGTCCCGTCCACAGTTGGATTGTAGCTCCTTATATTGATGGTGCTTCATGGCTGAAAATGTCGGAGATAATCTCTCTATTTGCGACGAAGATTTTGCAAGCTGCAACTTTTTCCTTTGAAAACGTGATGACGGACGTTTTTGAGAGTTTCATTTTTGTGGCACCATAGAGAAGGAATGTTGCGCCTTTTTCAGCTTTCCATTATCGTTCAAGGCTTTACTGGGGATCTAAGAACCTTTCGGTAGATTCTTGCAGGTAAAGATCTCTTCACGCGTATTGAATGTAGTTCCTTTTATAATTCCGTGCATGTGGCAGGTCGAATCGCAACCAGTATACGCATTCAAAAACAGTAGCTGCTTACATAAACGTTGATTGATTCTGTGCCGTATACAAGGGATGTTGTGAGCTATCGTCTTTCATTTAGCGTTTAAGTAATATCACTTCTAAAGAGCAAAGAAAAATTGATGTCCTCTGATCGATTTAACAAAAAATCAAATGGGTCCAGATTCTCTCATATTACATTTTTGTTGCGGTGCTCTTGCAAGCTTAAACACCCTTTTCAACGATATCAGCATCTGCATATCCTTTCGCATGCACCACCCTACACCATGGATTGGAAGTGTGTGCCGAATATGGATAAGTAGATTTTAATTAAGTCCATGCAATGTCCAGTAATAGGAAATAGACGAAGAAAAAGAGAATAAATCCCCTTGCAGAAACAGTTAAGGAACGCTAGAGACGTACTAAAATTGGAAGCGAGTATGTTTTGCTTGTTAATTCAATAGGTAGGGCGAACGCGCGTTTTCTAGCATACATTCCTATCAGTCGTACTATTATGATCTTCGTTTTATTAAAGGAACTATTCACACCTAATTTCTGTTCTAGGGCCAGAAATAAACGGAAAAAGACACCTTCCTGCCTTGTTATTTTAATCAAGGGTTTGACACCATGCATCGTACTTGTAAGGTCATGCCCCGACTTTCGCAGAAGTTGCGCCAACTTCAACCGTAAAAACTTGGAGAGACCCGAGGTGAAAGATCCTGACGAGCTTGACACAGAATCGGAATCAGCACGCTGATTCAGATTTTATCCTATCTTGACAAGAAAAGGCACGTCTCGTGAGCAAAAACAATTCATTAGATGCTCCTGTTAAATTATTTTAATACCGTGAACAGCCATGATGGTCACCTGCTTGCATAACACGTATCATTTTTTGAGTAAAATTAATCTTTTACATTTTTCAGACTCGCGTCGAATAAAAGTAGACGGAAAAAGACACCTTCCTTGCCTTGTTAGGTGAATTTTTTTTAAAAAAAATACACCCATCCACCTTTCAAATGTAGCCGCCCTCTGGGATTTGGGGCACCCCCTTCAACCAGCGGGCTTTTTCGACTTGATACATGAAATCTGGAATCAAAATTACGTAGGAATTGATACACCTCACTCGCCTTTTTCGTAAAAATTTAAAAAATGCACCCCTACTGCCTCTCAAATTTAGCCGCCCCCTTGGAATTAGAGCACTCCCTTTGACCGGGGAGCTATTTTGACATCAATAATGAAATTCACGACCAAAATTACCCAGGAATTGATGCACCACACCCGCCTTTTCACGCAAAAATCTAAAAAATGCACCCCTCCTGCCTCTTAAATTTAGCCGCCCTCTTGGATTTAGAGCACTCCCTTTGATCGGGGAGCTGTTTTGACATCATTAATGAAATCCACGACCAATATTATGTAGGAAATGATACCTCACTCGCGCAATCGCGTAAAAGTTTAAAAATGACCTCCCTTGCCTTTCAAATTTAGTCGCCATCTTGGATTTGGGGCACCCCTTTTGACCCGGGGCTTTTTTGACTTCATATATGAAATTTGCGACCAAAATTACATAGGAAAAGATACCTCACATGACACTATAGGAACATTTTAAAATACCGAAATCCCATACGGCCTTATTATGGCCGCCATTTTGATTTTAGGCATTTTGGGGGGTGCTCCGGGGTCGATCCGTGGTAAATTTTTAGTATGTCATTCAGGAGGATCTACTGATGACGTTTACCTACGAAAAGTGTGTTATGCATTTGTTCCGGGTCAAACCGTATTTCTCTCTGACTAACGCGATAGAGATAACATTTTTATAATAATTATGGCAACAAGGGATAGGGAGGGAAGGAGAGGGGGTGTTCTCATACTTTTATTAAACAAGTAAATACTCCCAATTTCATAATTATATGTTAAAAGTAGGATCCTGGAAAAATTTTAGATTTTAACAAGTGGCTACGCGTTGAGTCGGAAGGATCTGCCGCTCTCGCGCGGAAAAAAAATCCCGGGTTTTTTGCGCGTAGTTTGGCAACAAATCATCGTAAAAATTTCGTTAATATACCGTTTTAAAGCTTAAACAATTCTCTACAACTTTTATTGAAGGCATTTTTTCCGATTTCTAACGATTTGGGACCTGAAATCAGCTTTAAAGATTTTTAGAAAAAAGAAATTTTCAATTTTTCGTAAATTTGACAACTATGGTAATTTTTTCTCCCAATTTAGTTGCCATTAACATGTACCTGACTCAATTTCTGACAATTTAAAAAAAAAATAATCTCAATACGATAATTTGACGCCAAGTTATGTGCGTTTGAAAATTGGCGAATTTTCAGGGAGTTCCCTGATTTTTCAGGGCTTTCCGCACGTCGGAAAGTTGGGGAATTTTCAGAAACTACACTCCTACTGGGGTACATTAACGCCCTTTAGTTGGAATTTGCTTCCGATTTTTTTCCACCTAAAAAGCTAGATTGCCTGGACTAACCCCCGCTCACTTCGCTTACTTCGTTCCAAAATGATGTCACCTTGGGGATTTTCCGCCCGGACAGGTGTATCTAATCGACTATATAGAATAACGAAACCTCTTTCGATGCTTCCGATATCAACAAATTTTATCCAATCAGATAATTCATGCGTGCCTGTGGGCCCTGTTGTGGCTTGGATCTGAAACAGCCTGTAATCATGGTACCTAGATGGTCGATAGATACCACGAGAATGCTGCCGTGATATAGGGAAATGCCGTAAGATCGCATCGATGGTGCCAAATTCGATTGAAATTAGATTTTTTAGAAAATCAGTGTTTAAAATAGTGTGGCCGTATTCATGCTAGAGAGAACTTTATCAAACGCAAACCCTATTTACACAGTTCCTTTTAGCACAAATACGTCCATTTTTAATCCATCGTCTCTCAGAATTTCAAGGATTAATATGAATAACTTTCCTCTTAAATAAATACTTTGTCTATGTCAAAGTCTAAATATTCTTACGACATTTTACCTTAACGTGGTTAAATGGATTACTTGGCAGAGTGAAAATCCAAGGAGCACAAGACCTGCTTTATCATTAAGATTTTAAAAAAAAAAAACCAAATTATAAATTGCTAGAGATATCATTGCGTGATTAGCTACATTAAAAGAATAGAGATAATTAAATATTTTCATTAAAGTAATAGAATAAATCGGTAAATTATTTTAATCGTAAGCAAATGTCTTGACGATACGTGCAACGTTGTCAAGAAAAACATGTAGGTATGTCAATTATTCCTCAAAACTAAAGTTCAACATCTCGACTCATTACAGGTATTCTATGTACCCTCTAGACAACCAAGTGAGCCTAACCGTGTTTGTAAAACCAGTGCAGTAAAAAAGTCGTAAAGTCTCCGCCTCACAACTCATACAAATCTTATCTTCATCCATTAACGGGAAGGAACCTACCGATGAAAGAGGTGAAGGAAATACGACCGTCTATGCTTTCAGGTAAACTGTAAATAATAATAAAAAAAATGATCATGTAACTACACCCCTTTAACATTTTTATTATATCCGCATGTATACAATAAAAAGGAACCGTGGCTTTCTCGTTTAAAAAAAATACACCAAAAAAAGGATAAACAAGAGGACAAGATTGGATCTTTATGTTATGTGTGTAATTTTCCCTTCTCATCCCATGCTCTTATTTTTTTTTAATTTTTAGTGAGATACAACATGTTGTATTCCTTTCAAACATCAAAGAGTGAATTTTGATTGGGAGCAAGTCTCTCATAAATTTTTATAGGCTATAAAACATATTCGAGCTGTCGATCATTTCCTCGAAATCGATGGCCTTATCATCAAATTTGACAAAATTCGTCTCTGTTTCTACGTGAGGTCTGCGTTTATCTTGACAAGTGTTTTTTAAAGGCACCCGTTTGTTTTGTGGCAGACCGATACGAAACGCAGAGAATGTGCCCTTCACAATCGGTAATTCTCTTAGTGTAGTCGGTCCGAATGTTCTTATTCCGTAATTTATTCAGTATATCTTTGAAGCAGCCCCGCTTGTTAGCAGAACGTTATCTACAGATCTGAGTATTTTCTGGAAATTCAGATACGATCTGATGTGCCAAAAAAAATCGCTGCTCTGCAAAGTATTTTAAGGTCGGTTAAAATCTGTTAAGATGCATGAGTATATATTTCAAGTGGTTTTTGATGGTAATTTTTATCAGGGTTACCATACACTCATCGTTCAAATTCAGTCAAAATCCTTCTTCCAGCTTTGGTTACATTTCGATGGTGAAACTACCAAACCACGTATCTCGGTTTGCGACGTCGCAGACTTCCTGTCATACTTTATTTTTTAAATGAAAAACTACGTAATGTCCAGTCTTGAGAATTTCTGTGATTTTTCCTTCTCGTGCGAAGAAAATTCTGTGAAAATTTCAAGGAATGATATTGATTTGGTCTATTTCAAAAAATAAAATGTGAGCGTAGATTTTTAAACACCACAAACGAGATACGTGGTTTGGTAATTTCACCGTCGGATTTGCGAAATACTTGTAATACATTTTGGAAGTTTTTTTGTGTATGACTCTTGAGTAAGTTGTCTGTCGGAACAATACTAACCAGGAGCCCTTCTCTTTCCTTCTAAAACCTCTAAAACCTTCTTTTTCAACGACTTTCGCTCCTTGAGACCTCCTTTCTCTAAGGTTTCTCTTCCGAACAACAACAGCAAGACTGTCATTATTAGGATTCTAGTAATTCAGACTCGTTCAAAACCGCCAAAAATTCCAAAATTAACGGAAGCAAAAAGACTTGCAAACCGATAATTATCAAAAACCAAGGCTCAATTAGCGATTAGTGGTGTTTTCAACCACGATAATGATGTTAAGCCCTCTTAGTCGCATTTTAATTTGCCATCGAATAGTGCGTTTACCAAATTTTCATCGTCCAACTCTGCGTAATCCGATTATTCGGATATTTTGGTATGACGAAATCCGGTTTCAAGTAATCAGGATAATCCGTCTGCTACTGTGCGTGAAACGCCGTATCAACAACACTCAAGTGTTACCAAATTTGTGAAATTTTTATTTCTTGAAGGAGTTATGAATGGTAGTCCTAAAATTACCTATCGCCATTCTTTAGGATTACTTATTTGCTAAAAATGCCAGGAAAAAATTTTCTTACATTTATCAGAAAATTTGTGATTCTTTGAAAATATTTGACGACACATGCATGTTGATTAGGCATTTTTACTCAGCACGCTAATATCAGATCGCCGAACTTCAGACATAGCTTCGGACTTATTGGATTGATTTAGTTGAAATCAGCTCACCTACATCATATGTTGCCTGGTTTTCTCCAGGTGTTTTATTTTTTAAACAGAAAATTAAACGACGTTCAAAATTGGAACTTTGTGAGTGTATTCTTTACAGTCTGAGGAAAATTCAGCGGAGCATGAGGCTTTACCTACTCTCATGTCGTCTGTTCAACAACTAAAGAAAATTCATCCACGTACAATCGCACATAAAATAATGTCTGAAGTAAAATGTTCCATCTGCTTGATGATACCATTAATGCAATTTGTTAAGTTCTATACTGTGCAGGATTTCGTCACCTACCTGACATAAGGGCGTAACTACACTCTGCAATGAGCCCTGTCTTCCATACATTTCAACACTTTTCTGGGCTCATCTCAATGTGTAGTTACGCCCTTATGTCAGCCAAGCGACGATTTCTTGTATAGAACTAACCGAATCCCAGCCTTCATACGCCCGAATGTAACCCAAACTCTCCCACTCAACAGGATTGCATTTTGCGAAAAGGAACCAAGAGCATTTCAATGTTGCTAAGATTGTGCAACTTTTTCCGCCCGCAAATAATGACTGGTCATCGAAACAAATTGATTAATAATAACCTATAAATAATAACCGATAAAACCAAACCGCAATAAACTATAAATTCAAGACGAAAATTACCATCGTAAATTAAATTTGTTGCGTGATTTCAGTAATTTTACTGCAGCGCATGTAAGATGCACAATCCTAGCAGCATTGGAATGCTCTTGGTCCCTTCTTGCAAAATGTAATCCAACAGATAGGCAATTTTTAAAACATATTCAATGCTATACAATTGGATTGCATTTTGCAAAAAAGAACCAGAAGAATTGCGATGATGCTAAGATTGTGCATTTTCATCCTCTGCAATAAATTTACTGAAATCATGACAAAATATGAAATTTACATTGTAATTCTGTCTTAAATTTACAATTTTTAGCTAGTAAAATAGAAACTGTTAGTGGATAATCAGGTTTTTCTTCCAAGACAAAAGAAGTTGCACAATCTTAGCAACATTGCAATGCTCCTGGTTCCTTTTTGCAAAATGCAATCCAATTCAAGATCTAATGGCAACATGGACCGTCTAAAAGTTTAAGCAGACGAAATTCAATGAGTCTGCAAAAATTGTCGGGGGCCGATCGAGACGAAACGTGACCGCACATGGCGAGTGCTCTCATTTGACGGACACGCCGACTCCATTAAATGCATATGTAAAAAAGATATATGCACAGCAATTAAATCGATGGACGAATTGCCCGTGCCGCCGCGCCAATTAATCGCCCAATCGTGAACTCTTTTCGGCGCCCCCGATTCCTCATACCCCTTCTTAATATTAATCTTCGCCTATTCTGGCGTGCTAAGGAAAAACGCCGGATGAACTTTCAGGCGTTGCCAAATTTCCTTTGGTAAATAACGTTTTCGGGAAAATTGGTGAATATTTTTCCTCCATTTTTTCAGATATTGGAGATGTTGCATGTGTGAGGAATTTGTGATTTGACTGTTGATTCTTATGTAAAAGTTTGCGAGCAACACGATGGTGCCACTAGTCTTCTCTGAAATCAACTCCCAAGCTCAAAAAAAGCCCTCAAGTTGAGGCCACAATGGAGGGGATATCCCACGATATCCTGAGAGTCCACCTTTACATCATGACAAACTCTCCATGCCAAGATAATAGGGAGCAAATACATTGACAGGGCTGCAACTTTATTTGGGGACTCTAAAACTGAAAACACGGCAACCCTGCTAATGTATTCGCGCCCTATCTTCGCATGGAGAGTTTGTCTTTTTGATGTAGACGTGGACTCTCAGGATAGCGTGGAATATTCCCTCAATTTTGGCCTCAACTTGAGAGCTTTTTTTGAGCTTGGGAGTTGATTTCAGAGAAAACCAGTGGCACCATCGAGTTTCTCGCGAACGTTTACATAAGAATAATTAGTCAAATTAGTCACACATGCAACATCTCCAATGTGTTCCCGGTTTTACCTAAAGTTTCTGAACATTTCAAGGGAAAATATTCCCAGCTATCCTCAAAAATAAACGTTTTATCGAAGGAAAATTGGCAACATGCGAAGGTTCATACGGCGTTTTTCCTTAACACGGCATCATTTGACTAAAATCGTGGATGTATGGACGTACTCTACCGTGAACTGTTGAAAAGTAGACTCAGGGGAGATTTTCCCCCTCCTCATCAAAGATGACCCAGAGGATTGGAACTTTTTGACAGTGGCGAAGGTCGATAATCCAATCAGACGTGTCGTCGTATTGTCAATTTTTTTTTTTTTTTGCCAGTGCAGACTGTATAGTTCTCGCAACTGGAAAAGCTCTATGTCCTCAATCTATTTTAACCGCGATCCAGGTATTTTTGTCACCGCGAAGCGACAATCTTAGGGACGGGTCGGGCTGCGTAATAGCCAGGGGAGGACCTCCTAGTTCTTTTGGCACTGCCATTTGGCCCTCGGGGTGAAACGAGTCAAAAGTTATGGCCCCGGTTAGTTCCCGAGTATTCCTCGTCTTTCGCTCGCACAGACCGCAACCGACAAAAAGACGTAACCGTTTTTCAGATTAGCCCTGAAATCCCGTGAATTTCAGGGCTCAGATGGACGGAGAGATACGCGCTTATGCCGTCGGGAAGATGAACGGACTCTGGCAGCGGAGTCACGCTGTATCGGTACTACGTTTTCAAACAAGATCTTATCAATGAAGGTACAAGATGCTTAATTAAATCGAAGGCTCACGTATGGCTCGGACGCGCGTTTCCTTCAAACTTACAGCGATGGACCATTAAGGAACATAAATGGCAATTATACCCGGTGCACCTACAGCGCCCGAGCCTCGCCGAACTTCTGGAGTGTGGAACACTTTCATAAATTCACCGCCTCACGTCGCTCCTCGTTGCATGCCTTCAAAGCGTGCCTGCTAAAATAATCACTAGCTCACACGACTAGGGGCAAAGAGTAAATATATTATGGAAAGCCCATTCCGTTCCTTGAAGTGCAGTTATCAAAGAGACAACACCGAAAAAAAAGTTTGGCTTCATGAACCGAACGTTCGGTGATACGTACCATCCCAATTATTCGGTTTGTCAAACTAAGCTTTCGGCTCGTGTGACCAAATATTCGGTTCATATGACCGAAATTTGTTCATCAATTCACTTTATCATCGAGGTGCGGTTACATAAACCGAAAGTTCGGTTTGACTTCTAAACTTCTTAACTTTCTTCAAAAACAAAATATTGTTTGAGAATAAATTCGGAAACATTCAAATGCTGATAAGGCGTTTTTACTGAGCACGGCAGAGCTATACAGAGTCCCTAAAATACTTAAACGATAAAAATGTAGGAAAACTTTTCTCATTTACTATGTTCCGAATTTCCCAATCCCAGTTTGATTTTTCAAAATTACAGATCAACTCTACAAAACATAATTTTCTACGTATGCAGAAGTTTTCGAGAAATATGACGTCGAGTATCTTCAGGGAGTATAACAGGGATTCTGCAACGTTTCAAATAGAGACGTGTTCCTGAAACCTGAGATGTTATCATTGATGTTCACGGAAAAAAATGGATCGCTGATTTAACAACTATAAATTGTTAAAAAATATGTCCGGCATGTTTCAAATGTACAATTTACAAAAGTGGAAAGCTAATTGGACTGCGTCTAGCAGAAAGGGACCAATCCACATCAGATATTCCCAAATTTAACAATACAATTTTATTTTTTACGAGAGAACGTTTGTGCGGATCCCTTTAAAAATTCAAAGGAATTCGCTTCGCACTGTGGACACAATTAATAGAAATTTGCACGAAAATCCGCACACCTGTTATCATGCCAAACATTAAATTAACCGATTCAATTTGGCAATAGCTGATGTGGCTTTGTCCCATCTTGTTTGACGCGCTCCAACTTAACGACGGGGGTGGTTGAATTAACATATTTTATTGTGTTTCTCCATTGAAATAAGTCGGACACATCTTTCAACTACAAATTTGTTAAATCAGCAATTTTATTTTTTTCCGCGTTGTCTCTGCCTGCCACCACCTGTGATTTCTGCGAGGAGTTAATCAGGCAAGTTTT
The DNA here is from genome assembly GCF_918797505.1 of Bemisia tabaci. Lineage (NCBI taxonomy): Eukaryota > Metazoa > Arthropoda > Insecta > Hemiptera > Aleyrodidae > Bemisia > Bemisia tabaci. Next base: position 47,865,244 of record NC_092798.1, read on the forward strand.
CCTCAAGATAATGCCTCTGATCACTGTGCGTCCGTGGGAGTGGGTTATTTACGACCGACGATTTTAGGGCGATCGTAAATAAATCATTAGGCACACCTTTTTTGCACCGTAAAATCGCCGAGCACCGAAGCTCACGCACCGTTGCACCGGTTGCACTTCTGCGGGTAGATCACTCGACTCATTGGCGCGGCCGCGGTTAGTCCTTTGGGCCCTCGTAAATCTGACATGACAGCGAAATATAAGCCAACGGAACAGTAAAACGGAGTGCATGTCTCAATTTATCCGAAGGGAAGCTCCGGTGCGGAGGCGTGATTAGCGAGTTCTCACACAGCGCTTGGCGGATCCAGTAAATTGGCAACATTGTCTTTTCACCATTTGAACACATGGAAATGTATCGATTTTCGGATGGGCCTGGTGCTCCGAAAAGAATCGATTGTTTAACGTGGGCTTAAATGGAGGAAATACGGTGTTGCCAAATTGCTGGATCCGCCTCTGGCGAAACTGGGCCACTGAGCATCGGAAGTGCATCGCGGTTCAAGCGAATAGGGGAGCTTTGTCAGGAGGCAGAACTACCGTGATATAAAATAACATCGTATGGACCCTCATACGCTGCCATATTTTTACTTTCTCGCTCCCCTAGGTTTTTCAATTGAAAACGAATTTACGGGGAAAATTGTGAAAATTTGTCGTCGAATTTTGCAGACCATTTTGTTCGCAATTTAATCGAAAATGCCCTAAGATTTCAAGGTACAACAGACCACTTTAAGCAGAAATGAACTAAGCCACATTAGTTATTGTCAAATTTATTAGGGTACTTTAATTTTTTACACGACAACGGTTTTGCTGATTTTTCTTGGAAATTCCAGTGAGTTTTCTGGATAGTACGAGTTAACTCCTAAGAAATAACAAAAAAAATTCGTACAAACGTTCTCCTGTAAAAAATTAAATTGCTCAGTTACATTTGGCAATAGCTGATACAACTAGGTTCTTTTCAGCTAAAAGCGGTCCAAATATACATACATTTTAACTAAAATAGTTGTTTCATACGGGGATATTGGCAACTCTCGAATGTTCATACGCCGTTCATCTTTAGGGGGACAGCATGAAATGTAAGAAGTCAACCCTTGTCCTACAGACTCGGGTCTTGAACGCATTTCATGAACGGCCCCTTGGATACAACTATTTGTGCTTGGAGACATCCGTGTTGCATATGCAAAAAATTGAAGGCACCTCTGCTGCGTTCCCTAAACAAGAAGGGGCGAAAAACGTCAACCCGTCATCGGGAAGCCTTATGCTCCGATGAAATATTATCATTTAAGTTGGAACTGTATACTGTGATGATTATGAGCGATACAAAGACATACTGTAATAAGTTGCAATTTTACTGTAATCATTAGTGTAACCTTATGTGAGCAAAAAAATGGGTTACTATTGACGAGTTTCTAAAATTACAGCGTCTTCATTTGACGTCAGCAGTGGGTTGATTGCCGAAGTTGATGGACAGAGCTATACACAAAGAAGACGTAGGGAGTATGGAACGCGCGATCCTATTGGTTGAATTTGTCTATCAATTTCAACAATCAGTCCACTGGTCTCATTCTCTCATTGCTCTATAACGTTGGCTTTTTTTTACAATTTAAGCTAGTGATCGGTCGGCTCTGGACAATTTCCCTTACTTTTATTGCGACATCTGGATCGGCGGAACCTCATTTTTCGGTATAATTTATCGATCCAAATGCTTTGTGAGCGTTCTAGAACCGTCCGGGGTTTTGACTTAAACATCAGCTACCAGTTTTTGGGCCCCCAAGAACAGTCTAGAATGGACCGGTGGCAAGGCGTGAATGATCGATCATCGATATTTCCCAATTTAAAGTTGTGGTAAAGAATCGATTATTAAAATGTTCGTTGCGAACACCCTGTTTATCGATTCTTTTCCATAGGTTTTAACGGCAGATCAATCGATAGATCGCAAAGCACGCTACGCCACTGATGGACATCTCGGGACGACATTGTTTGACAATCCACCCAGACGCACCTGTCAAAATATGATGCTCGTAACTTGGAAACGAGGCCAGGTTTGATTAGGCCCGGAATGCCTCCCAAAGCAAGAACACCGTAAATCCATTCTAAGGCTCACAATTTTTTCTCCGATAAAATGCTCCATTACTAGAAGACCTGTTTACCTTCGCGTTCTATTTTTTGTAGTGCGAATGCTCCATTGTATGGCTCTGTCATCGTTAAAATATTAAGGATGATTGATCGTCACTTATTTTGTGATGGAAAAAAAGTGAGTGAACACAATTTTAAAAGCACTAAAAAGGTGGAACTTTTTCAGTGGCCTGACACTCATATTCAGCAGCAAACACACGCAAAACAATAAAAAATTGAATGGCAGTCTCATTCCGGTTGTACACGCAACCACTAGAATTTAGTCTGATGCATGTACCCTGCACGCGAACAAAACAACTGGGACCAGGTAGCTGCTCAATTTTTCATGCTATAGTTGTTGAAAAATAAACGAGTCAAGTACCTGTACATCCTGTACCTTTTAAATTGAAAATATTTAACAATCCTTACGCCTCTTTTAGGTGATAGACTAACACTAACGGCAACCCACGAGAGACGCTATACTTAGAGTCTATAGTTTTCTCCCTTTGTCTATAGGAACCATCCATTTCAACCAAAAGAATTACTCCATACGCCCTATGTCTTCTTTTTCTATCTCTCCGTCTGTAAATTTCAACGGTCAGCCCGCTGATTTGACTTTTCGCCTGCGACATATCGATCGCTTCCTTTAGGCGAATTTTCGCGAGTGGATTTGGTCGACTTTTTCAACCAGATCGGTAGGGTTGCAAACCAAAGGAGAAAAACGGTCTGATACAGTCGAGAAATAAACTCAGCTGCTAGATGAATTTTGGCCAACGTTTGATTTTTCAACCCAACTCGGGAGGTGGGTCGAAATTTTGGATATGGCCGTCACTACTGCCAGTATGAAAACAAAATGTTGTAGTAAGAGCTCCGTCGCACGGTGGATCGAGTCAATTAGAGAGGTCAGACATGAAATTATTGACTAAAACTGCAAATTTTTATGTTTAATTCGTCACATTTAAAATTATGAGGGGTGTTTCTGATAGGGAATTTCACGAGAAAACCATAGTGGAACCCTTTGCGGAACCTTAAAATTTTGTATAAACGGAGTTATAAGCGTTTAAAGTTTCCAAATTTTGTCCGACTTTTATTGACTCGATCCACTGTGCTTCGCCCGGAGGTAATTTCGTTTTGTTGTAACGGCGGATGGCAGTAAATTAAAAACTTGGACCAAATCCACTCGCGAAAATTTGCCTTTGTTGCATTGCGCCAAAGCTAATGATCCACCTGAAAACTCTAACCATTAATCTGTATCTCTCGTGTTCAACGGACTCTTTGAGTGTGCTGAAAGGATTGAGCTGGTGATAATCGTCTGGTGTAGGTACTGGATCTGAGGTGGGACGACGGGGCCTTAGGAGGCTGGATCTGTCATCGGGCGTCCGGGCGATGTGCGCTCAGTTGGCTAACGGTTTGTTGTGACAACGGAGATGTTGTATCTCTTCGGGAGACTGCCTTGCGCCTCCCATTTGCATGTTTGCACCGCCGCCGTGAGTCGAGCTGCACCTTGCACCTGCCTCAGTCAGTCACCGACTCACCGATCAACCCGAGCCGTTCTTCCAGAAGTGCTGTCACGCCACCGCGCCGCCGTGAAGCCGGCTGATTATTCACATTGATAGACAAAGGAGGAAACGACTGTGACAAAATACCCGTAAAAAGGGGGGTTATCGATAAAGGCTTCGTTTTCATCCTCTTTGGAAAAAAAACACATTGGATCTAGAGTCCAGACTCTTGAAAACATTGACAAGAAAAAATACTCTTGACTCAATCAGATTTTTGCTTAAATCAAAAGGAAATCCGCTCAAATTAAGAGGCTTGGTTCTTAATTTAAGCTTAAATCTGATTGAATCTAGAGTATTTTTTCTTGTCGATGTTTTTAAGAGTCTGGACTCTAGATCCAATGTGTTTTTTTCCAGTGATTTTTTGCTCATTGAAGGTCTGTATTTTATGGAATGCATTGTGATTTCGTCATTTTAAGCCGTCCCTGGTCAAATACTAGTCTAAACATAGATAAAAAGGTCAATTTGGACGAAAAGTGCGAGCTTCACATGGAGATGCGGTCAATGCCGAGATATAATCCGTGTTTCCCGCCGAAATCGGCCCTCAAGCCCCGGTGCAGGCCAGTACTAGACTTAAGTAGAGACCGATAATGGTGCATTACCAAAATTATGATGCATTCCGTAAATCGTAGACCCTTAAACGGCAAAAAATTGTAGAGTTGGGGAAGTTCAGCTAGGATAGCCCGAGACAAGCCATATCGATACCCCATCTTTGTAATTTTAGTCAAAAAATGTTATGCCCAGCATCTCACAGTACATGGCGTTACGACGTTAATTACCTGTTAATATAATAATTCTTAACGTTTTCCTCCATTCGAAATTCTCGCTCTCATATGAAAGCTGTTTGTGGTTGAGCGCGTGCCTGTAAATGTCAGGAAAGCCCAAGCGCCTACAATAATTCGTGTATGCAACACGGTCATCCGCAGAGCTGGAATAGTTGCATTCAAACGCTATGATCAAGGAGACTTAAACGAAAGGATAGAAAAAACACCTGAAAATGGAAATAATTTAGGGGCCGTCGGTAAATTATGTTACGCTCTAGAGGAGAGGGGGTCGAGGAAAGCCTTACGCCATTTTTTTTTACCTGTTAAAGAATCGAGACCTGCGTCACAAAAGCGTTCGCTGGGAAAAAAAACACATTGGATCTAGAGTCCATACTCTTGAAAACATTGACAAGAAAAAATACTCTTGATTCAATCAGATTTTTTCTCAAATCAAAAGGAAATCCGCTCAAATTAAGAGGCTTGGTTCTTGATTTAAGAGAAAATCCGATTGAATCAAGAGTATTTTTTCTTGTCGATGTTTTTAAGAGCCTGGGATCTAGATCCAATGATTCTTTCTTTTTCAGTGTAATTTGCAATACTGCGATCCGATGAATCCATCCAATGAGTCTATCTCCAGTACTTTTTCTTGTAAATGTTTTTCAGAGTCTGGACTCTAGATCCAAGCTACTTTTTTTTCTAGTGTATGCAGCATTTAAAAATTCCCGCCGCCGCATTTTATTTTTTTGCAGAGTACTTTTTCAATAAAACCGTCCGAAAATTTCAGTGTATTTTCATTGTGCTGGCGATAAAATTCAGTGAAATTTCCGAACGGATTCAACCGACAATTTCTCTGTAAAAAACTAAACTGGCGGCTAAAATTTTAAATGCCGCACACTGGAAAAAAAGTCGCTTGGATCTAGAGTCCAGACACTGAAATATTTATAAGAAAATATACTCTTGATTCAAGCGGACTTTTTGCTTGAATCAAAAGGAAACATGCATAAATCAAGAGGCCCGGGTCTTCGATTCAAGGAATAATCGGATTGAATCAAGAGTATTTTTTCTTGTCAATGTTATTGAGAGTCTGGATTCTGGATCTAAGCAACTTTTTTTTCTAGTGATGACGCTTGTGATACTTTAGTCGGAGGATGACGGTATGAGCCTTCAGCCGTTGACAAATTTAATTTGATACAATGCACGTGTGCATATGAATTTTCATTGTGCTGACGATAAAATTCAGTGAAATTTCCGAATAGATTCAACCGACAATTTCTCTGTAAAAAACTAAAATGGCGGCTAAAATTTCAAAACGTGGCATGGCGCTTGCGATACTTCGGCCAGAAGGTGACGATACGGGGTTTTTCCTTAGGACGGGAGTGTTGGTGCGGTGCTTTTCCTGGACACTCCGGGTACACAGCAAGGGCGACCGCGAGTGATCAATAGCGATAGAGCCCTGGTCTGACATAAACTCACAGTGTTTCGGTGTCGGAGCACGAGTACATGGAGAACATGCAAAGTCATCACGGGCCCCCGCACCGGGTTAACACGCCGTAAACGACAGGCGCACCCGCGATAAGCCCCGGATAAGGGACACCCGTCGCTCCCGACCCTGTCCCTGTCTGATCCGGGTTCGATATTCCCCATAAATCATTTATCGCGCCCGTGCAAACCCTCCCGCCGAGACCGCGATTTTGGTCGAGATCTGCACAGTGCACAGGGTTGAGGTCACTTTGTAACTGGAGCATTGTACTGTCGTCCAAAGCAACATCGATCTGATTCAATTACAATTAATTTTTATCAACACTGGAAAAAAAACACATTGGATCTAGAGTCCAGACTCTTGAAAACATTGACAAGAAAAAATACTCTTGATTCAATCAGATTTTTGCTTAAATAAAAAGGAAATTCTCTCAAATTAAGAGGCTTGGTTCTTGATTTAATTAAATCCGATTGAATCAAGGGTATTTTTTCTTGTCGATGTTTTTAAGAGTCTAGACTCTAGATCCAATGTGTTTTTTCCAGTGTGGTGAAATGGTAGTATGGGTCCACACGATTTCGCGGGGAAAACAAAACCTAAAGGGTCCAAAAAAATTTGAATTAGAGTTAAACATTTTTGAGCTGTCATTAAAATATTTGAGCTTTAACTAAAGAAAATAAAAAAAATTAACAGTATTTGAAAAAAATTTGGAACTTTTCGGCTTTGTTTTCCCTGCGAAATGGTGTGGACCCAGCACCATTTTCACCACCTTCTTACATCAGTTCAGGCCATTTCTTAGTGTTTTATTCTTGTCAATTTTTATCTGTCTGTCAAAGTATTCTCTTATTTGAAACCCTTTGCAGGAAGAGTTAAGGCAAGTCAGCTCGTGGATGTCACAAACCGGAATAAAGATTACAGGTATTCAACTTTTTTCCGTAGTCCATGACCAACTTCTCCTCGAGTTTCTTTCATTCATTCCCACTTTTTCCACTTTTTCCTGGACGTACCCCTGATTGCCCTGATTGCTTGAATCTTTGGAATCGGTGGAAATGTAATCAAAATTCTCTTTTGGGACACTGTGGAGGCCTAAAATTGGGGTGGAGAAGTGAATGGAAAGGTGGTAAAATCGGAAATGGATTCCTTGTGTTTTTTACTCCTAGTATGAAAGGACTGAATTCATCACAAGAAAACAAGCGTACGTTTCTAGAATAGATGTATCGTAAAATTGGGAAATTGTTCTTGAAAAATGCACCCCAAAACAGCTCTGCTCCTTCCTTTCAAAAAGGAATGTAAAATATGTATGTTCTCATTATGAACATCATTGTGTAGAATAACTTAGTAGAAAGAGTGTGGGCTCTGTATGATCTTTTCTTTGTTTGACTCGGTCATAGTAGACTTTATGGCGCTACCTAGACTAGAATGATGTGAGTAATGATTCAACCCCCTTAAAAACTATAAAGGATTTTGCAAGATAAGAGTGCGACATTTTTGTCATCTGTAACAGCCTGCAGTTACCAGTCACTTTTTCGCCGGGAGCAGCCAATGAAGTTGTGGCGCTGAATGCAGGAAGGGCACTTTTCGATTGAGGTGTTTCGGGATTGACTCTTCTTAGGAGTTGCTTGTTTAGGCCGAAACGATCTGGATGTCCACATACCTAGAACAAAAGGAAGAAAAACTTTAGTACGGGTTGCCGCTAAGTTACATTTTAGAGAGGAGACTATTGAGCAAGTATTCGAATTTTTTTGGTTCGGTACATGTTCACAATTTTAAACAATATTCTTAATTAAGTATGACTTATTTAACCCCGCAATGTCGGAAACAGATACGTGAGGATATAGTTTCGAGTAATCACCTCTCGTGTACCGCGTCTGAGTGTCCCAACAAGTTTAGTATCACGAAATTGGCTACACCTAATTATTCCAGATCACAGCACTCATTGGATTTGCGCAAATAATTTGCTCTTTCGTCCCCCAACCCGTGTTGTCAGATATGGATCACAGTTCCCATTAGAATTAAATCATTCTTGTGGTTAAATATTTGACAAGCTGTTGCACGGAAAAAAATAGATTGTCTCTAACAGCTAATGCGGTATGGTTGAAAAGTAAAAAGCCGTGAGAACCAATAAAAATAGTTGGATTCACCAGCCACGTTGACCGATGTGACCAAGCACGAATCCAATTTACCTATACGCCTAAATTAAATCCGACTGTTGCATCTTTTAGTGGTGCAACCAGCAATGTATGTTATCATACCCGCACAAGTAGGCCAAGCCAGCAAGAATCTTACGGCGGATGTCGCTGTGGCTGAGATGGACGGATTAACCATCTTGACAAAGCTGAACTGGCCATCACAAAGGCGACCCAACCATCAGGTAAAGTCAGCGCGGTGAGAGTTCCCGCCTGGCTGAGCTGCGGTCCGCCATTTTTCCTTTGTCACTCAGTTACAAGTTCATCACGTTGTTGTTCGGAGTCTGTGCGCTTGGCTTTATTTATCTATATTAATCCATGTGAATTTACGCGTAATTTGCCCAAATTAGTGTTCGAATCGTTTCTACAGCTACCGTCTTGTCTTTAAATCTATCTGTTTTAACTTTCCACGTATATTTTCCGAGATTTCCTAGTTACCTGTATCGACCACTTTTTGGAGGTTATAAGAGTGCTGCGATGAATCTGGCTAACAAAATGTGTGAATTCTGAAAACTTGAAGGGCGTTTCGCAAAATTGTTCTGTTATTTAGTGAGTGTCGGTTCTGTATAAAGTCATTGCGAAAGCGGGAAGATACGGAAGTCCCTTGAAAATGATAGACCAGTGATTATTGAATACTTCGTTCGTATATCTATTTGTGTTAAAATTTTAGAGAATCAAAATACTCTGATGCAAAGTAAAATTTTCCTGGGATGTTTGTTGAGTATAAGCTTTAATCAAAATTTGACAGTTTCTGTCCCACCGTGAACTGTGGCAATTGGTACTGCGTGTAGTTTATTTTTGTAGGTATATTTTGAACTATCTATCTACTTATTATGAAATTAAACTTTTTGTGAAACTGATTTAGTCTGTAAATGATACTTTGACGGTAAAAACAAGTTTCGTTTTGGTATCATTTACTTGAAATCGGTGAAGCAATTATCTGCTATTTCTCGTCAAATTTGCTTTAACTGCCAGTAATTGTATGTGTACCTACTGGAATTTTTAATCAAAAAGTAAGTAAAATATCTACTACTTTCATATCAAATTTGTTTCTGCTAATTTGAGTTAATATTTAAAAATATATATGTTGTGTGGATGTTAGAATCCATAAAGTTCGTCGGAGCATCTGGAATTCGGAAAGCTTGAAATTACCATACTAGACAGTTGGAAACGCCACACTAGCATGGTGTCAGCCGTATCGTGTAATTTACAATACTGGTATATTGGTAACTAACTAAACTGTAGCTTCATTGGAAAAAAAGAAAGAAGACAGCATGGTTAAAAATAAACAAATACACTGGTAAATCCGATCATATTTTTTTTCGTAGCGTGTATAGTAGAAATAAAAAGCAGTATCATAAAGAAAAAAAGGCTGTGCGATTTAAAGGAATGAAACAAATGATCACAAATACAAATCTAGATTCGAATTCCCAGTTATCAAACTCAAGCAGATCGACGTTGACGGTTAAATATAGATTTTTTGTGCTCCTTCATCATCGGTCGTCATAGCTCAATTGTTAGGGTGTTAGGTTAGGATTAGGTAGGTCCAGGTTCAATCCCAAGTAATAGGTTGAAAATATTCTATCGTAGTAAAATAAGTTGAATAAAATAACAAAATTAATATTTTTCATTTTTACAAGTTAGCGTTCTCAGATATTCATTTTATAGGGCTCCTGGCCCCCTATTTTCCATTAAAAGCCCCGAAAAATTGTAGCAATGACCGCTGTTCATCTTGGCAAAACTAAGCGGGCATAGTAGCCCTCAAAATGGGTCACTTTGACATAATTGCTGAGCGCTGCGGCCGAGCGCTCGGGTTGATCTAACCATCTTCGCAGGGCTGACCCAGCCGCGCGGCATGAAGGCAGCGTCACTACCTGCTGGTTGTCGATCTAGCCAACAATTTGGTTGGCGCGGTTTTCAGCTTTCGAAGATGGTCGATTCGACCATCTTCATGGCTGCACGAGACAACCTTTTTTTTCCGTGTGCAGGAAAAATACGGACTCAAGAATATACATATAACTTGGTGGTAAACTAAACTTGACCTTACTCTAAACTCACACTAAATAAGCGTATAATAGTTTTTTTGTGTCATAATATAACATGTACATGAACTTTTGTATAAATATAACCTAAACAATTTGGATCGAGCATAGGTGAAATAAGTTTAGTTTTTCTTGGAAAATTAGATGTCTACTTGCTGTGGAATATCTTTCCAATTCTCATAGACAGAAGTTTTTGAATCATATATAATTTTCATTTCAAAGAACTACTAGAGATTTGTTTATATTTTTTCCGACCAAGATTTTTTCATATTTTTGTGTTACTCGCCTGCATGCAAAAGTAGTCAACCACCTCGGAGAGAGAAACCAGTTGCGCACTTTTTTCCCTCTCAGCAATTCTCGACGAAAAATCAATACAGAAGACAGTTACCGACTGCATATGATACTGCTTACTAAGTCTTTCTCGGCATCGCAAAGTGAAATTCAACTGAACTACGTTTTTGCGGTCAGGAACTACAATTCCTAGCTCATCCGTAAAAAAAACTCACGTGCGTTCGGAAACTAATAGTACATACGTTGTTTCTTAACTGACCTTTAAAATTGTATTTGAGGACTTATATGTAACAATGGCGGATGTGAAAAATTAACTTTTCCAAGCACATTCAAAAAACTGTTTTGGCATCAAGAAAATTTTGAGAAAATACTTGAGATGTGATCTTCGAGATCTGTACATTATGTCAGAGCCAAACATATTAAATTTTTGTGTGAACGAAACAATTTTTTAAGCGTGTTTCGAAAAGGTAATTTTTCACATCCGCCACTGTTACATGTAAGGCCTCATTTTCTAATTGCAAAATGTGGTCTAACCAAGAAACACTCCCCTTTCCTGCTAAAAAACTTGAGCTCTCGCCATTTCTTCAGTCCATTTTCCCAACGAACGACGATAAGGAATTAAAATCTAAGATTTTTTCATCAAGTCAGACAACGTGGTTGTTAATTAATTGAGACCTATGACGGCGGTGCGGCCGCGCGGTGAATCCTGGATGAATGTTCCTGTTGCCCGCTCGCCTCCCCCCCCCCCTTCTTCGTCATACCCCCTTCCCACCTCGGCCAAAACACTGCCCGTTCTTCAAGTTGCATTGATGGAAGCAAGCCCGCGGCTCCGGCCTCTCAGTGCATGTGCCAAAGTCTCAAACAATAAATCCGGCGATTTTTTTCTCCTCTTTTGCGACATGCGCATGCGCCGTTGATTAAAATCTAATTTACTTGGCTTCGGACAAGCTACATGCCTCGCTACACGGCCGTCCTCGGCGAAAACCTCGCATCCGTACCGATGATCCTCGTGGCGATACGTCGTTTTCGCCCGGCGTGGCGTCCTCATTGCAGATTGGAATCGTGTCGCCGAGTGATTTTCAATTCCGTTCGGCGGCCTACCGGTCTGCCGTACTAAGGAAGAACGCCGTATGAACATTCGAGAGTTGCCAAATTTCTTTCGATAAAATGTTTATTTTTGAGGAAAATTATGAACATTTTTCCTTGAAATTTTCAGAGGTTTTAGATCAAATTAGAAACAAAATTATCTGAGAAATTAGTAGGCAAATATTCAAAAATTTTCCTGAAAATTAATGATTTGTCAGGAGAAATTTGGCAACGCCTGAAGGTTCATACGGCGTTCTTCTTTAGCATGGCAGCGGTGGACTCCAAGGTGTTCTCTTATATTTATTGATGATCGCGAGCCTATCGGTGGATCCGGCAAATTGAATGGTCCTATTGACTATTGACTGCCCACAATTTATAGATTAGAAAGGGCCCAATTACTCAGTTGCCTCCCTGATTAGGCTTGCATTCTGCCGTGGTGGCGAAGAGAGCAGTAAGTGCCTTTCTGTATGAGCCATGATTAGCGCATGTTTGTATGTGTCTCGAGGTTCATCCCAGCATTCACTTACTACTCTCTTCGCTACCACGGCAGAGTGGGATTGCCGTTCTACGCGAATGCAATAGTCAGAGTTACCGCATATGTGGTCACATTCACCGCACTGTTTGGATTTTCACTCAGCGCATTCACAATCCTTACACGTAACAGGCTTCATAAAAAAAGAACGATCCTGTAAGCGAGGATCTATAAGATTTAAATGGCCAGCCAGGTTGGCCTAGCGGTCAGTGCGTCTGACTCTAGGTCAATAGGTCCCGGATTCAAATCCCGGGTATGGCGTCAAATTTTCACAGAACTGACGAGTGCATTCTACTCGGCATTAATCTCTGAAAATTTGAAAAGCCTAGAACATGCATGTCCCTATCGCCTTGATGTCTACGGAAAACAAATTTAATCTACAGATGGTTGTAGGTTTCTAACGAAGCAGAAGCCAATAAGCCCCCCCCCCCCCCCAAAAAAAAAAAAAAGATTTAAGTGGCCACAGTACAGATAAATGATCCCTCCCTTGGAGCTATGACCTCTCTCCCTACAATTCTCTTTCCCTTTCCTACAATTTCCGAAAAATCATTGATTTTCTTGTGTCAGAAGATTTTTGGATCGGTCCTATTTAATACATTGTGTGTCATTTCCATTTGCTATGTCAATGAAAAATTTCGAAAATATCTTAACAATGAGATGTGGAATTTCCTAAAAAAAAATAAAGTTGACATATAAGTCTTGAACTTAATAATCCAATTGGAATATTTGTCTCGGAAATTGGTCTATAGGTCTGCCAAGCTTGGTCAATGTTCACGATTCCAATTAATCCATTGTCTGTCTTCATTGAATTCTTAAAAATCGTCATGGTTTACTTTCCTTCCTTATCGTTTCAGTCACTTCATTTTGGTAACTAGCAATGAACCCGTGTTTCGCACTGGTCATAGTCGTGCACTAATGTTGAAGCGTTTTATAATTCAATGGCGATATAATTATAGTTGTATCTTTCAATGCTGTGCTCCCGAAGTATTCAAGGGAAGACAAGGTGAATACCGGTATGTAACGATTATCAGTTTCGATTATGTGTTGGAAGCTGGAAAGCTTTGCCCGAGAAAAAATGGATCATTCAAGCTCATTGAAAAATGAACGATCCGGATCATTCAATTTGAATGAGTTTTTCGTCAGCTCATTCAAATTTGAATGATCCAGATCGTTCACTTGATCATTGAATTTTAATGCGCCCGAATGAGCTTGAATGATCCGGATCATTGGATTTCAATGAGCTTGAATGATCCGGATCATTGGATTTCAACGAGCTTGAATGGTCCGGATCATTGGATTTCAACGAGCTTGAATGATCCGGATCATTGGATTCCAACGAGCTTGAATGATCCTGATCATTGGATTTTAACGAGCTTGAATGATCCGGATCATTGGATTTCAACGAGCTTGAATGATCCGGATCATTGGATTTCAACGAGCTTGAATGATCCGGATCATTGGATTCCAACGAGCTTGAATGATCCTGATCATTGGATTTTAACGAGCTTGAATGATCCGGATCATTGGATTCCAACGAGCTTGAATAATCCTGATCATTGAATTTCAACGAGCTTGAATGATCCTGATCGTTGAATCCCAACCAGCTTGAATGATCCTGATCGTTGCATTTCAACGAGCTTGAATGATCCTGATCGTTGAATCCCAACCAGCTTGAATGATCCTGATCGTTGCATTTCAACGAGCTTGAATGATCCTGATCGTTGAATCCAAACCAGCTTGAATGATCCTGATCGTTGAATTCCAATGAGTCAAGGTCTCGGTCTGATGAGAATCTGTTATAAAAAATTGTAAACAGTATAGAAGCAAAAGTACATGGGTATCCATTCTCACTGCTTTGCAGTTTTTCTTCAACAGAAAAATGAAGGGGGAAAAAAAAAACATATGATGATAGAAAAAGTTAAAAAAACACAGGCTCACCAGAAGTTTCGTCCAATTCCTCTTGAAGTAAGCTCATCCTCCGCCCTATTACAGTAATAGCGTGAATGTACCTTTAATAAAAGTAGTTTGAAGGTGAAAATTTTTGCTACAAACCATCTCCCCCACGCTGTCAAGAATGCAAACCACAAAACAGTCATGATGGGAGAGGCTCGTAGCTTTGCCGCCGAGTTGCAAAGCTGCCGCGGGGATACTTTCCATCAACAACTGAAAAATTTAACTAAAAAGAAACATATTAAATTAACAGCATAACCAGACAAATGTTGAATTGAAGAATGAACCGCGCGTTTAGAATTGCATGAGTGACATCGCTGTTACTCTGATTTAAAAGAAAGAAAGCAGCAAAAATTACATAGGGATACAAGGATATGTAATTGATTTTGTCTTTGAAATAATTAAATTACTTAGATTGTGCTTTGAATTGAAACAAGCCAATAGGTACTTACAATTTTGTGCTTGAGTGTTTGTTCAAATGAAGTGTCAACGATGGAGACCATATTATTGGAGTAAAAATGTATCTTCAGAACACAAAGCAGTGCATTTGATGGCTGGAGCACAACTCACAGGTATAAGGTAAGATCATACTGATAATTTGTTAAACGGTCTAGGGAAAAAACGAGAAAATTTAAAGCAACACAGAAGAAAAATCTGAGCGGCGACACGCTAATGATACGCAGGCAGTAAGACTAATCGTAGTCCTAGACTGATCAGATCAGACCAACGCGAGCCCCTCGGCCGCGTAGGTTTGGGGTGGAATTTCCAAATCTTCCCTTGCTCAACGGCATCTTCCTTTGTTTTCCTCACGCAGCAAACTGCAGAGTGGCCAGTGGCGGGAGGCGGGGAAGTAACGGCGTTGCCACATTGCTTAAATATTCTTCCATCCTCCTGTCTTAAGGGTTGCTACGATTACGTCACTTTCTTGTCTCTATTTTTTATATTATCATGTAAGGCTCATTTTTTTTATTGTCATAAGACTAACGAATTTACCGGAAAAGCTAGTGTGAGGGAAACCCTTCTTTTCTCGATAATTAAAATCCTCTGCTCTGTAATTTCTCTTCTATACTGCTTTGAATTCTATCTCTTGTTATTTCCCTAGACTGTTTAACAAGTTATAAGTATGAACTTACCTTATACTTGTGAGTCGTGTTCCAGCCATCAAATGCACTGCTTTGTGTTCCGAAGACACAATTTTATTCCGATAAAATTTTCTCCATTGATGACACTTCATTAGAACGAACACTCGAGCACAAAATTGTAAGTACGTTCGGCCTTGTTTCAATTCAAAGCACAATCTAAGGTAATTTAATTATTTCAAAGACAAAATCAATTACATATCCTTGTATCCCAATGTAATTTTTGCTGCTTTCTTTCTTTAAAATCAAAGTAACGGCGACATTGCTCGTGTAATTCTAAACGCGCGGTTCATTCTTCAATTCAACATTTTTCTGGTTATGCTGTTAATTTAACATGTTTCCTTTTAGTTAACTTTTTCAGTAGTCAATGAGAAGTATCCCCGCAGCACTGCCGTGCTAAGGAAGAACGCCGTATGAATATTTGAGAGTTGCCAAATTTCCCTTGATAAAACATGTATTTTTGAAAACATTCTTGTATATTTTTCCTTGAAAAGTTCAGATATTTTGGATTAAATTAAGTACAAAATTATCTGAAAATTTCAGAAAGTAACATCCGCAATTTCCCAGTAAATTTGGTTTTTATTGGAGGAAATTTGGCAACGTCTGAAGGCTCATACGACGTTCTTCCTTGGCACGGCAGAGCCAGAGCAGAGCAGCTTTACAACTCGGCGGCAAAGCTACGAGCCTCTCCCATCATGACTGTTTTGTGGTTTGAATTCTTGACAGCGTGGGGGAGATGGTTTGTAGCAAAAATTTTCACCTTCAAACTACTTTTATTAAAGGTACATTCACGCTATTACTGTAATAGGGCGGAGGATGAGCTTACTTCAAAAGGAATTGGATTAAACTTCTGGTGAGCCTGTGTTTTTTTAACTTTTTCTATCATCATATGTTTTTTTTTTTTTTTGTTTTTTTTTTCCCCTTTCATTTTTCTGTTGAAGAAAAACTGCAAAGTGAGTATGGATACCCACGTACTTTTGCTTCTATACTTTTTACAATTTCTTTATGATAGATTCTCATCAGACCGATACTTGAATATCCGAATCTGCTGATCATATCATCCATATCATTCTGGTGGCTTATTCAACTTCAATAATCTTGATCGTTGATTTAATAAGCTTGAATGAGCCAGCATGTTGGGTCGTTCAATTTCAATGCTCTCGATGATTCAGTTACGATAAGCCTGATCATTGGCCCAATGAGTTTGAATAAGCTGATAAATTGAATCATTCAAATTGAATGATCCTGATTATACAAGTTGAACGATCCAACGAGTTAGTGCATCCATGTTGAATGATCGAATGAGCCAGCGCATTCAAGCACATTGGGTGAATGACCCGATGCACATTCAAGTTGAACGATCCAATGAGCCAGCGCACTCAAGCTCATTCGGGATCATTCAAGCTCATTGAAGAATCATTCAAACTCATTCAGGATCATTGAAAATTGAATGATCCTGAATGAGCTGGAACGATCCATTTTTTCTCGGGCATGTAGATGTTGACAATCGCAATCAACCCTCTGTATGTCTATATTGCATTCGGAGAGACTGTCCTGGCTTATTTTCCTTCCCTATCGTTTGAGTCACTTCACATTTTAATGATTCAGGATTAGTGGCAATTCCTGCAAGTTAGCAACACTGGGATTTCACAATTTAAATGTATCATAAACCAATCGACATCCATCAAAGCAGACTGTTTATCTTAGAAATTATTATTTTCAACGGTTTTAACTGGAAAGAAAACGTGTCGGCAATTTCCAAGATTTTTCACTGAATAAGTTTACGTTTTATCAACTCAATTAAAAACCGGGCGCGTAGTAGATTCAGTTTGGATTTAAAACATATGTTTAGAAATGTAATAATTCAAATTCAGATTTGTTACCGGAGTTACATGTTTAATATGGCACAACTGTTTATCAGGTTCAATCCATCTTTAGACATTTGATGTTGATCCAATGTGATTTTGACACATTCCTCGTTCATTAGAAGAAATATTACATTATGTGTACATAAAATAGTCTTGGCGGAGCATATCGAAAGGCAACTAAAATATCCAGCTTTTCAACCTCCAACTTTCATTTTACGCATTTTTACTATCGCAACTTGAAAAATCATCGCATTGAATGAGACTTTAAAAGTTATTTCAAAGAGTCATAAAAAGCAGAGAGACGGGAGAAATTATGTCAATCGATGATAGTTGAAGTGATAAAACTTTTGTCGGAAAAAAGCAAAGAGAGATTCTCCGCGAATTTTTATTCGATCATAAAAGCTGAGAAAAATAACGAACACTCAACATAACATAAGTTTGCTAATCAACGGAGCCGGTGACTGGGCCAAGCCTATCGACGGTTCATAAAAGCCATAAAAAAGCGATGAATGAAATCGTCTCCATAACTTCAAAGAAACCGTAAAATATCAAAAATAATCTCTCTAAGTAATAATTAGGTAAACTCCTATGATACGAAAAAACGCAGTACAGACATTGAGATGTTGCCAACTATCTTCCGAAAAATACAATTTTCTTGGTAAATTTGAAAGCTCCTTTCTCCAAATTTTCAACAGAATTTTCTGAGTGATCTTATGTGCAGTACCCAAAAATTCCGATGGGTAAATAGAGTAACTTTTTTTCAAAATCAAATATTTTTCTGAGGTGAATTTAGCAGTACTCAAAACGATCATTTCTACCCTAGCACGGTCGTATAGCTGTCTCCTACTCTCATACTGCAGTACTTAGGAAAAACGTCATATGTAACATCAGACGTTGCCAAATTTCCTCTGATAAATTGTTCATTTTTTGTACACAAGCCGTGAACATTTTTTCTTGAAATTCTGCGATACTTGAGATCAAATTCGTGACAATGGAAAAGAGGAAAAAATAGGAGGAAGGGTAATAACAAATCTCTAACAAAATTCATGTTGTGTTAGACAAAATTCGGCAACATTCGGAGGCAGATACGTGGTTCTTCTTCAGAGCGGCAGTTTAACAGCCCTGTTTAATAGTCGTAGAATTTTCTCTGATAAAATAATCATTTTTATAGGAATGTAGTGAACAATTTTTCTTGAAATTCTGCGATATTTTAGACCAAAGTGACCATGAAAGTGAGGGAAAAAGAAAAGGAAGGATAATTATAAATTTCTAACAAAATTCATGGTGTAACAGACAAAATTCAGCAACATTCGGAAGCACATACGTGCTTCTTCCTCAGAACGGCAGTTTCTTTTTAATTACCACCGCTTCCTCATATACCGCAGAGCTACTGAAAAACGGCGTATGTACCATCAGACGTTGCCAAATTTCCTCTGATAAAATATTCCTTTTTTTAAGAGAGTAATATATGTACATTTTTTCCTCACATTCTGCGATACTTTGGATCAAATTCGTGACTATGGAAGCGAGGATTAAAATAAGTGGAAGGACATTCATACATTTTTAACAAAATTCGGCAACATTTAGAGGCAAATACGCGGTCCTTGCTCAGAACGGCAGTTTAATAGCCGCCGCTTCCTCCTGGATCCCATTGGCAACGTCATCGCTCCTCTCTCGGAGTCTCACGTTTCCCTGCCCGGCCCTGCTCGTCGTTTAAACTATGCAAAAACGAGTCGCGGTCGAGTTGATTAGCGTGTAAAAATTATTGACATGGCAAAAGACAAGTTTAGCGGGAGCGTGTCCTCTACCTCGGCGGAGATGGCCCCCGCCGCCGTCGATCTTATCGTCAAAATTATTGGATGTAAATTTAATAGCTGTGTCAAGTTTCCATAATTCTGCTCCCGTTCGGTGGCCTGGGACGTGGAGCCAGGCCCGGAGGCCGCATATGATTACACGCTGAAAACAAGGAGCCCGGGGATAAGCACAACTATATTTAATGCCTGATGTCTCTCTTAAATTATTCGCTCGTGCAGCCGACCAAACTTAATTACACCACCTATTGACTCATCCGTGCAATGGAGAATTCGCATGCAATTTTTTTATTGCTTCATCTGAAAGTGCTTAAAGAGATGATTTCACAGTATTTTTTATAATTTTTTTTTTCTGCACTGCAAAACATACATTGGATCTAGAGTCCAGACTCTTGAAAACATTGACAAGAAAAAATACTCTTGATTCAATCAGATTTTTGCTTAGATCAAGAGGAAATCCGCTCAAATTAAGAGGCTTGGTTCTTGATTTCAGCAAAAATCCTATTGAATCAAGAGTATTTTTTCTTTTCAATGTTTTTAAGAGTCTGGACTCTAGATCCAATGTGTTTTTTTCCAGTGTGGTATGGGAAATAGTATAAAAATATATTTAAAAGTGAAAAAATGCACCTCCTAGTGACGTCATTTGGCGGCATTTCCCATTTAAACACACGTATTTTAGCAGATTAGATTATTTTGTCATATCTTCTCCAATAATTGTTCAATTCATGAACCGGAGGTATCCTCGTGTTCAGTTCAACTCAGTAGTTTCCACTTAAGCACGAAATTCATCTTTCAGACACCTGCAAATTCTCTATTGGTCCTTGTCATGTTTGGAGTTGGGCCTGTTGCACAATTTTTTTTCTTGCTTTTATCGGAGGAACTAAGGGTCCTGATGTCACAGGAATTTACCCGGAGCTTTATGACAACCGGAAACCCCCAACAAATCAAATTAAAAAGGCCCCAAAATATGGATTTTCAAAACGGTCACTTTTACGCGGGAAGGAAGCCGGTACTTTCGTGACGTCACAGTTCATGCCACTCCTGATCTTTTCGTTGTTCACAATGTATTTATCCATAAGGAAATGGCAACCATCAGCCTCTTCTAACCGTCAAGGGGAACATTTTGGGGCACAACCCCACCAAGAGAGGCCAGGGAGGAGCTCTCCTAAATCATGAACATTTTCAAATGAGGAATTCCCACTTGTGTCGTGCATGCGTATCGAGATTTGTTTTGCCCATCCGTGTAACCATGTGTCACGAGTTTCACTGTGCAGATAAGTGCTTTTTGAGTTAACTAGAAATAATGGTTCTTTACTAGTAGGAAGCCTACTATTTAGCCTACTTGGAAAGACATCGCATGGACCTTAAGACACAGACATTTCCACTGAAAAGATTTTCAATTTTGAGGAGAATTTAAAATACTGTACCTTTGACTTTGTTCGATCTTTTGGACCGCGCTTGGCAGAAAAGAACCAAGCCCCATCAGCTATTGCCAAATTTAACTCGACAATTTAATTGTTTACGAGAGAACATTTCGGCGGATTCCTTTGGAAATGTAAAGGAGTTTGCTTCGCACCATACAAAAAATTCACTGACATTTGCACGAAAATCCGCACAATCGTCTCCATGAAAAAAATTAAATTCCTTCGTTAAAGGCAACAGCTGATGTGTTTTGGTTCCTTTCCGCTTAACGCGGTCCTTTTGATTAAAATATGAATATAAATGTCCGAAAAATTGAAAAAATATATGAATAAGCTTCCCGGAAAAAGTATATTCTATCGAAGGAACTTTGGCAACGTCCGGACGTTGTTACGGCGTTCTTCCTCACTACAGCAGAGTAGTCGATACACCATCGAGAGACAGAGAAAAACTCGCTGAAACCGTCGTCGAGCTGACACATAGTGAGCAAGCATCTCGTGTTTGTAGACAAATTTCGCAAGCACGAAACCCGTTCTCCTCTTTTTCGCAACTAATTAAATCAAATGCGACTAAAAATTATTACAGCTCGCCGCGAGATGTATATTTATAATCCATCTTACGTTTCTTCGCTCTTCGCGGTAAACGGCGCTGTCCGACCGGACTAGTTTCTCCTGCAGAGAGGAGCCGTGTCCGTTTTTCTTCGGGTCCGCGTCCTTTATTTTATATCTCCTCTGTTTTTGCCAAAGAATTTTGATGGATGGAATGAATAAATTAAGAGGACGGGCAGATTCGCGGACTAATTGAAGTGTTCCGATCCTCCGGCTTGATGATATAACGCTTCATCGTCTAATTGAAGGACCTGATACCTGGGCCAAGACCGCACAATTTGCCCCGAAACACGATCAAGAAGCTCCCGTGGGCCCTATAATTAAACTGACCCGTGCTTTTATTTATTCAAACACTCTTTCCCTTTCACATCGCTTGAACTTGGGTGATTTGGATCAATTAGTATGGACCTTACCCGGATGCCAACATAGCCGCATTAGAAAAGGGAGCTTTTAGCGATGATGCTGTGCGCCAAGGTCGACAGACCTGGGTCGGTCCGTCAGGAAAGTTGAGTGTGATAATATTTGGGAAACGGCAAAGAGGGATGTCCGCGTTGCCTAAAGATCCCTCCGATTTGCTTGCCCCACTCTGATGTTCCCCGATCCGATTACACTGGTAAAAAAAAAAAACCTCTTGGTTCAAGAGTGCAGTTTCTTGTCGCCGAATCGTTGCTTGAAACAAGAGTCTGGACTCTTGTTTCAAGCGGATTTTGAATTGAATCAATGCAAAATCTGCTTGAAACAAGAGTTCAAAACTCTTAAATGCGGCGACAAGAAACTGCACTCTTAAGTCAATGCACCGCGGTATTGGTCCAAGAGGTTTTTTTTACCAGTGTACATCGTTTCTATGCAGATCGGGGGAAACTATGCAACGGAGCAGCACACTGAAAAAAAAAGTTCGGTCGAATGAACCAAAGCTCGGTGTTCCATATCATCTCACCTAATTTGGTATTCAAACTATCTATTCGCTTTGACAAATCAAACTTTTGGTTCGTGTAACTGACCTTCAACCGTAAAGTGAACTGAAGAACAAAGTTCGATCAAATAATAGCCGAATGTTGGGTTACACGAACCGAAAGTTTGGTTTGAGAGACCGGATGGTTGGGATGATATGGAACGCTAAACCATCGCGTCGGTTCATATAAGCGAACTTTTTTTTTCCGTGCACGAATTGGGGAAACGTTAGGAAAATAATGAAACACTTCATGTTGCATAATTTCTTCTCGTGATTTGTTTTTATTCACTCGCAACATTTTGCTTTTGATTTAAGGTGTTTTCTTTCATGATATGATAAATTCACTTGAGATTTAAATGGATTATGTTGTTTACAAAAAAATTAAACCTAAGAGGTACTTAGACAACGTAAAATGCCGTTAGCCTGTTTTGGTTCTATCCGCCCAACTAGAAACAAGTGCATCTCTTCTTTTAGAAATATAGGAAAGTAAAGAATGACGCGATTTTGATTACGGCGCAGAGATACAACTATTCGTACTTAATGGATGTCCGTGTTGCATGTCTGCAAAATCTAAGGCGCTATGGCGCGAGGCGTTTACTCGCAATGCTCCGCTGAAGCTGAATGCTGCGAATGAGGTGTCACTCAAAATTTGGTGGAAAATTAAAAACGAGGTTTCATCACGTCTCTCCCATCTTCGGCTGTGTCGCTCACGTACAAATAAGACAAAGAGAAACAAAAACGCTGTAGAGATAGAGCAAGGGAAAAGATGTGCATTGATGAAGGCGCAGAGATACAACTATTCGTACTCGATGGATGTCCGTGTTGCATATCTACAAAATCTAAGGCGCTATGGTGCGAGGCGTTAACTCGCAATGCTCTGCTGAAGCTGAATGCTGCAGCCCATGAGGTGTCACTCAGAATTTGGTGAAAAGTTAGAAAAACGAGGCTCCATCACGTCTCTCCTATCTTCCTATCTTCCTGCATAAGGCTCAATGTGAAAAATTAGCTTTAACCTTTTTTTCACCATTTTTTTTTTTTTTTTTTTTTTTTTTTTTTGTTCTTAGACTTTCAGTTTTTGGCAGGAGAAAGTATACGGCTAGTTAAACTCAAGAACTTTCTTAACGCAATTTTTTCGCAAAAATTGGTTGGTTCCTTTCCAATAAACTCGGTCAAACTTAGCTCGTAGTTTTCCGACACCTAAGTATCTTTTTTCGTTTCATTCTTAGATTTATTTCAGAAAATGCACACTGACCAATAAGCGCCCTCGACGATAAGTAGTATTTAATACCGTCGAGCTGAGTGCGAATCTGTCTCCTGGGAACTCTATTTTAGTGCCGGGAGTGGACCCAGTACGCATGTAGCCAGCATCAGTGCCAAGTCCATATTAGAGTTAGTACATGCATTAGTCAAGAACTGTTAGTTTTAAGCTTGAAAGATGTAACATTCAGGGCATCGCGCATTAAACGTTTGCTGAGAGGGCAAATAAAAAGGACATAACTGTCCAGAGCGCTGATAGTACGACGCGTTAAAAATCAGATAATTCAACAAACAACATGCGGGGTTCCCGAGCCCTGTTTTCCCAGCCGCGTGCTCAGCAAAAACAACGTATCTTCAGCGAGTTCGTATCGGAGTTAAGTGCTTTCTGCACGGTAGGACTGGGAGCAGTTCTCACCGGACGGGACAGGTTGCAGAGTCAGTGCCATTCTGCCGAGTTACTGAAAATACCCGTAAGTGCATATTGAGATGAGCCTTGAGATACATAAGAGCATAGGCTAACTGGGGCTCATACGGATATGTACTTACGTAGCACGGCAGCATTACTGAGATGTTTGGGTTGGCGCGTCATAACGCTTCGCCGGATCACGAGATATCTCATCTCTGCTGCTCTGAAGAAAACCGCAGTGTGACCGGACGTCGCAAAATTTCCTCTTTAAAAATGCGGATTTTCCGCCGAACTTGTGGAAATTTTTCTCGGGATTTTCGTAAAATGGAGAATTTGCGGAAACAAGTTTTATTCACTGGGTAAAAAACCCATTGGATCTACAGTCCAGACTCTTAAAAACATCGACAAGAAAAAGTACTCTTGATTCAATCAGAATCTAGCCTAAATCAAGAACCAAGCCTCTTAATTTAAGCGGATTTCGTTTTGATTTAAGTAAAAATCCGACTGAATCAAGAGTATTTTTTCTTGTCAATGTTTTCAAGAATCGGGACTCTAGATCCAATGTGTTTTTTTCCAGTGTTCTTTTAATCTGAGGGAGCTTAAAGAGCCGATTTCGTAGTATTTTTTACAATTTTTTCTAATAAAATACATAGTATCGAAATAGATTTAAAAATGGACCGCGTTTAGCAGGAAGGAGCCACGCTACATCAGCCATTGTCAAATTTAAATGAGCAATTTAATTTTTCATAGGAGATTTTTGGTGCGGATTTATTTGAAAGTTTTAAAGAATTCACTTCGTACTATACAGAAAATCCGCTGAAATTTGCACAAAAATCAGCACAATCGTTCTCATGTAAAAAATTAAATTGCTCGGTTAAAGTTGGCAACAGCTGATGTGGCTTGGTTCTTTTCTGCTTAACAAGGTCCAAGTAAAAAAATGTACCTCCTAGAAACCTCCTGTACCTCCTCCTTTTGCGGTGTCTGAAAATCTCCACCTCTATGTTTTTTTCCTAAAGGAAAACAAATTGACATCATTTCTTGAAGTTTTTGCAGAATTGTCTTCGCACAGAGAAGAAAAATCACGATAGTGTTAAAGAATGGACGAGTTGAGTAGTTTTCCGTTTAAAAAATAAAGGATGACAGGAAGTCTGCGACGTCGGGAACCGAGTTATGTGATTACCGACTTACACCGTCGACATGTATCTCAGCAGATTAAATCATTTTGCCGTATCCTCCGATGATTTTTCAAATTATGAACTAAGAATATCCTCTTGTTTAGTTCAATCGGAAGTTTCAACTTAAACACGAAATTCAGCAAATAGATGCTTGGATATTCTCTATAGTTCCCTCTCGAATCGTGATGTAGTCGGACATAAGGGTTTCTGAGATTACATATGAAGATTGCATGGATTATTTGAAGAAGGACGTGGAAGCCAATTTTTCAGAAATCGAATTTCCGACGGAATGCTATTCTTTGAGGGAGAATGCATCGTTCAATCGAGCGATTTTACCACATTTTCTCTTTAAACATCGTTTTTCAACATTTGAATATTTGCTTTGGTGGGCAAAAGCGGCGTTATTTTTGAACCTCCTCTTCCAGCGCAGAGTGCATCTTCATGCTAAGTACCATGAGTTGGGGTGCAAACTATGATTTTTCAAATTTTCATCGAACACGTATTATGCTACTTGACTATTCACTCTTAGAAATGGTAATACTGAGAGGTTCTGCAGAAGGTGGACGTATCCATCAAAATTTAAACAAATTTCATTGCTTGCTCAATTTCGCTGACCCCCCGTGTGAATGTGGTCTTAGTACAGAGAGAATGAGGAATATTGGTCGATTTTTTAAAAATAAATGTGAAGAATTGTCGAAGAAATCAAGTTTTTGAATGTTTTCTCAAAACTGGACGTTCGCCGGTTACGTCCTTCAAGAAGAACGGAAGTGTAAGGACGACTGTGTGAGTTTAGGAGCGCGAGAATCCATGCGTGGCAAACGAAATTTGATTTGAACTGGACCACCTGATTTTTCCACATTTCTTCTTCTAATCTCGTTGTAAATGCCTAAAACGAACAAATCAATAAAGTTGGGATAGTGCCTTTTTATAATAAACTTATTTTGACTTTGTAATAAGCAGGATGAAGTAAGTTTTTCTGTTGCTCATGGAGACTGTGCCAGTTCGAACAGAGCAGTCCTAGATGACCGTTACCCCCAAACTGAGATGAATAGGTTGATGACGGACCAAAAATAATCTGAAGTTTAAGAATAATATGTAGGTAAGTGAATTTGAGCAAACATCAACCTAGAATACTCTGTTTACGCAATTGTATTCCGTTCCCGCTGTTTTTTTGAATTTCAAACTTATCCCGATTTTACCGCCAATCCTCGGCTTCATTTATTTGAACGTATTTCTATGCACAGATTTATGTGCAGGTGAGAAATATGGGGTGTGCTCGTCAGTTCTCTGGCCGGAAGAGTGAATGAGAACAGTAAAGCGCCAGTGACGTCAACGGAGATGGATGCCGTCGCCGTCGGTCATTAACTCATGAGCCCTGTCCACAACGCTCTCGTGCCATGCCCGCGGCTCATGAGTGCCGCATTTAGTTGGCACATAGCTCCCTTTGCTGAATTTAAAAGCCCGCTTCTCCAATTCTTCAAAAGGAATCACGCCCACTTTTACATTGTTTCTTATGCAGCTTTCTAGAGTTAACTCCATGCATATTTCTCACCTGCACATAGTTCTGTTTGGTAGAAATATAGAAAAATCAATTTCTTCCAGCGCTACGTCTTTACCAAAGAAGGGACGGCTTTGGCAACATCGAAATGTTGATACGGGGTTTTTCCTTGGAGACGGGAGTACACGGGTCCAGAGAGGAGAGAACACAGAAACGAGTATTGATCAATTAAGCTGAGTTGGCAAGCCTTGACTGCGGCCAATGCTCGGCTCCGGTTTAACATGAATACTAACTAGACATCAATAGTTCATTATGTAAACAGGTAGCAGTAGCGCTCTGCGGCTCGGTTCGCTTCTCCTCATCTCCCGGGTCCCGGGTCACGAGGCTCGGGGACCGGGGAGGCTGCGTGCTAAGCACCTGTCTCTCAACCGGGGAGCCTTTTACTCCCGTTTTAATACCTCTCGCTCGAGTAAGGTTGAGACATCACCGGAAAGCTATCCCCGCGTCCTCTCCCAGCGAGAGCGTCTTCGCGTGTCTCCCGGCTCTGGACATGCACTTTGCGACGCCTGCAAGTTGTTGCAGCTGACAAGTGTGCGTCATCGACACGATAGCCACCGACACGCCATCCCTCGCATATTCCCTCCGCTCTTCGCGCAACTTCCAGCGCATGGCTGCATATCCTTGGATAGGGAACGATACCGCCTGTCTGCACACGGAGAAAAAAACCTCGTGCGTGGGACCCGAAGTTTAGGTCATATGGATCTCTGAAGTTTTCGGATTGAGCATCTGAACACTTTAGGTCTAGCTGTCGAGGTTCGGATCACACATCTGAAACTTCAGTTTTTAGGGTTGCCACATACTACAAAAGATTATTTGTGTGAAAATGATTTTATGCGGCAAAGATAATCGCACGGAGAAGTAGAACTCGTGCGTGGGACCCGAAGTTTAGGTCATATGGATCTCTGAAGTTTTCAGATTGAGCATCTGAACACTTTAGATCTAAGTGTCGAGGTTCGGATCACAGATCTGAAACTTCAGTTCTACATCTGAAGTACTTTAGATGTGAGAACCGAAGTTTTTCGGATGTGAAAACCGAAGTACTTCAGAGGTAAGAACTGAAGTTTCAGATGTGTGATCCGAACCTCGACAGCTACATCTAAAGTCTTCAGATGCTCAATCCGAAAATTTCAGAGGTCCATATGACCTAAACTTCGGGTCCCACCCACGAGGTTTTTTTTCTCCGTGCAAACGGACGATTTTAGGCGAATTTTTGCCGGTGGATTTGGTCGACTTTTTCAACCAAATCGGCAGGGTTGCAAACCGAATGAGAGAAACCTCTCGTCGAAGTCAAGAACTACACTCAGTTTTTTTATGAATTTTGGGCAACGTTTGCATCCATTCATTTTTCAACCTTGCCTCGCTGCCGTGATAGGAAAGATAGCAGTAAGTGTCGAATTTTTGATATTCGGGTTCCTTCAAAATTCGTCTAATCTCTTTTAGATGAAATCACTGAAAGAGCTACTCAGTTACTCTCATTCTAATAACAGAGCACCTATGTAGACAGAGTGTCACCAGTTTATTACACAAGGTCAGAGTATCTGAGGGAAAAAATCGAATCGGCCATTCTTAAAAAGACTTAAGCGCCTGAGATGAAAACACAAACATGATAAAATATATTAGAAATTTTATTACTTGACATGTTTTGAATCGCAGTTTAATTAATGTGATTTATCAATTCGTCTTTTTCATATTTCCAAGCTCTGAAATTTAGTGCGGCTCAATATTACCGTTCATCTTATATTATAAGTTCTGACGCTTAAGTGTTTTTTTAGATTAACCGATTCAAATCGGTAATTATCTCTACCTACGAATTCTTCACTGATTGGGATATTGTTGAGGCGCCTTGATTCAACTATTCGTATTCTGCCGATGTGCGTGTTGCATGTTCAAAATTGAAGGCACTTTCGCTTTTCTCACCTCTTCACATTTGTTCAAAACGGATCACCCTTAAACAATCAGATTCGAAAACTTCGGTTACCTGGTAAAAATTGGCCACAGAATCTGTGTTCCAAAATACCATAGACCTGCAGCCGGCTGTAAGATTTCCAATAGCTTCTATAGCCGGCAATACATTTTCTTATAGCCTTTTATAGCCGATGGCGATTAAGCAACAGCCTGGCGATAAAGTGTATGTCTTACTAATTACGGATGCTAGGACTTGGTGAGTTTTTGGACTACCTCTCTCTTTTTGGGCCGTAGTATCTTGATTTATTTTGCGAGGAAAGCTCCGTGCTTCTGAAGGATGCCTGCCATTCCTAATATGTTGGAGCGCCTTCAATTTCGTATGATACTGTGCAATACCTCTGGTGTGAAATAGTTGCATTGGCGCCTTCAAACCTAACAGGGATACTTCACGCATTGCGCAATGCGTGAAGTATCCCTGTTGGGTTTGTAGGCGCCAATGCGTCGCCGCTCCGCTTTGTTCGGCTCTAATATTTAATCTCGTGGAGTCAGCGTTTTTCAACTCATGACTTTGAAATATTTGCACACTCTGTATGGATTATTCTCATTTTAATTGATGAAAAAGAATAATGTGCGTTTTGTAAATATTAAGGTGATTCCGCACAAACTTAAGGATTTACAAGGCACACGAATTTCTACACAATTTCTTATAGCCTTTTATAGCCGATGGCGAAAAAGCAACAGCCAGGCGATAGGAACTATAGCCCGGCTGTATAATTTTTTATCGCTTCGTGTAGCCCGGCCGTATGATTTTTTCCACTTTCTCAGCCAACTATATGATTTTCTGTCGCCTTCTTCAGTCGGCTATAAGAACTCCTATGGTATTTTGAAACGCAGCTCCTATCGCCAATTTTTACCAGGGGGGACTCCTCACAAATATCAAAACATATTTTAGAAATTCTCAGAAAAACCTGAAGATTGAAATGCTTATCCGTGATGAAATGGAGAGATCTCGCAAGTTCTGAAACATAGTAACATAAGTGCAACTGTACGTATAGTAGACGGCAGTATGATTCTCAAGGAATCAACCAACGTTTTGGAACATTTATTAATTTTAAAAAATAAATTTTCGTTTAGTTGTGTCCCCTCTTGGGGTCGAATCACTAGAGCCCGTGGTTTCTCCCATGAGCATTACTCCACTTTAATTTTTTGCTGATCCATTAGCGGATCCAGCAAATTGGCAACATTGTTTTTCCCCCATTAAAACCTAAGAAAATATATCGATTCTTAAAGGGACCAGGTGCTTCGACAAGAATCGATTATTTATTATAGGTTTAAATGGAAGAAATCCCATGTTTCCAAATTGCTAAATCCGCCTCCGTAGCACATCACGCACGCACACTTAAACGGTGGTTACGTGATAACGGCTGGGCTCAGGTCACCACTCAATTTCTCATTTAAATGTGTGTGTCTCTTGCAGCTGAAAATGAGCTAGTGACAGCTCGGAACGTCTTGCCTTTTAGTGCTTTTCATATTTTAACCTTGTTTACCCATTTTTCGATTCCCTCCTTATTTATATTTACACCTGAGGAAAGCAGATAGCAATCCGTCGCAACGGGTTGAAAATTACATTCTGAGCCAAACTGTACAAACTGTTCCCCGAACCAGCCAAGTTCTCAACAGAAGCTATCAACGCTACTGTCATAAATATCTAGATAATAATCATAAAAAAAAATCTGATAAAAACTTTGCGCAGTGTGATAGACCCAGCATGCGGGATACGACGAAGCTCTCGCAGGAGGAAGATTGATGGAGCTGCACGGATCGTTTTCGATAGTGGTTCGATGTATCGTTTGGTTCAAAACCGTAGAACATAACCGCAAACAAAACTTTCAGAGTTTCAGTCTGAAAAGCTGAAAAGGAGAAAATTCCGAACCATTTCACCTTGCGATGCCTTTTAATACTCATAAGAATAAAAAATCTTTTAGAAAACCCTCATTTCCTCAGATTACTCGATTGTTTTTTATGAGGCTATGTTTACACGTTGAACCAATCGATATCGATACAATCGCACCTATTCGATGTATCGAAAACGATCTATTACAACGACAGCGAAGAAAATCGGGCTGGTCGGATATCGAGCACGGCGGAAGATTCGAGGTCGCGAACAGTCATGATGAAGCGCGTAATAGACGTCGAGACGCCTCGGACGGTGAGCGGGTTAAGTGATAGATGGGCTCTCGAATATATCAAGTGGGCCCATCTCACAAGCCTTGATGCAACGGTGAGTTGTGAGACCCGGGGTCCGGACCCCCCGTGGGCTTTTCGAGGGACGTGACGTAGCCCCCAAGATAAATACTCAGCACGTGGCAACGCGGACCAAGACGCAACAGAATACCCCCCCCCCCCCCCCGGCGCACCGCATTTTACCTTTCCTGTTCATAAATCAAGTGGACTGAACTTTTTTCTCGACATTTTTCTCTAGGTGGCCAAAAGCAGTAAAGCTCCTGCACAGTCTAGAATTATGCGTCCGGTCATTACTGGATCTGAAGATGCTGGAATTTTGCGATTTTTCTTCAAATCCAGTAAAAACTGATCGGCTAACCCTTGATCGTCTCGCTGCCTACCTGTCGTATTGTGAGTGAAACGACTGAACGTGTTCATGCTTAAAAAAGATTAAATAAAAACTAATAAAATAAAATAAATTGTGAAGATGAATAAAATTACTCGGAAAACACATCCTTTCCTATTAATAAATCAAGTAGACTGAACTTTTTTTCTCGACATTTTTCTCTAGGTGGCCAAAAGCAGTAAAGCTCCTGCACAATCCGGAAATTTGCGTCCAGTCCTTACTGGATCTGAAGATGCTGGAATTTTGCGATTTTTCTTCAAATCCAGTCAAAACTGATCTGCTAATCCTTTATCATCATGCTGCCTACCTGTCGTGCTGTGAGTAAAACTGGACTTTTTCATGCTTTAAAAAAAAAAAATAAATAAAAGAAAATAAATTGTGAAGATGAATAAAATTACTCGGAAAAAATAGATTAGACATCACAACCAGCAACTGGTTCAAAATGCACCCGCCACCGTTCTTTATCTACGATAACTACTGTGGCAAAAGCCTTAACTACCGGGGTAGTTTTCAGTTTGTTATAGTGACTACCATGGTCGTTGTTGTACCGGACCATTTTTGGCCTCTACCACGGTGAGTATCGTAGCTAGGGAACGGTGGCTGATGCATTTTTAACCAATTGCTGCTTGAGACGCCTATCGTATTTTTCGTCCAAAATTAACTATATGATGCGCGTAAACCCTATGCACAAGTCTGTTCTCCCTGATTTTATTCATCTTCATATAATTCTTTTTAGTATACATACGTGCAACTATGAGTTAAATTTATTTATTGAGTTTGTGGGAAAGTCTGTCTTGATGCATGTCGCCCCCATACGAACCCTAATCTTTTTTGGATGAGGGCCAAGGTATGGTTTCAAAAACCCAGCCGGTGCAGCGCACCTGGGAAGTGCGCGAATTGAGAGCGCCGATGCCCTAGTGAAAGAAACCAGAATTAGGCGGGCGGGAAGGAGCAAAGGGTTGAGGCGATTGACTCAGATCAGCTGAAAGTGAGAGGGACATTGTGGAACAGTAGATATCGATATTCTCCCACCTGCAACTATGGTAAATAATCGAATATTAAGGTATACCCTGATAATCGATCCTTTTCAATCGTTTTGAACGGGAGATCTATCGATTCATCGCAAATGAAGCAAAGTGGAGCAATGGTTTTGGATATTATCCCGTGTAAAACATCGTTAATAATCGAATATTAAGGTACACCCTTGTGATCGATCCTTTTCCATGGGTTTCAATGGGGCATCAATCGCTTCATCGCAAATGAAGCAAAGCGGAGCAATGGCTTTCGATATTATCCCATATGAAACTATCGTAAACAATCGAATATTAAGGTACACCCTGATAATCGATCCTTCCGAGGTATGAAATGGAAGATCAATCGATTCATCGCACATGAAGCAAAGTGGAGCAATGGCTTTCGATATTATCCCATATGAAACTATCGTAAATAATCGAAGATTAGGGTACACCCTGGTAATCGATCCTTTCGATATTATCCCATATGAAACTATCGTAAATAATCGAAGATCAGGGTACACCCTGATAATCGATCCTTTCGATATTATCCCATATAAAACTATCGTAAATAATCGAAGATTAGGGTACACCCTGATAATCGATCCTTTCGATATTATCCCATATGGAACTATCGTAAATAATCGAAGATTAAGGTACACCCTGATAATCGATGTTTCCAAGGTATGAAATGGAAGGTGAATCGATTCATCGACTGCGGAGAGTGGCCCGGGGGACGGGAGACGGGCTAGGTCTGATAGACCCATTCGGATGCTAAATATTGAGATCAGTGACTGGATAATAGGGAGCTAGCGGCGAAAGGAAACACCAACGACGCCGCGCCGTGCGTCGTGACGCCGAGAGGTCAGAGGGAAAGGGGGCACTGGGGGGCACCGGGGGCGACCGGGGGGGGCGGGGGCAGGCCAAATTGGTCACCGGTCTCTTTCATCAACCTGCATCAGGTGTTGGGCGACGCCGCCGCCGCCGCGACAACCCATGAGTGTCCTAGCGGCTCATAACATGACACTTTCGAATACTTGCACTCAATGCGGCTCTGTTGTCAAATTTCGTGGTTTGCTCTATCAGGCCGAAATTTGAAGGCGCTTTTCGGCACTTCCTTGACTCAGATGGAATGAAAAACGACGAATGGTCCACGGTAAGCAGAAAGGAACCAAGCCACATTAGCTATTGACAAAAACTGGGCAATTTAACTTTTTACGAGAAAACGTATTAGTGGATTCCTTTGACATTTTTAAGGAATTTGTTTCGTACTATGCACTAAAATTTGCAAAAAAATCCGCACAACCCTTTTCGTGTAAAAAATTAAAATAACCGGTGATATTAAGAAGTAGCCGGTGTGGCTTCGTTCCTCTCTGCTAAACGCGGTCCAAATGTTTTGAAGAAAGCAAAGGATCTACTTGTTCTTAAGTTTTCGTAGTGTTTAGATTTTGCATTTCAAGATTTCAGTTTTGATGAGCTCCAGAAACTTTAACTTTCTAGCTCCCACTGTCCTACATGTAGAGGAAGTATAGTCTTGCAGTGGCGACAATAAAAGTAAAATTCTTTATTCTGGAGTCAAGATTGAGACAAACTCAAAAGTTGGAAGTTTCTAGGAGAGTCCCTGAATTTTGGGCAAAATCGAGTCGGACTTGTCAAAAATTGAAAGTGATTCATAACGTATACGATCACCGTGATCAAAAAGCATAAGGTTCCTTTTAAAAACAAGTTTGATTACAACCTCTACGAAGATAGTGCATACTAAAGTTTTTACCTTCTTTATTTGTTAATGACTTAAAAAGAGGCACCTCCACAAAGACGTGCATCCCTGATCGATAAAATAAAAGAGAGTACATAACCAGGGCTGTCTTGCCTCAGAAAAAAACCGTATAAACTTTCAAACGTTGTCGAATTTCCTGTGATAAAATAAAAATTTTCAAATTAACTTGTGATCATTTCTTTTTATTTTTGGAGGATTAATTCCGCGCTTTAATCTAAAAAGTATCCAAAAATCTCCAAAAAAAAATTTAGTAAAATTTCCTAAAACAAGAATATTTTATCGGAGAAAATTAGGCAGCGTCGGTGAGTTCATACGACGTTTTTCGTGGGCACGGCAGAAAGATGCCCTTCTACCTAGGGTGACGTCATCAAATCTGTTTTTAAAATGAACATACTTCCACTAATTCTAACAACGTCTGAACAGATCTCAGTATTTCCCGCAATCAAAAAAGTTCCACCGCTAACCACGATTAGATGATCCGCACAGCGGACGCGGACATATTATGAGTCTACTTTTCACTGTTGGAAGTATTGGTAGTATTTGAGACATTTTTACGCAAGGAAGCATACCTTCTGTGTAAAGTTACTACATATATTTGGAAAATTACGAATAAACGGACAAAGTTAAACATCGGCGGTCGGGTGTGTTTTGAAGCAACACCTGATTAAACCCCGTCATCTTAGTATCCAAATCCGCAGTCATTCAACTCCGGATTCATTAATAATGCAAATAATCGGCAGAAGTGTGCCAAACTGTCGCCTTGTTGGAAAAGGGGCGCATCTAAATTTTCAGTTTATCTCCGGGCAATATGGAGATTCATGCAGTAACAGGATTATGAGAGAATTCACTTACGCCCTTTTACCGGCAAGACGAGGAGATTAAAGCTTCAGTTCCGGCAGAATATACCGTAATGTACCAAATTCGGCGGAGATTAACGCGGCATCTGTCATTCCTTCCAGATTTTCGAAATCTTCGGTAAACGTTCAGCTCAAACCTGTCAAAGAGTCCGGATGAAGTAAAAATCGTATTAATCATGGCAGTGATGACGAGTGAATGCTCGATTTTCGATAATTCCCCATTTGCAGCTATGCTAGAGAATCGATTATTATGGTGTTCGCTGCGAACATCCTGTTTATCGATCCATCTCCATTGATTTAAACGGATAGTATTCGATACATCAAACAGGTGAGATTGTATCGAAATTGATTGGTTCAACATGTAAACAAAGCCTCAAAAGTCAATTTAAAAATCTAAGAGTTCGGGGTTTTTGTGATAGATTTTTTATTCTCATGAGTGTAAAATGGCAATGAAAAGTGAACTTGTTAGGAATTTCCTCGTTTTCACTTTTCTTACTTAAATACTAAAATTTTTGTTTGAAGTTATGCTCTGTTGTTTTGAACCAGACTTTACATCAAACTATACTATCGAATACGATCCGAGGCAGATCAATCTCTATTTTGCAAAACATGCTACGCCACCGATTTATGACGATCCATAAGAATAATGGTTTGAGTGTGGAAAAAATCAATATTAATAGTATAGCACTACTGCTCGAGGGGACTGTGTTAAGATTTGACACGGAACAACCTTAAAATTTACAAAACACACATCATATTTTCCTTTAATACATATTTGTTTTCATTACTTTAAATGAGAATAATCCAAGCAGAGTGTGCAAACATTTCAGAATCATGAGTTGAAAATTGCTGACTTCACGAGTTTAAATATTACAGCCAAACACAGAGCAGAGTGGCGTGCCGCCGGTGCAAAACGCGCACAGGCGCCTACAAACCTAAAGGGATACTCCACGCATTGCGCAATGCTTGAAGTGTCCCCTTAGGTTTGTAGGCGCCAATGCGCGTTGCGTGCCGGCCACCCGCCTGCCGCGCCGCAGCATGCCATGGCGCGGCGCCTCCTCAAGCAACTATTTGACAACAGAGGCGTTGCATAGTATCATACGAAATTGAAGGCGCTCCAGCATATTAAGAATGACAGGCATCCTTTAAGAGTATAGGGCTTTCTTCGCAAAATAAATCAATATGCTACGGCACAAAAAGAGAGTGGTAGTCAAAAAACTCACTAAGTCCTAGCATCCGTATTGAATACCGTTCAGCATAACTTTGGAATATCATTAGAGAAAAAAATGACTCGATTTAGGCAGAATCGTTCTCGCTTTAGCTTGAGATAGACAAGCTCGTTTTAGTTAGACGATGGTGTCAAAAAAGCCTTGGAGTGATAGAAAAACACGAATTTTCGCTAAAATACGCTTGCAGACCTATGTTCAGGCAACCGTTTAACACGTATCCAGTGGCCTATGGGCTCAATTATGATATTTCCGTTAAATACATTGAGTCAACTCAGAAAACCCGCATAAATTTCCAGATTCTAGGAGGGGGCCAAAAAAGGCCCTTATCGATCCTCCTCCTTTCGGCATAATAACCGTCTTAGAGGAGGGAAAATCAAACAGCGGTCATGACTTCAAAATTCAAAAACCTTATTTGCTGGAGGACTCATAAAACATTTACTCTGGCAAATGTGGGTCTGGAAGTTGAATTAAAATGCAGCTCCGCGCTTTCTAATGACAAAATATAGAAGATTTCCGTGGAATCGTATTGCTTTAGACACTGGTAAGTATTTTATTTCAAACACTACAATTCTCATTTTTGACACAAGTTGACTTATAATGCCTCCACGGAGAATGTGTCCCTTGGTGAGTCCTTTTTGCTTATGGACAATCATATTTTAATGGCTAAAGTGCAAAACCGCGTATCTTCATTGCAGTGGTTCAAAATGTCCGCTCCTATTTCATTTTTTTCGAAGAGAAGCAATCCAACTTTATAGCTCACAATTCACACAGAGTATTATGTTGCCACAGAAAAGAAAAGAAAAGTAAAGAAACGGAGAGAGAAGAAAACCGAAAAGAGAAAAGAAAAGAAACAGAAAATAGCACAGCAAAGAGTTATCGAGGAAGTTGTCAAGAAATAAAGTTCACCAGTTTTCCAAAGAAAAAGTAAAGCATAACATGCAACGTCGCAAATGGAGAAACGTTGTTTCGCAGTTTGGCCGTTGATTTATTTCTATAATAACTTCATGAAGAAGATCGTCTCTTGAAATTGACCACTTTGTCCCTTACGAGGTTAATGTTTTTAGATCATCGGTCAAATTGATTAACCTGAATAAAATTCCAATTGAAGTCCATCTTCTTCTCCATTTAATTGAAACGGTGTCTTTTTCGGCGCCACGGATAAAAAACCTGCAATCCGAATTTCACCGACTCAACATTGCGATTGCATCCTACATTTTTGAGGAAAAACAAACGATTTTGACCGGTGGGAATTCGTTACCTTTTCCGCGTTGTCAAACAACTAATTTCCTTGTTTATTCATCAGAACTGCTCTGAAACGAAGGGGATTTGGTCGGCGTGCTTTACTGCAAACAATTGGTGCGTGTAATACAAGATCAGTGATGAGTTGAATGCGCATTCTTCGAAGGAAGAAGGGCCGAGAGGGAGGGGGTGAGGGAAGCTTGCATGTAAACCTCTCAACTAAAAAAAAAAAAAAGTTCCAAGAATTCCTGATATGTGTCAATTTTATCTGATGATCAGATAATGTACCTTGATTCGTGCCCACAAGCATTGTGATTGGAAGAATGGAAACCAGGATTCTGGTTTGAGTACGGACGATCGGTATTTCATCAAAGAACGAATCAAACATTGATCACATCATTATTTTTACAGGTTTTCTGAGTGCATACCGCAACCTGAAACGACGTCCGCGGAAATCTGATGTAGCATGGAGTTGCAAATGTAGTGGTTTTTTATACTTTCGCGTTTAAGTGCTCAGTGATTAAAATATGAATATGGCTGTTCATGCGATGATAGCCCTCCGTGACTCAAGTTAAAGTTGAGTGTAACATGGATTCGCACATGTGGTTGTTTTTTCTACTTCTGCGTTCAAGTCTCCGATACTGGAATTATAAATACCGGTGGCGAGGCGTGCTTTGCGATGAATCGATTATTCTGTCATTCAAACCAATGGAAAGTATCGACCATCAGGGCGTTCGCAACGAACATCATAGTAATCGATTATTTATCATAGCTTTAAATCGGAAAGTATCGATAGTCGATTACTACGCTTCGCCACTGATAAACACGACCGTTCAAGGGATGATAGCTCTTCACCTCAATTTGAAAGAACAAATTGCGAAGAATGGGCATACTGATACGAAAGATTACCCTGATACTATGCAGATACCTAAGGATTTATGATAATTTGGGGAAAGATGATTCAAAACTGTCCTCACATTAATGTTAAATGAATGCAGCGGTGACTGAGTAAAAAAAAAATCAGTAAACAGAGGCATCTAAACCAGCCAGCTCATAGTTCTTTCTGAACGTTTTGACATTATTTCACAAGTACTAGAGCAGATGTTGAGTGGAAAAAATATGTATCAGCACCCTAGAGACGGGTCAGTTTTAGTTTCGACAATCCCGCCAGTAAAATATTGATTTATCATTAGACAGAGGAGTGCTTTGCAAAAATTCAACGCTTGGGTCAAAACAAATTGGAAGTATCATAGTTATAAATGTATAGTTCAAAACCCTTATTTATGAAGAAAAGCTTTTTCAAATTTTAAACGGACAAGTTAAGACCACCAAGTCGTTATATTCGACAGCAACCTATTTTCACAAAAAATCACTTGTCCGTTCGCAACGGTCGCTTGTAGACACGAGAAGAGGTTCCCCATCAAATTCGAAAGTTCCGATTTTTAAACCCTACTTTTGAAACATTTGCCTTCGTGTACAAAGGTCCACTTTCCTGCGAGGGATCTTAAATTTAAGTGGTTTGAAAGAGAGCAGTGGAGGTTAGGGGTCGTAGAGCGCGAGGGAGTGCTGTAAAGCGACCTATATGTATGTATCTTAAATTGACTCAAACGTTCAAATATTTGGACGCTTTCAAATCATAACAGACTATCTTCAAATGACTTGAGCTACGCCATGCATGCATTTTTATGGGTCTCAGAGCCCAGGTCTCGAAAACCGTCCATTTAAATGTCTGTCTCGAGAGCAAACGAAACGAACGGTAGACTTTTAAAGACTAAAGACGAGTGGCAACATTGCATGCGGTTCTGAGAGGAGTGTGATGTCGTCGCTTATTTGATAAAAGCTCGTATCTCCATTTCTACGTGAGCCCCTGCGAGCAAGAAATCATACGGACGGCAAGGTTCATATCAACTTTGAGTTACGTCCTTTTCTCTGCGGAGCGACGATGTGAGGTCTGAGGATCGTCAAAATCTCGTTTAAATTATGGTCTTAGAATATTCGATTGACATTCGATTTCGGCCCGTCTGAGCCGAAACACGAAATCGCCAAACATGTCATGCGTCTTTTCATTCCACCGTCACAAACGTCTGTCACATTCTTTACGAAACTTACGTGGGCAAGTGTTTAAGCATGAGCTTTTTGATCCAGACACAAGACAAAACTTGATGAATTCCTGCTTATCTCTTCCCTTTTTTTAAGAATAATCATTTCTTAATAGAATATATAGAATTACACTGGGGAAAAAACACATTGGGTCTAGAGTCCAGACTCTAGAAAACATTGACAAGAAAAAATACTCTTGATTCAATCAGATTTAAGCTTAAATCAAAAGGAAATCCGCTCAAATTAAGAGGCTTGGTTCTTGATTTAAGTAAAAATCCGATTGAATCAAGAGTATTTTTTCTTGTCGATGTTTTTAAGAGTCTGGACTCTAGATCCAATGTGTTTTTTTTCCGATGTATTGTTTGTCCTTCTGCGTGCTGTTCAAATTGGCTCCCAGACGAGGTCTAAAATAGAAAAGAACATCGTGTTTTCTATTCAAAATTCTACTTTGAGCCGATTCAACAAAAAAAATTCGAAAATCAACTCTTGAGCGAGATATTAACAAGTATTTTTAACACGCATCAGATGCTTAGTGTCTCATTGCAATGAAATCCATTCCTTTAAACGGCAGATACCAATTGATGGAATAGATGAAAAGTTGTCCGAACAAAATTGTGTGACAAATGGTCAGAAATAATGCCAAACAAGAATATTTATGCTCTTTTGCTACATAACATGACTGCAAGCTTCATAAAAGTAAATATGTATTATATTTTGAAGTGATTAAGGATAAATTCTCCATGAATCATTGTAGCATTAAAAACGTCTTTTCTTTCTGACAATTTTGCTTAAATTTGTGATTAAAGTCGGAAAACAAGGATCTCGATTTGCGACTCTGTTTATTTTTTATCACTTGTTTTAACGGGAAAATACCGAACATTCGTTTTTGGGTATAAGTCTACTAGTTTTTCATCATCATAGACAAAATATGTTAAAAAAAATTTCAATAAATATAGTTCATTCATATATCGTAAAAAACGAAGTAAAAAAAAGCGGGGATCTTTAGGCATCGCAATACTGCCGTAGCAAGGAAGAATGCCTTATGAACCTTCAGATATTGCCAAATTTCCTTTGATAAAACACGAATTTCCTGGTAAACGTATGAATATTTTTTCCTCCAATTATTCAGATAATTTGCTTCGCAATTTCACCTAAAGTTCCTAAAAATTTCAAGGAAGAATATTCACAACTCTCTTCAAAAACAGAAATTTTATCGAAGGAAATGTAGCAACTCTAGAATGTTCATACGCCGTTCTTCCCTAATACAGCAGAATAGAGGAACATGATCGTTTAATTTCGGCGTCGCTCCATAGAATAGCAGACTATCGGTTGAGAGTGGCAACACCGCCAGTGAGCAGCTAACGACTATAATAACAGTCACCAGTCAACAGTCAAAAGTCAACAGTCACTAATCACAGACCGCCCAAATTTCTTCGATGACACGAATCCGGGACAAGATTTTTTTGCTGAACCAATACTGTTTTTTACTGTTTACACAGTCCGATTTTCTACGAAATATTTGACGTCTCTCGTAATTTGACTGTCGGACGAGCGGTCGGTTCTTTTTGACTTCGGAGCCAACTGCAACAGTATCAACAAGTCAATTAGTGGCAGGTTTCGATTTCAGTTTTGATATCGCTAACGAGGATCGTTCACGGAGTCACAGATCACATCTGCCGTGTTAGAAAAAAGTCGTTTGGGCATTCAAATGCCGTCATATTTCCTCCGATAAAACGTTGATTCTGGGAAAAAATCTTGAATATCTCCCCTCAAACTTTTCACAAGTTCGAGATTCATTTCCGACAAAAACACCGAAAAAAATAAAATGCTGTTTTAGCATCTAGGATGTCAAAAATGTGTCTTGTGATCCCAAGATGCTGCCTTTACTGCCCCCGCAGTTGAATTTGCATTCACAGGATGTAAAATTAACTGCGGGAGTAGTAAAAGCAGCATCTTGGGATCACCAGACACATTTTTGACATCCTAGATGCTAAAACAGCATATTATTTTTTTCGGTGAATACTCAAAAAATTCAAGATTTAATAATTTTATCGGAGGAAATTTGGCAGCGCCAGAATGTTCATAAAGCGTTTTTCCTCAGCATATGAGACATCGTACCGTTGTCGTGTCAAACTGCCGACATACCTCGAACCGAGACAGATGCCAGACACGATCTGGAAATCAATGAATCAATGAGTTTTATACAAATTAACCTGAATTAAGAAAAGGTTTCATTCGAGGATGTTTGCAATAACTTTCCGTGGCTGCTCTCAAACAATTTTATTAGTGACGGAACTAAATGTTCACTATAAAAGTCATGATAAATTAAGTGATATAAGAGATTTCGCAGAATTTTTTGCAAAATTTACTAGCCTACTCCTTTCCAAGTGCGTCAACTTCCCATTGACACAAACTGATTTGTCAACCAAAGAGAAGGATTGGATCACACCAGGTTTTGGAGCTAATAGTCAGAGTGGCGACGTTAAAATGATCATAACAAAATCGAGTTTGTGGAAGAATGAAAACAACGCAGAATCGAGTCTTTGCCGTTTTTCTTAGCAAAATAGACTGATAAGAACATCGATGAAATAATATTTACAGTATCTCCCCTCCCTTGAACCGCTGATAATTGTGAATATCGCCACTTTAGTCTCAATCCGGGAAAACTCAGGTTAAGATACATAGCTTACACTAAAACCTTATCAAGTTGAGCGCTACAGGGCACGGAATGTAAAATCGCCTTCAATATTTCAAACGCAACAAGCACCACCAATGTGCTCGAATAGTCGCATCAGAGCTGTCAGTAGCCGATACTGGTAATTTTAAACACATTTGTATCGTAAAAATATTTACATACTTTTTTCGTTCGAACTCCAAGCATTTTGCACGTGAGATGCCTTACCTGCAACAGAAAACATACACTATATTAGTAAGCACATATACAATATATCAGTAAAATGTATCAGTAAGAGTGATCTCAACTTGTTTGAGAGTGATACAGCGTAACAAAGCAATCTTTTAGTCCATTTCAATAATACACGAGGGGTATAAAATCAAAATTCCCATTCGCTGTACTTGCTGCTACACAAGCTATATGAAATTTGGACTACAGGCGTACGGCTATCGTCTTTACTCAGCAAAAAATGCCGTATTTTAAATCAATAGAACATCGATTTATTCATTACACAGATAAATTAATAGATGAAAAGACAAATTATACAGAGGCTTAAACATTTTTCGGGTTGCCTCCCCTTTTGACTTTAATTTTTTGTCTTTCAGCTAATACTTTGGACTTAAGACATTTTACGAGACATTTTAACTTTTACATTAATTTTTAAAATGTAATGAGTGAAATGTTTCTTGTGCAAGGAAAAACATAAGTCTTTTTTCATTTTTAATAGCAGGTACATAAAAGACGTAAAACATATACTTACACAATCGAGAAAAGTGAAAGCCATATTAATCATGTAGAAAAATGCGTAAATTACCCACTGATTTTGGTCCAAAAGAACTTCCGTACATTGTCTCTTCTGCAGCGTATTTTAATTTCCGCGTGAGCCCCCAAAATCATGGATTTAAATGAAAACTATGACTCACGTGGGAATTGAAATAGGTCTTTACGTCACAGGAGCGACAATATCAAGTGCGTAAAGTATAAGTTTTTCCTGCAAACTGGACTTTTTAATTATTTTTTTTCCAAAGTACGGAAACCGGCAACCGCTCCGAAGTGTAAAGTGTGCACCAGTTATTATCGACCCAAACGACCATGTTTTCAGGTGGAATCGAAAGCATATTAACCTCGGGCTCTCGATATAAGCTCCCTGGCACGCGCATGCGCGCTTGCACGAGAGCACCAGAACCCGTGCGCTCCCCCCCCCTCCCTCTCCCTAGCCCCTAGGGTTTTGGTCCGGTTACGAGCGCTGCACAAAAATTCCGTTCCGCGCTTTGCCAAAAGTTTCGACCAAAAAAAAAAAAAAAAAAAAACCGTTTATCAAGGGCAAAAAACGGACGAGTTGAGGTGGACGAGATGTTGAGATAGTAAACGGCCTATGTATGACAGCTTTGAAATAATGCGCTCTCACTTGACCCAGGGTCAAGACGGCCCAGGAGGGGGGAGGAGGAGTGGCTTAATTAGTCGTCACGATCGTCTCCCTACCCCCCCCCCCCCGCCCCCCGGTGTCTGATTCCGATTTTATTCGCAATTTTAAAGTTCTGCCAATTTGTTGCGGTTTATGACAGGCTTGTTTTTGGCACTGTCGATTAGAGAAACCCTGCATTAATTAGAGGGTATTCTGATTTCTTTTTCTCTTTTTCATGTTCTTACGTAAACCAATTAAGTTAGTTACGGTGAAGGGAATATTTGCATTAAAGGCTCTGTGATTTCCGTGGAAAGGGAAAAAAACGACTTTGAAGGCAAAACTTTATGATAAACGAGAGCTGGGTATCACAGCAGTGCTGTGGTTAGAGACGTAGATTTTGACATGGCGTCATTGCCGCGGTGCTCAAATCTGTAAAGACAGAGATACTCATCAAAAAAGGGAAAAACTCAGTTAGAGTTAGTTTTGCTCAAGAAATGAGTTTTCCTATTCAAAACGATTATTTGTGGCCGCACCTGTGAAAAGGGACCTTATCTTACGAAAAAAAACTTCTTTGACTTTTTGTAAATGCATCGAATAGGAAAAACGGGAATTTTTGCGCAAATCCTGCTAGACTCCATGTAAAATAGTAGGCCCAGGTAGCTCTAACGCCAAAAATCCTATAACGCCGAAAACTTAACGCTGGGCGTATCCACTACTCCTTCCAAACTCTTCCTTCCTTTCCGCTTCTATTTCATCATCTCTACCTGCGCATTATGCGCCTACTCAATCCGCTATCACTTTCCTTACTCCGCTCCAACTTTCAAATATTGAAACTTGAGAGAAATTTTGTGACCCAAATAGATTTGAAACTCTTGACAACGACACTTTTACAGAAAGGCAATGAGGACTACTGCCAGATTTTTCGAAAAATATATCCTGAAAGGAGCTACATTTGATGTAAATAATATCTTCGAATTTTTCTCAAAAATGTTACTCCACTCCTTCATTCTTGACAATTGTGTAATAAGTTGCTTTTTCTCTCCTCTTTTTACAGATGTTGTAGAAAACAATGAAGGCAGGGATAAAAGACGTAGACACTACATACTATTTTTTCAAAATGTAATACTTGTTTTTCTCGAGGTACTTCCATATTCTATGTAGCCATTACTCAAACAAGAATATCTTCTTACATATTCTAGGACTACATTTTCCTAGCATTTGATAGGAATCAGCTAAATTAACCCGTATTTTGAGGACTGCTTGAGAAGTCATATCGGATAAAGAGACCCATATGCATATGGCCCTTGACTTTTGAACTGCATGAGTTGTTCGCTGATTTACCGATAAACTAGACTGGCAGTTTGATGGGCAATCAGCAACATTTTACGTAACAACTTAGATTAAAAAGTAACGGTGCAGTAAAACTCCAAAGACCTTCATAATAATTAGGCCAGGAATAACGACGTATGAACTCATGCAAAAATGCAAGGGTGTGCGTGTCGCTAGCAATACTACATAGTCGCATTTGATTTGAACTTGCGAAATCGTGAAGTTTACGCCAATCTTAAA
The DNA here is from genome assembly GCF_918797505.1 of Bemisia tabaci. Classification (NCBI taxonomy): domain Eukaryota; kingdom Metazoa; phylum Arthropoda; class Insecta; order Hemiptera; family Aleyrodidae; genus Bemisia; species Bemisia tabaci. Next base: position 47,909,866 of record NC_092798.1, read on the forward strand.
CTCTGCAGTTTGCACATGCCCAAAAAGTAATCCTTCAACATCAAAATTTCATATGAAATGTTCAGAGTTATTTTTTCCTTTTGTCTTTTCGTAAAATTTTATTTTTAAATGGTCGCTAAAATTTATATGAATGCTAAAATTATTAATTTCTGGCTCTGTTTTCTCCGTACGTTACTCGAAAATGGCGTTCTGTCACTTCGAGTCGTTCCGGTTTTTTGCTTAATTTTTCCTGGATTAGAATGTATAACTTAGGTTAATTGCTTATTTTAGACTAATTGAATTGTTCTCAAATTTTTAAGTTGATGCGACATTACTAAAAATTCAGAGAGCTGAGTTACCAACTCAAGACTTTTACTCCTGTAAATAATCACGAACCTACTAAGGCTACTATCATGTAAAACTGAAGTTTGTTTCGTCTAATATTCGATCGCCAATAGGAGTGTTTATTCCTCGACTCCTTGTGGCATAAACCGTTGAATTTTGACTGGCATTTTTTTTTTTTTTTTTTTTTTTTTTTTTTTTTTTTTTTTTTTTTTTTTTTTTAAATTCTTTACGTTTGCTTCCAAGTAAAATATATGTAAAATTTATTTCTGAAATTTTTTTTGGGAAACTGACATCAAAATCGTGTTAAGTTCAAAAATCAGTAATGCTAAAAAATAAACTTCAAAATGTCCAACATAAAAATCTAAAATCTTTGTAAACTTTTTTCAAAATACCAAAAGAAAATGATAAAAACCTGACAAAAATTGAGATACGCATGGCATTTCAATGTGAAACGAGCAAAAAAGGTTTTCGAACTTGGATATTTTAATAGTTTTCCAAGTGCTTTTTCATTTTTCTCGGACCGCCGGCGCTATTAGGGATGTTGTGCAAATACACACCTTCAACATTCGTTCGCGAAAAAAACATCGGTCGTAATTGAAAGTTAGTGACGTGGGTGTAAAAACAAGGTTCGCGCTACCGGTTTCTCGTATTACACCTCAGTCATTACTCTCACGCAGTTAATATCCGATAAAAACGCTACTTGCCACTCGCTGTATTAATTGACGATCATTTTCTTCTTCTTCTGTTTTTTCCACCTCCGAAAGGTGTGAATCAATTTATGCATCGGGTGCGAAGTGCTGATGACAAGATTGCGCTTGATAACGAAATAAGGTTGTTTGCAAATGATGGAAGCGTGCAAATGACTTGATGGCCAAGTCACCGTGCGTTTTTACTGCCGTTTTTGCTGAAACCACGTAGCCTCCTAGGATTTTTCATTGAGTTTGAGTGGGTCTTCCTCTGCTCAGCAGTCTAACTCTGACTGCTTCAGGTGCTATTTAGACCCAGAATTCTAAAATTCACCTTCGGGTGATTCATTGAGGAATTTTTTTCGTATGTTTTTTCTCGAGTTGGAATGAAATTTAGCCATCAAAGGCATCATTTTTGGACGGGTATCAACGCTCTCGAAAGTTTCGTCATATTGAACCAGTTTAGTGAGAGAAAAACGAAATTTTTAATTAAGGATATATTCAAATTGTATCGTCCATCAGTACGTATTTTTCTGATTTTGGCAACTCGTCGATCAAATGTTAAGAGACTTTTGTTACATTTATCTTGAAAGTGTTTGGGTTATAACTATTTATGTGCAGCGTATAATTTAACATTTTGCCTCAAAACTTTGTTTTAAAATATAAAAAAGTTGGAAGATAAATGGAAAACAGTATGTGGGTACAAAATCATCAAATTTAGAGATGCTAATGATAGCTGAAAATATCCACGTGTTGCTATGTCCACTAAACAAATTTTCATGAGGGTTATTTTATTTAATTCTCACCATTTCACCGAAGAATACTTTATTCTTTCTACCGTTGCCACTAAAGTTGGCTTTATTTAACCAGCTGGTGAACTATTTTTGGATTAATTTTTGAATCGAAACTGGACGAATTCACTCGAAAATAGCCTATCTGCATTTCACGTTAATCCGCCTAACTGCATTTCAGGTTGCCTGATTTTCCCTCTGACGTTTTATTTTTTTTAACAGAAAACAAGATTACTTAAATCCTTAAAACTTATTGCGAATTTGCTCCGAATTATGAAGAACACAATAACAAAATTTCACGTTTCAGTGTTGCTCAATTTTTGCTCAAAAAATAAGACATCAGAAAAAATTAGGCCACGTTTAGTGGAGTTATAGACTGATTTTAGTTATAAATCCATCAAATTTATGAGAAAAAAATACAACTTGCCTTTATTCCTGGTAATTTTTAAAATATCCACATTCAAACAAGGATCTCACTTCAATTTTCAGATAAAAATTGTGAACACTAAATTATTCAATCCAATAATTTTATACTATGCCTTTTGGCCGTAAAATGGATTGCCGATTCCTTTTTAGTGTATTTTCCGAAGGAAATACACTATTTTTTAAATAATTTTTAGATTTTTAAATATTTTCATATTTATATGATGAATTGTGCTCGATACTGGATGGCCTGAAAAACAGGGCTTTGCCCTAGTCATTCGTAGATGAATAAGAGGAATGAGAAGAAGAAGAAGAAGTATAGTCAAAGAAGGAGAAGACGAAGATTTAGGAGAAGTAAAAGAAGAAGAACTTTGGCCAACTTCAGTTGGCATTCACAGATTCCCCGATAATTCTTCTACTGTGCGGTGAATCGGTCTTAGCGTTAGCATTAAAGCACGACCCCTACGATTATATAGCCATTAAGTATTTATTGCCGACCGTTAAAACGCGGGCAAGGTGTTATGCAGTTGGATACCAGCCACACCGAACGGGCCAGAACTTCTATCATAACATATAAAAACGTTGCAAGTGCATTCCAAGTATTAAAAGCGTCGATCGCTTTCCTCTGATAAGTCTCAGGGGCCAAAAAGACAGGTTGTTAGAAGCTGAGTTGCATTCGGTAGACAGATAGCAGTTAGATTGAGATTGGTGTCGGAAATATTTGATTTACCCTGAACCAGTCGGTTTTTCATAGAGCCTCCTCGTTCTGGTGTACTCAGCTCATACTTGGATTGCATCTTGCAATAAGGAACTACTTTCTCTAGCTCTTCCTTAAAAACACCTTTCTGCCCAAGAAAACCCGATGACATACATGTTGTTTCTAAAATGAGCCAGAAATAGTGGTTCCTTATGGCAAAATGTAACCCACTTATAGTGTCCCACTATGTCTGAAGGGAATAAGCCAAAAGGTAGGTTCTGATTTTGACAGTCGAGGTCGCCAGCAATATGTTAAAATTCTTCTATCAAAATCAGTAAATACGCAAAGCTTTAACCTATTTAGGCATCAAAACGTCCAAAATCAGCCCATTCCTGCAAAAAATACAACTCTTTGAAGGAAAGGGACAGAGATCACCGCCCTAAAATACCAGCAGGCTGATTGTTGACATTGATAGGCAAAGCGTTAGACCAAGAATACTTTAAGAGTATAAAGCGATGCTATATTGTTTGTAATGGGTGGTTCTCATAGACTAAGGGAGAAATTGATGAGCAAACGAAAGGGTCTTCCGTGAATTGCCGTTAGTTCGTCGATGACCTACCTTCCTTTGTCCATCGCAACTATCGGATTCCATCAATAGGATCTCTCCATTTTGTCCATTAATTTTTTGGCTTTGTCCATTAATTTCAAAAATCAGCTCGGTGGTCACTTAATTGGACGTATTTCTGCTAAACGGAACTGAGCGCCAATTTGAGTCCCTTTTCAGGTTAGGTATTAGAATCCAAGATCGCACGTTCTGTCAAACAGAACTAAGCGCCTGCAAATCCAACCCGCATTCCCGTTCTTCCCCCTATGCCGTTTACAATGAGTTCCGATTAACAGAAATACGTCCAATTGTCGTAGCGGCTTGGTAAAAATATATCTTTCTGGTAATCGGCCCCAAAAAATCCGAATTTCTTAGAAAAGTGCTTGCCTTAAGCACCCTGAAACCCCGAGCCAGACTGCTCCTGGATGGGTCTCTATAGCCTCTTGGGCCGCTGAGGTTCCGCTGGTGAGGTACAGGTGGGCCCATAAACTTTGTGAGTTTACATGTTTATTGTTAAGGGTAGCCCTCAAACCCCATCAATTTTCATAAGGAGACGTGTCCTGTGAATGTTTCACTCTCAACCTGCACTGAAAACAAACACATTGTATCTAGAGTCCAGACTCTGAAAAACATGGACAAGAAAAAGTACTCTTGATTCAACAGATTTAAGCTTAAATCAAGAACCAAGCCTCTTAATCTGAGCGGACTTCCTTTTGATTTAAACTTAAATCTGATTGAATCAAGAGCCCTTCTTCTTGTCAATGTTTTCAAGAGTCTGGACTCTAGATCCAATGTGTTTTTTTCCAGTGTGTCTGGCGGTCTATTACTGTACATAACTTTAAAAAAATAGCTAAGCAAAGAAAAAATTCCCAATGGAGAAGGATTAGTATCACTTAATGACGTCCAATTGTGCGGACGATACTGATTGAGATCTCAAGAATGAGCGCTGCACCGAGTGGGACGCCCACGGGAGCAGATGTAGGAGACACCGAACAACAGAAGGAGGCATGCGCATAGGCAGTTATAGTCGGCAACCGGTAATGGACAATAATGAGAGCAATAAAAACCATATTACGGCCCGAGTAAAAGCGCACATAAATTTCCGAATTCAAAGTCCGAGCCCAGATTTGTGCCATAAATATAATTTTAAGTACATAATTATAGCCGCTCGCCATCAAATTAAATCCTTCCGATTCCCGGCTTCGTTTTACAGCTCAAATTCGATCTCTTTCATCCATCCGAATCATAGGAAGAACGCCGTAAGAGCGCTTGGAGATTGCCAAATTTCTCCCGATGTAATATTTATTATCGCGATCAAATCAAATACTGAGCTATTAGCCGATTTTCATCATAATGATATGCGAACTCAGACCATGCTGTAATGAAAAAACAATGCGAAAGAGGATGTTTACGTCTATTTGGTTTTTATTAAAAAATGGCTTGAGATCACATATCATTGAGAAAATCGGCTGATAGTTCAGGATTTGATTTCATTTCATTAGGAGTAGGCGAGAACTGAATAATTTCTTCATTATCGAGTGAAGGTATGATTATCCTTTCTTGACATGTTCAAATGTTAGATTAAAATTGGTTTTAAATTTGATTGTGTGTGCTTCACATGTAATTTGCAACAAAAATCTATATTAGAATAAATATGAGTTAATTAATTACGTTCAAATGAAATAGTGTCAATATTATATATTTTAAACATTAGTTTTAAGTTAGGGTTATTAAACCCTCTCAGTTGGAAGTCAACAATACTTTTAAAAATAATACACTATACACTTAATTTTGAAGCTGGGATCGAATTCATGACAAATATGTAATGGATCAACTGACAAGGTATATGGATCAAAGCACTGCGTTATATTGAACCAAGCTTAAAATTGAGGGCCTTGGAAGACAAGGTGCAGAGGAATAGTTTTTGGACAAATTGAGACACTGACGATTTCACCTTACACTTGTGTAAAAATATAAAATCACTGCTAAAATCAAATTGTTTAGCATTCAAAAGTAAGTTTGGAACTTTAAACACATGTTACTTGAAATACTAGAAATTGCACTCATGTGGCTTGCCCTCTAAACTCCTCAATTGTAATCTTTTTATTACAAAATAACAAAGAATCCTTGTAAAATTCAAGAGAAAAATCCTCAAGTTTTCCTTAAAATCCCCACCAAACCAGAATATATTTGGCAACGTACAAACGTCCATACGTCGTTTTCTCATGAGACGGGAGTCCAGCTCCCATGAATCAAACGACGATTAGCTAATCCACCATCCAGCGGCCGCGCATCCAGCACTAATGCACCAGCACCGACAGCGGCGCCACCTGATTTCTGATGATTGTTTCGTTGGGTCGTAAACAATCGTCAACTAGATCCACAGAGGCCTATAAAACGCCGCCTGAAACATCACTCGCCTCCTAAAAAGGTGATAAATGGCAGGTCGCGTCAGCCGCAAGATGAATTAAGCGTTCGCCGTCTCGCAGGGAGCTGAAATTTCGGACGTGTAAAATCCTAATTTCTATGCGGTCTTTTAAATCATAATTCCGGCGGTACTCTGGTGTAAACGCATTTGTGTTAAAAGGAACTATGTTGTATGTGAACCCTATGCACATAGTTTCTTTTAACATAATTATGTCCATTTAAATCTCACATCTTGTTCGAAGATGACGTGCAGTAGGACAAGTCTTTGGGGGAAATCGGACATGCGATTTTTCGCTAGAACTGCCAATTTCTATGTTTATTTTATCCGATTTTTTGTTATAAGAGGGGCCACTTAGAGGAAGTTTTACAATTAAAAAGCAATGAAATTATTTTCGAACTTCCGCATTTTATATTATTCATAATGCAAACCTTTAAAGTTTCTAAATCATGTCCGAATTCTCAACGATTCGCTTCACTGTGCGACGCTTGGACGCATAAAATTCCCGCGTAGCTACCGCTGAAACTGGAAGGTCCCGAGATGATTCGGATCTCCACCCCGCATTGTTTGTTTTATTAATATTTTTATCTTTTAAGGAAGTCACCATGCTGCGCAAAGGTAGCTAATTTTTTATTTATTGTAAATTATTTTAATCCGGTTGACATTCATTCCTCAATATTTTTGTCGGCCTCCTGTGGTGTCTACCTCCTATGGTGAAGTGGTCGTAACGCTCGCTCTATAATCGAGAGGCTCCCGTTCCTGGGCCAAATTACTCGTGATTAGTGGTCTGAATCGACAGTTGCATGGGACTGGTTGTTGATTAGGGTTGAAGGGTTGGAAGTTTGATTGAGGGGACGGAATCATCCTTCGGGGTTACTTGCAGTAATAAAAAATGCCACTTTTTAGGCTATTCAATAGACTTACATTTTCTATTTTTACTGTTTAAAAATTCGAGTATTTTTAAACAGTAAAAAATTCAGAGGGTTTGTAGAACATTTTGAAAAAGGGTTAACTGTACAAAAATCAGCCGTGCCATATTTACTCCAAAAGTTTAATTTCTCAAATGTTTTCACCTTTTACTAAAACAACGCCAAATAATGGTCAGAACTGCTACTATCTGCTTTCAAATTACCATATATGCATTGTTCCTATCATCAAAAAATTTAAACATACAATTTTGCTTAAAAACAACCAACTACTATGCATCCATATGAAGCCACGTGCAGTCTTCTGTCAGAAAGTTAGATTCAACTTCACATATACTTTGCTCTGACCCAGCATGGAAGCACAAATCATTCTTTTCCCTACTCAGCTCATGTTATATATTTATCTCTGATGAGTAAGTAGGAAGCACACGTAGCAGATATACGTAGCATGTATGTTTGTACCTATAAAACTTTAATTTCAGCATTTTCTCCAGGGCATGTTTTTATTACCTAGTTCCAAAATGTAGACCAGAAACACTACCGGGTTAAACATAATTTTTATCTGTGAGGTGTTTAGTGTTTATCAAATTACACTGAGGACTCTCTCATGAGTCAACTGATCCATAAAGCTCAAAACCGGAACATAATGTGCCGTCGGCGTCAACAATGACAAGAATTTGGAGAATTTTTACGAAGGTGCTTTAAAAGTATTTGCCCTCATTCATCAAAACCCACCTTCGAATGGGATTCCTCGGATCTGAAAATGGTGAAATCATCAACGGAATATCTGACGAAGCTCATTATCATTATCTTCCGATCGATTTTGACCAAGAGATAGCGCATGAGACGGTTCTGCGTTCAAAAAATGCAGCAAGTTCCCGCCCGACAAGTTATGTCCATACGAATTCTGACGGGAGGACTAATGGAAACATGGTTTTTGACAAATATTAGGCGGCTAGCGCCATTTTCGGAGGCGCGTTTTGAGTCGCTTGTCTATACTTTTGAGGAATGTTTCAGCCGAGCAACTTTTTTTCCATTCCAATGTTGCAAACGCGTTGAGTATCACCATGTATCATAGTCGCACTTCATAATATCAGAAAATATCCTACAAAACAAGTAATTAAAGTATCATATTTCGCATGCACTGGGGAAAAAATACATTAGATCAAGAGTCCAGACTCTTAAAAACATCGACAAGAAAAAGTACTCTTGATTCAATCAGAATCTAGCTTAAACTAAGAACCACGCCTCTTAATTTAAGCGAATTTTGTTTTCATTCAAGCAAAAATCCGATTGAACCAAGAGTATTTTTTCTTGTCAATGTTTTCAAGAGTCTGGACTCTAGATCCAATGTGTTTTTTTTTCCGGCGTGACCTCTTTTTCAGGTAAATTGACTGGAAATTCGATTCTAGGAGTTTGATATGCATTGATAGCATTAATTGGAGAAATTCAGCTGAAAATATCAAACAAATCATACAATTTTCCACTTGCCACTCATTCTTTTTTTCGGCGAAAATTAAAATCTGATTTGTTTAATATATTTTCCCAAAATGGAACATAATGAATTACTATGGTAAGATGAATATCATTAAATTTTCACGTCATGTATGATCTGGGGCTAAGTTTAAAGCTGTTTGAGGGAGAAATGATGTTTTACCTCCGAATCTAATGAATATGAGTCAATATTTTTTAAGTACCAGACAACAAAAATAATTATTCAGCAAGGGTTTGAGTTAAGATAAACGAAGAGGAAAATTGACCCAACCTGCACGATTTAAAATTGTTTTCTATTCAGGAATATTGTTTTTGATTGAAAGAAGGCAAGTTTTTTTTTAGATTTTTTGTCGTTTTCCTTTTATTTCCCCTAAAATGAAGTCCCTCCAGCTGGTACATATGCAATGTAAGGTAAGCCTTTTTGATTATCCCAGAATTTGAATTTATGAGTTCACAATGGAAGTATCTTGAGTTATATTTTTCAATGCGTCGACGTGGCAACGAAGAGCGATGAAAAGGTGGGCGAAGTAGCTGAAAGACGAGAGTTCGGCTGCAAAGACACAGCGCAGGCGCTGGAAAGTTGAGTGGGGATGTTGGTGATATGAACTTATTTAAATGAAAAGGAACTATATCCATTCTAACATGAGCCCTGAGATCCATAAGAATTCACGCATGACGGGGATCGCGCCACAATGGATATGTTCCTTTTGATTTAAATGCGACCATATTTTGCTCGTGTTGTACCACTTTTGACACCCGGACAAAGCCCTTTCTACCTCTTTAACTAACTTTTTGACAACTTTTTCTAGTAAATACACAAAGAAATCATATCTTATGGACCAAGTAGTTGCATCAAATTTGGACAGGAAAAGGATGTTCGAAGTTTTATTCTTCCCACCGGCGCCGTATTAATGAATATGTTTGGAGACTTAAACGCCAGGATAAGAAACGTGGTCCCATCTATGTAGCGCGAGGATCCTCTCTTTGCGACCTTAACCTCGAGAGCTTTTTTTTTGAGCTTGGTAGTTTTTTCAGGGAAAATCAGTGGCATCATCATGTTTCTCCCACATTTTTGTATTGAATCATAGAAAAAATCAGTGGATTTATCCGTTGGAAATGCCAAAAATTCTCCTGATAAAAATGAAATTAGAGAGGAGAGAGAGAAATTGCCAACATTGAAATGCAGTTACGTCCTTTCGTGAGGGCATAGACAAATCGCTCGATGACTACAAACAGGAACACTACCGTGCTAAAGAAGAACGTTGTATGAGGTTTCGGATGTTGCCAAATTTCCTTTCATAAAATATTTTTTTGAAGGGAATTGTGGATATTTTTTCTCAGAAATTTTAGGTCAAATTACGAACAAAATTCTCTGAAAAATTGGAAGAAAAATGCACGTACATTTTCTCCAAAAATTACCGATTTTTCATTCGGAATTTGGCAACGTCTGAAAGCTCATACGGCGTTCTTCCTGAGCGTGGCAGAACACATTCACGCCATTTTTCAATGGAAATAATCGGAGGCGAATCGCCCCAAGCCGCGGTGACACGGCACAAGCCTCAAGCACGAGTCACCTAAACAAAAACAACGTAACTCCGACTCAGTCCCCACGCAGATACGACGTTCCTGCTAAAGACGGCCGAGTCTGGTCCATCATCGCTGAGAGCCGTCTTTGATTGACCGACAGGGCACAACCCCGCCGCATATTACAGAGAAGAGCCGTATCTCCGTTCGGACATGAGACCCGGATAGCACCTGTAAATTGGGCTCCGAGGCTCACTCCAGAATGGAGTTACTGCCCTCTTTCGTAGCATAGCAAAACCGGATTTGCGGTCGGATCTCTCCGATGGATGAGCTCGGCTCCAATTTGCGACTTAAACAAATCGCCCGATTTCGGTGCTCGGCCTCCTCTGCCGCTTTAAGTAGGAACGTTGTATAGAACTTTAGACGTTGCCAAATTTCCGTCGATGTGATCCGCGTTTGCAGATGAAATTGGGAATATTTTCTTGCCAATGGAGATGTTGCATGTGTGAGGAATTTGCGATTTGACTATTGATTCTTATGTAAAAGTTCGCGAGAAACACGATGGTGCCACTGGTTTTCTCTGAAATCAATTCCCAAGCTGAAAAAAAGCTCTCAAGTTGAGGCCAAAATGGAGGTAATATCCCACTTTAGCCTGAGAGTCCACCTCTACATCAAGACAAACTCTCCATGCAAAGATAGGGAGCAAATACATCAGCAGGGTTGCCGCGTTTTCAGTTTTGGAGTCCCCAAATAAAGTGGCAGCCCTGTCAATGTATTTGCTTCCTATCTTTGCATGGAGAATTCGTATTCATGTAGAGGTGGACTCTAAGGATAGCGTGGGATATCCCCTCCATTTTGGCCTCAACTTGAAAGCTTATTTTGAGCTTGGGAGTTCATTTCAGAGAAAACCAGTGGCACCATCGTGTTTGTCGCGAACTTTTACATCAGAGTCAACAGTCAAATCGCAAATTCCTCACACTTGCAACATCTCCATTGGGAATATTTTCCGCCAATTTGTCATACAATTGGAAACGCAACTTGATCTAGGGATTGTGAAAATATCAAAGAAGAAAAATTCATAAAACTTAGAGAGAAATATGTTTGTGAAGAAATTTGGCAACGTCCGGTTGTTCATATGACGTTTTTTCCTTTTCGCGGCGGTTTTAACGTCTTACCGCTCTGAGACCGTTACCCGTCGCACCTCACACTGATGGTTTTTGACGGCTTTGCACCGCCCACTTCGTTAGGGCTTTCTCGGAGTCCTTTTCAATGACGAAATATTTTGAGGCGAATTTTTTGCGATCGAACTTATATGGACGTATCTCTATCAAACAGAACTATGTGCATTATGACGTGGGCCCTGTTATGCATGTATTCTTATGGGTCTCAGGGCTCACGTCTTAATGCACATAGTTCCGTTTGGCAGAAATGCATCCATATGATAGACAATACTGACCGGTGTAACCCCAAAACGGAATTCCTTTTGAACGGAATTTTGATGTATTCCGTCGGCAGTGGTTCGTATCACATTCCCGATTTTTGTATGAACAAGCTGACGTGCATTTTAAACGAAGTTTTTGACTGAAAAGTAGAACTGACTGTCTGTGGATCACTTCAGCCATTTTGTTCGAGAGTTTGCCTCAGGCTGAATTTTGGTCGAGAGGGTGTATGATATTCGATCGGGAAAATTTGCCTTCAGAAATCTTAGAGCCGATGTGTTTTCCTATGGAAGAATGATGTATGAAAATTTTGACTTTGTAAAGTTTTAGGTGATGAAACATTTATTTTCGAGTACAAGTATTAATGGTAAAGTCATGAGAGTTTCGGATGATTTCGATTTAGTTACGTGTAAAATTCTGTGACTATGATAAATTAAATTAAAATATTCTCAATTTTTCTTGAAAATTTAGATTTCATCAGAACAACGTTTAATAATTGTTCATATGATGCTCTTCATGATCAATTGGACTGCATTTTGCAATTTGGAACTATAAATTCTAGCCCGGTTTAAAAACAACGTATGTGTCATTAGTCTCTTTATGCACATACGTGTTTTTTCAGATGAGCCAGAATTTATAGCTCCAAATTGCAAAATGCAGTCCAATTCATACATTCACATTTTCATATTCATATACATATTCAGCATATTCGTGGATATATTCGAACAATTTAAATTTTTCCGAGTATTACAACGTTTCCAAACATTCACCTAGTTAGACCTAATTGAATAAAATGAAACCATCGAGGACATCTTTACCTTTGGGCAATTGACTATGGCTGTGTCTTACAATGAAAGCATTTCCATTTTGACTTGTGGTAATTTTTTGGTGTTCAAGAAGAACTCAGCACCGAAAGAAATTTATTGTAGCTAACGGCATAGCCATCCCGGCTAAATCCTAAAAAACTACCCGTTAAAAGTGAAAAATGACATGGCTGCTGCCTAACCAGATATACAAAAGAAATCTCGATCGGGCTCGCATTCACAATTTGCGGTCAATTTACCTCTCTTGCCAGTTAATTCGTAACGTAAAACTCAAAAACCCTATAAAATTTGAGAAGAACTTTTGTTTTTATGGGAGGATCTCAAAATACGAGAGTTCTTAAAATGAGATTGTGCTAATTTTGATCTAAATTTTTTTTTCAAGTTTTGACGAGAGAATTTTTTTTTCTAATGAAAGAAACTGCAATATGTTTCAATTGTTATTTTGTTTTGTGTACACTTTTTAGGAAAAAGAATGTATTTTGATGCCTAGTTTCTACCATACCTTCTATTTCATTCCGACAAAGTTTCGCTCAAAGTTGAATAGGTGCAATACTCCATTCTGCAGCAGCAAAGTACATCACCGGGGAGAGAAAACGTGATTGTAGATCGAACATAATAGAATGTACATCGTTTAGAGAGTTATTCTGTGCTTCGCTGTTTTATGAGACGGTGTCGTTCCATATTTCATCGTATCGGGAGAGACCGAATGATAAATTCTCTATCTTTCTGTGCTGCGTTGAAGTCCCTTTGATTTTGCCGCACGGAGCGGCTCTTGTTGGCGATTGTAAATAGGTGTCCTCTCTCCAGGAAGATTCAATACTTTGTTCGCTTCATAGACTCGGGGCGAAAAAAAGTCGAATAAAATCGGCGAAGCAACCGCAATGTGAGCTCAGAATGATTGAACCGACTCACTATAGAGTATCCAATTACCTACATTCATTGCGGATTGCATATTTTAGTTTGAAAACCGCGCATTCAACTTTGTAATATATTTGTCTGGTGGAATGGTTGGTTCCTATGGATTTAAGAGAGAAGTTGATGGACTAACTTTAGGGTCTCTTGTGAGTTGCCATTAGTTAGCCTATTACTTACTCCATTTGTCTAGAGTCCTTTTGTACTGAGAGTTAAGACAATGTGAATCCATTTCTGATTGGTTCCTGTATTTTAGGCTTCCACAGTATCACAAACGGGAATAAAGATTACATTTTCACCAATTGCAAAGATTATGCTCTGGAATGAAACGGAGAATGATGAGTTCGGCAAGAAACAACCGAAATTAGAGGAGGAACGGAGAAAGGAATTTGAGAATGGGCCGATCAAAGATCACGAAAAACTTTCGATTTGTGTAATCTTTTTTCCCGTTTGTGACTCCATGAGGGGGTGTTGTCTTGACTCTCAGTATAAAGGGACTCTACTTTTGTCCATTGCAAGAGCAACCACCCGCTTCCAGTCCACCAATAGGATCCCTCCGTTCACTTTTGTCTTTTTTGTCCATAGCTTTGTCTATCAATTTCAACAATCAGCCCTCGGATGCGAAAAGAGCTGCACTAGTAAAAAAAACCTCTTGGACCAATGCCGCGGTGCATTGACTTAAGAGTGCAGTTTCTTGTCGCCGGATTCAAGAGTCTTGAACTCTTGTTTCAAGCGGATTTTACATTGATTCAAATCAAAATCCGCTTGAAACAAGAGTCCAGACTCTTAAATCCGGCGACAAGAAACTGCACTCTTGAACCAAGAGGTTTTTTTTTACCAGTGTGCAACGCGACTCGTAAAACACCCCTTAACGAATAAAAATATGATGTCAAGACCACGGTATGACATAATTTCGAGCTATGCGCACGGAGAGATTTCCGCATTCTCGACACCATCGGGTGGCACGTCGCGGGCTACCGGAGCTTCGAGACGTCTTAACTGTCTTTGTCGGTGTGTGCCCACCGCCGCCGGTCAAGACGCGGTTTTTTCATCAGCGGATCCAGAATAGGAGAGCGGTGACGGACAAAGAAGCTCGGAATCCTCCGAGAAGGAGAACAATACTGAGCCGGGCTCGGGCAAAAAAGTGACATAAACTGCAGCTCGGAGGAGCAAAAATACTGACGGTGATAAAATAAAATGACAAACGGCCCCGATGCGATTTGCACAATAGCGCAAAGAAGCGAGGCCAGGTCGTAAAAAATAGGGGAAAAAAACAGGAGGAAAGTGCGACCGTCGCTTCTCAGCAAATAGAGCCGGATCCTTTACTTGGAAGTCAAAATCTATCATTGGCGAGGCGGTGTTGCCTTTTTTACTCGAAATTTGATCGGGATTGTAAGTCTGTCCGCTTTCAGTTTGTAAAATACCAATAAAAAATAATACATAAAAAAGAGGCATTTTGTATTTATTTTACCCACGTTTTCGCATTTTATTTTGTTTGTTTCTCGCTGAATCATCCGGGCTACTTTTGTGTATCGCTCTTGAGGTAAAAATAACAGACACAAAATTTATGATCTATTTGAGATCGCTTAGGCCGTAGGCTGATAGTTGAAATTGATAGGCAAAACGATAGGCAAAAAAGACGTAAGGATTATGGAGCGACCCTATTGGTTAAAATGGGTGGTTCCCATAGACTAAGAGAGGAAATGATGGACTAACTATGGGGTCTCACGTAGGTTGCCGTTGGTTAGTCTATTATTTATACCTTTGTCCATTGCAACCACCCGCTTCCACCAATAGGATTCCTCCTTATCCGCTTTGTCTTCTTTGCCTATAGTTTTGTCTAACAATTTCAACAATCTACCCGCCGGTAGATGCATTGGAATACGAAACTGAGAGTCATGCAGTGAGATCGTTTGGGTCTTTTTGGGCCTCGTCAGTAGATCAAACTCAATAAGCATATACTATCATTTCTGGCTCATTTTAAAATCGGCATACGTGTCATTAGTTTTTTGTCTATATCGTATGTCTATCAATTTCAAGAATGAGCCCGTAGGCTTTATGATTTGCTCCAGTTTTTATTGTGATTAGTGTTCCATTTGGCGACAGAGGATGAAACGAAGTGACTGCATGTGCCGAAGCATTGACACCAGGTTCCAGTTCCCTGCTACCCCGTGCCTTCACTCGATGCAGCGAGGACTGATGTGGATGAAGAATGGCTCCAATTAATTGTCGACGACAAATTAAATATTGACAGCTCTAATGACCACCTCTACTTCGGAGCTCCGTCGCTTGCCCGCACTTGCCCCGTACTATTTCACAACGCTCTAGGCCTCGCTTCAGCCGCATCCCGGCTTGACTTTGACGAAGTCGAGACACATCTAGATCGCAGGAATTCCGCGCGAGGTATGTTTCCGTGTCGCCATGAAACTTTTCTTGAGGCTGTAAAAATTACACTCCAAAAATAAAAAATTTCTTCACCGAAAAAATTATATTGCTGATTTAAAAATTGTGTAGTGAAAAAAGTGTCCGACTCGTTTAAATTTAGATTTTATCCAAAAAAAATGTTAATTTAACCACCTTCGTGGTTTTGGTGAATTTGATCATAAAAAGTATATAGTTGAACGGATTTTAAACAGATTCAACCTACATCAAACTCCGTTTTTCAAGGTTTTTTTTTAAAAAAAAAAAAAAAAAAAAACTAGGCAAATTGTGACTCGCAATTTTGTAAGTACACTTCAAGTACCCTGCCGAAGGAAACTGACAGTCCGCTTCAAGGCGTCAAGTTTTTTGTCCTCTGCTATAAAATAAAACAAGGAAGCAAAATAGTAACACAAAATATAGCTAGAAAATTTTTGGTTCAATCTGTTTCGTCAGAAATTAATTTCCTACGCCGCGCCATTGCTGTCACTATGAAGGGTTTCTCATCCCTCAATATACGTCTAAGGCGGGTCAAGTCCCTGCGTCTACCAGGTCCATTCCAACAGCCCAAACATTACACTAATTGGTTCACTGCATGCCTGATCCATAAAAAAGTAAGCTCTGAATTGGACTATTTAAATCAAAAGAAACTATCTCCATTAAGCTATGGACCCTGAGGTCCCTGAGAGAACATGCACGGCAGGGCGGATGTTACAATTTAGTTACTTACTTTCGATTGAAGTACGTGCAATACACGTAAAGTAGACTCAACGTCAATTCGAGAGGTAAGCTCAATGGACGCTGCAGCTTTGCTGTTTGTGTTGCCAATAATGACCCGAGTAGGAGGTTTAATCTACTCGAGTGCACGACTTCGGTGCCCTCGACTTTGTCCACTGCTTAACCTCAAATGCTCAATGCTCACTTCGGTGCTCATATCCGGATAAGCCGGCTTATTTACGTACATTAGGTACGACTCCCATTATGAGCGGCTTAGTGGGGCCGGGATGCAACGTTGTCAAGTCAGTAAATTTTTTATCCCCCGTGCTAGGGAAAAACGCCGTATAAGCCTTCAAGCGCTGCCAAATTCCCTTCGATAATGCCTGAATTTCCTGGTAAACTTAAAAATATTTTCCGCCCAATTTTTCAGATAATTTTGTTTGCAATTCCTTCTAAAACTCTTGAAAATCTCAAAGAAAAATATTCTTAGCTTTCCTCAAAAATAAACATTTTCAGTGAAGGAAATTTGGCAACTCTTGAATGTTCATACGGTGTTCTTCCTTGAACGGCAGCCTAGTAGAGCAGTATTTTGGCCTTTTCTCAAAATAAGATGGGAAAATTGGACTCATTTGGATTACATTTTGCAATTAGGAACTACTATTTCCAGCCTACCTACAAAAGCACCTGTCTCCATTCAGCAACCAATAGGATATAAAGTGTTCTTGAAATGAGCGAGGAACAGTAGCTCTTAATTGCAAAATGTAGTTCATTCTCGCTAAGAGGAATTATTCACAAATCAATTGAAAAAGGAGCTCTAATGCTGTTGGGCGAATTCTGGATAAAACCGTAAGATTTGTCTCCACTTTATTAGATTTCCGAGAACGTTCTTGACAAAAACCGCTCTGTGAATTAGTCCTTCCTGTCTGGGAGGATGAGTGAAAGAGGAATTCTTCAACGGACTCACGATGCATCCATACGAGATGGTCGTAAAAATGCTATTTTAATCGGTCATTTTTGCTACCCTTTCGTTTAAGTCTCTCGGTGATTTGCTCCTGACACTAACATTTCATATGATATTAAACACGGGAAGTCACTCATGGGTTCTTCACTGGTCGACGAGCGCATTGCTTGCTAAACTCTGAGTAATATCGATTTGCAACGTTGTAAATCTCTCGTCATATTCTATATTTAAATAAACAATATATAAGTCGTTTCTTAGAGCTCACGAGACTTTCTTTTAAGGAGGGAACAAACGCTTGAAAACAGATTAAATTATTCAATAGTAACTTCATAGGGAGTTCTTTCTTACTCATCTGCGTATGCAAACCTGGTCGGCGGTGACTGTGAAAAACTGCTCGCAGACGCAGGGAACTTGAACAAGCAGTTCCAACGCCCAAGCGTTGGAGGGCGCTTCTTTGACAAAGCATTTTACTACCAACTTATGTACCCGAACTCTGACGAAGATGGAATTTGAAGTGAGATTCTTTAACCGCAAAAACCCTTCAAAACTGCAGAGCGACCGCGAAAATCTGAAACTTCCCACAAGCACTTAGGGATGAATTTCAGTTGGTGGAGAATGGAAACATAAAGGATGCTCTGTAAATCAGACGACGGGAAAGAGCGGCGGAACCTCTAAAGCTGGTGCGTCAACGCGATCTAGCGGACAGCGGCGTCGCGACGCCGCGAGGTAGGGCGCGCAGGTCGCGGGGGAGCGGGGCCGCGTGAAGAGGAGTTCAGCAGTGGGTAGGGGAAGCGCGGGTCGCGGGGAAGAGAGGGACCGGCCGGCCGGCGGCGCACAGTGTGTCAAAACCCCAATCTAGCTGCTCAAAACCTCTTCACGTCTCTAAATTTGGTCGGATAACCACCAAATTTCGCACAGGCATTAGTGTAAGCTTGAAGAAGGTTCACCTAAAATTTCAAAACTTAGTCATCAAAATTTTCAAAATGGCAGCCATCTAAAAATCCTGTTCAACTCATGTAAAAATCGTAAAATTTCAACTAAATTTTAGGCGCCTTATGTAACCTGATGAACCCCAAAAATTAGTCAAATTGTGTTTTCCGATCCCCCTCCCCCCTCCGATTCATTTTCCTACGTTTCATAAACCATGTCCGAAACCTTCCCTCATTAGAAATAAATAAGAAAGTCTGTTTCAAATCATACAAGAAACTTGTTAAAAATACGATGCAACTTTGTATTTATGAGGACCCCCCTCCCCCCTCCATGACAGTATAGACAATGGGAAAATCGTAATGAAAGAAAATAAAATTTTAAAAAATTAGTCTGCTCTGGATTTGAACCCCGATCATGCAGGTAAAAACGAAAGAAGCAGTCAACAGAGCCACCACACGATCTTATCTGTCCCGGGGAAAAGCCTCATGATAAGGCTCACTCAAATCAGGGGACCGAGCGCGCGTGGTGAGATGCTGCCTCCGTCTCAATTCACCTGTGACAGCCTGTAGGGGGAGATCGCAAAACGCCGCCCGCACGCTTTTACACTAGGAATCGCCGAAGAAAATGTGCTCTCACTCTCAAGGTCGCGGAAGGTCGCAGTAAAACTAAAGATATTTCAAATCTAGATAGTTTTCTGAACACTCTCATATAAGTTTCATGGTGTTCCGTGTAGTTCCGCGCTTTTGCGGCTCTATTAAAGCCAGGAAAAGTAAACGGTCTTGGGCACTGTTTTCAATGAGCAATTATAATACTTAAATAATGATTTTGGAGAAATCAACGGTCATATTTCCTTTCTCTGGCCTTTGGCATCTCGTTTCATCCAGAAATGACCCTTTTTCGCCACGAAGTACTCTAAAAAAAAGCAATACAGTGGCACCACTCCTGATGGCGAGATTGAGGCTGGACGTTTACCGGCTGCAATCCCTATCATTTTAGCGACCAAAAAATTTATTTTTGTGATAATCATGATAGATACGTAACCAGTGGGTGCCTATGGACCCACTCTGACCATAAATAACACCATTTTTTGACTTGATATAAGGGGGGTTTTGAGCAGCTAGATTGGGGTTTTGACACACTGTGCGGCGCGGCGGTGACATCGGCCATGGATGAAAATATAGTCAGCGCTAATGTCTCCGCTAACTGGAGTTGGGGGTCCTTATTCATTCTCTTGGTCCATGACATAACCTTAAACCTCCCGCTCAATGCCGCAAACAGCTGACGTGTCGATGCTGCGCCAAGAAAATGAACCAATCACAAAGTAGCACAGTAATACGTCACTAAAATGAAGAAATCACGTGACTGTTCGTAATATTTTCAAATCGATCTGAAAGTACTGCCTCGGATATAAGTATTTAAAGCATAAGGAGGCCCTAAAATACTTTAACCAGGTAATACGTCCGTGCGAGATTGTTATGCTTAAAATCAAAACATTTCACGAAAACTTTTACGAATACCAGATGCAGAAATCCAATTTTCCCGGGTGTACCAGAATGGCGTCATTACCCATAAGGCAAAAGGGCATGTAGTATAGTACATGTTACATCGGGGGAGTCGAACGGTTGGAAAGGGCGCATCTGGTACCCAGAAGCGCCCAAAAAGCGTGTTAAAATTCAGACTTCAGTAATGTACCCAATGTGATTCTCGAGCAAGTTTAGCCTCTCAACGTGTATTCAGTTGGCTGTATCTTTTTCATGCAACAGACCCATTGAGTTTGTTTTCTTGTCTTGCGATGTCGGAAAAACAATCTAGCGATAGGATCCAATAATTCCACCGTGCGTCGCACAGTGAATCGAGTAAATTAGAGATGTTGGACATGTCATTTTTTACTAAAACTGCAAATTTTGATACTTAATTATTTTTGATATTTTGATATTTTAAATTTTTATGGGTACCACAAGAAGAAAATTTCACGAGAAAACCAATGGAACCACTTTTAAAAACTCAAAGTTTTGTGCCAGAAGGAACTTTCCCGTTAACTCGATCCACTGTGCGTCGCAGAGGCAGTAACGCAGCGCCGCACAGTGGATCGAGTCAATCAAAGATGTTGGACATGAAATTTTTGACTAAAACTGCAAATTTTGATGTTTATTTCGTCACATTTTAAATTTTATGGGGTGTTTCAAGAAGAAAATATTACAAGGAAACCATTGGGATTAGTTTTAAAATCTCAAAGTTGTGTATAAATAGAGTTTTAAGCCTTTAAAGTTTCCATGTTTTGTCGGAACTCTCCCATTAACGGGATCCACTGTGCGTCGCAGAGGTAGTAACGCAGCGCCACCGACTGACAAGAGCGTCGAAGCGGGTGAGGACGCGAGGCAGGCGTTAGGCGTTAGGCACTCGCGTCAGCACGCACCGCGAGAGCCATCAACGCGTAAGCTCTCAGCGAGGTCCGGGGCCGGCGAGAAGTTTTCCCATTTAGAGCCACCTCCACCAACACCTCTTTCATTCACTTTATCCGTCTTGGTCTCTTTCACTTTGTCCACAGCTCATCACCACCTCACTCCACATCACCTCCTTCATTCATTAAAACCTTCCGACTCCGGCCCGGACCGTGTTGGGCTCTTTTGTGCTGCCGCACCAACTCTCCGGCCACGCCGGGACCTGTACCTCTGTGCTAAGGAAAAACGTCGTATGAGCCTTCAGGCGTTGCCAAATTTCCTATGATAAAACACGACTTTCTCGGTAAACTTATGGTGATTTTTCTTTCGATTTTACAGATCATTTTATTCGCAATTTCTCCCAATGTTCCTGAAAATTTCGGGAGAAAATGTTCATAAATTTCCTCAAAAATAAACATTTCCAGTGAAGGAAATTTGGCAATGTTCATACAGCGTTTTTCCTTAGCACGGCAGTGTTCTTCTGTACTAAGGAAACATGTCGTATGAGCCTTCAGACGATGTCATACTCCTCTAAGAAAAAGTATTTACTGGGGAAATTTTGAGTATTTTTAGGACAATTTGTTCGCAATTTACTCTAAAATATTCGGAAGTTTGAAAGAAAATTAAGCATAGCTCTCCCCCAAGAATCAATATTTTGTCGGAGTAAATTTGGCTACACTCCAATGCTCATGCAGCGTTTTTCCTTGTCGCGACAGTGTTCTTTTCTCAAGAGGTGCGAGGCTTGAAATGTGGACGGCCCTTAAACTGACTGGATATAATGGCACCTTGCTGGTTGCTTACCGTGCTACCGATGTTGCAGAACTTTCAGTGCTACTTAGACCAATAGCATGTTCATTTTTAATTATTATTTTGCTTTTTTTATAGGGGATAAATAAACCAAGGCGTTCATGTGAACTTTTCAAAACTTTTTTTTTTGCTACAATAGTTTCAAAAACATGGAAATACGACTTGGTTGCATGGCAACATTTAACTTAAATTCGCAATAGTTTTTAGGGTCACTCTATGGGTTTTCTGAATTTTTCAGCCCCCCTCTCCTTTATTTCAAATCAATGAATATGTTTTGTTTTAAATTGCTACGAGCTTGCTCTCATAATACTCGCCACAGTATTTAACCATATTTTATTGTTTCACAAACACAGGTTCATGATCCCGTGTGTGTGAAATCCCCGTGAAACCCACGTAAAATCCCCGTGAAACCCACGTGAAATCCCCGTGAAACCCACGTGAAATCCCCGTGAAACCCACGTGAAATCCCCGTGAAATCCACGTGAGACCCACGTGAAATCCACGTGAAACCCAAGTGAAACCCACGTGAAACCCACGTGAAATCCCCGTGAAACCCACGTGAAACCCACGTGAAACCCCCGTGAAACCCACGTGAAATCCCCGTGAAAACCCCGTGAAACCCACGTGAAATCCCCGTGAAACCCACGTGAATCCCACGTGAAATCCCCGTGAAACCCACTTGAAACCCACGTGAAATCCCCGTGAAACCCACGTGAAATCCCCGTGAAACCCACGTGAAATCCCCGTGAAATCCACGTGAGACCCACGTGAAACCCACGTGAAGCCCACGTGAAACCCACGTGAAACCCACGTGAAACCCACGTGAAATCCCCGTGAAACCCACGTGAAACCCACGTGAAATCCCCGTGAAACCTACGTGAATCCCACGTGAAATCCCTGTGAAACCCACGTGAAATCCCCGTGAAACCCACGTGAAATCCCCGTGAAACCCACGTGAAATCCCCGTGAAATCCACGTGAGACCCACGTGAAACCCACGTGAAGCCCACGTGAAACCCACGTGAAACCCACGTGAAACCCACGTGAAATCCCCGTGAAACCCACGTGAAACCCACGTGAAATCCCGTGAAACCTACGTGAATCCCACGTGAATCCTGTGAAACCCACGTGAAATCCCCGTGAAACCCACGTGAAATCCCCGTGAAACCCACGTGAAATCCCCGTGAAATCCACGTGAGACCCACGTGAAACCCACGTGAAGCCCACGTGAAACCCACGTGAAACCCACGTGAAACCCACGTGAAATCCCCGTGAAACCCACGTGAAACCCACGTGAAATCCCCGTGAAACCTACGTGAATCCCACGTGAAATCCCTGTGAAACCCACGTGAAATCCCCGTTTGTGGCCTTGACCCCGAAAGAAACAAATGAGCGGTTCTTGTGCAAAATTGGCTCATTGTGTTGACAGTAAAATGCCCCGAATTTGTTTTATTTCGCAAAGCTCGGGGTTTTCCCGTTGAACAAACAAATGATGGGGTTCCTGAAGCACACCCAACAGGAAGGGAGGGATAAGCGAAGGGAGGTTTGGTAGTGGTGGTCGGCACAAAATGGAAGTATCGTCCAAACTCCATAGTATGGCGGACATAACTCTTTTGTATAACCACATCCATGGTAAAAATCCATTGCAGCTGCTTGTCGCACAGCCAGATACTACGCATTCAATCCTTGTTAGACAAATTGCCGGGAACCCTCATAGATTCATTTGGTTGAAAAGAAGAAAAAACGCGAGGAAAAATACTGAGGTCGATCAATGTAGGCCCGAGAGAGTTATTAGGTCAAACTTTTGATCATTTTTTGGCTACAGATCTCGCAGCCATAGGCTTAGCCCCCACGATCAATTTGACGAAGATCGATTAAGAGTCATTAGATACAGGAGAATATCAATCATAATAATACGCAGACTAGCTATGCCGCGCTAAAGAAAAATGCCGTAAGAGCCTTCAGAGAATGCCAAATTTTCCTCGATAAAATGAGAATTTTGAAGTAAACTTGCGAATATTTGTATTAAAATTGTTCAGAGAATTTCGTTTACATTTCAATCTGAAGTATCTGAAAATTTAAGTGGAAAATATTCGTAAAAATACATATTTTGTGAGAGGAAATTTGGCAGCATTCTAATATTCATACGGCGTTTTCCCTCAGCACGGCAGAGGTGCGTCTACACTAACTTGACACCTGCACCCAAAGCGCGAACACGTAAGGCTTAATTTATTCAAAAACGCTGAAAATGCATTCACTCGACCGCAGGTTCAAACCGAAAGTGCCACCCGAAAACCTCGATTGACCACAAAAAATAAAAATGAAATCCACCTGGAATTGGATTAGTTTTGATATCTGCCTTACAAGCGTCGGCGATTCGCCTAGAACAAGCCGCTCGTGGCGAAACCTCTCAGAAATGATGAATGATTCCAATTATTTGAGAGAGCTAATGATTAGGAGCTTAAACTTCGGCTGGGCAGCGCGCTATCACGTGCCCAGCTTTTGAGATATTACCGGGCATTCTACCGTTGAGCATTTGAAGCCTCGTGCGTGAAAACGACGGGTACTCAATGTATGTGGCGTGGGTTTTTTGTTGTTTTTACGTATAAGGTTTGAGTCAAGAATCGACAATCAGCATGCCCACATGGGGCAGGGTTAACTCCATGGTTTGGTTTGTCGGCGGGAGCTCGGTGCCTTCAAACGCAAATAGCACCAGTTTCCTTTTTGTGCGTGCCGCTCCAAGCCATTTTCCAGTGTTGCTACTACAAAAAATTGAAAAAGGAGCGACCGAATTGGATGCATTCTGATGTGAGATACGTCTCACTTTTTGCTCATTCCAAACTACAATGTTGATGGACGTCTGTGCATAGATTTCTCGTGAGTTCGGACATCTTAGACTTTTACAAAGATTCTTGTACCTTACAAATGAAGTGGGTTTTAAGCATTCAGCCACTCTTTATGGGAATGAATGTAAGCTTTTCAATCATTTTTTTGCATTAACCTCGACACAAGTTGAAGGAATTTTTACTCCAGAAATCTACAGTATGCGCTTTTTAAGTTTTTTCTGAGAACTGAGCAGGTCGCGTCTTCATTTGATTTGTTTCGAATCATTTACAAAACACACTCTAAACAGCCCTACAAAGTTGCTACGTTTTTGTTTGCAAATAATGAATGGAATAAAGCTTTTGCAATAGAAACAAAGCACGTATCGATTTGGATTAAATATATGTTTTTTCCCTCATTTGTGAGGTATTGGTACATCTGAAGTCTTGGTATAAATTTGCCTTTGTCAAACCCTTGAGCAATGCACACTTATACTGATTTGGCAGAAACTGAAATTCACATACCAAACAGGGCCGAAATAGGGTGACTAATCTTGGATTAAGAGGATTTTAGAATTAAATGACAAAAAAGACTCATCAACGTTGCAATGTCTAACAAGTTGTAATTTAACGGAATTCTTCTTCAGTGGTGCTGAGTTTGCAAAGTGTTAATTTCGATTTCCTTGATTGATTTTTTCTACAGTGTGTGACCTAATATTTAAGCTCCTCCGCCTTAAAGGAAATTATAAATTAATAGAGAGCCATAAACCAAACAAAAACGCATTCTTAGATTACTAATTGATACATGTCGAATATAATTTATAGTCTTTAAATTTTGACCGGCTGAATTTTTACAGTTAAAAAAGTTCATTTTTCTACTCCTCAGACTCAGTTTAAGATTCGTCCAAACATGCTTTAAAAATCGAATCGTCGAAGCTAAATTTCGAGGTGTACATAAAGCATCACAACTTTTAAAATAATTCTAAAGTACTGACTTCTTAGAGTTTTTGGTCGTAAGAAAACAAGAATAACGTTTATTAATGGTTTCATCAATCTTTTACCTGAATCTAGCTCCTGATTATTATTTGCGACAAAACTGGACTCACCTAAAACAAATTAAATACAAATTAAAATAATTATGCTATGACCACCATGAAGTATCATGAAATATCACACTATAATCAAGCAGATAAATAATCGGAAATACTGGGGAACAGGCTTGCATGCAAATTTTAAAAACGGAGATTAAATTAAAAAGAATATGCCAAAACTGCTTAAAATTTGATGTGGGTTTCTATCAAAGATTTCTGCACGGGAGGACCCCCAGTCTTCGAGAGTATCTTCCACTCCGCATCGTCAAATCCGCCCCTCTTTTACACGCAGATAACGGTCTGCGGATTCCGGAAGCGAAGCGCCTTCAATTTTACGGTGCGCAACACGCACAACCACTGAGCACGAATAGTCGCATGCTGGCTTTCACACTAATAAAACCCTAGTGCCTTCATTTTTTTTTTTTATGGAATATGTTAAGTCAATTATCGAACACATACAGTTGCATGCAGGTGTTATTACATAGATCCCATTTGATCTCTTACTTCATAGATTAATTACGCTATGTGCTTATCAATATGATGGAATCACATTTGAGGATTCTTGTTGCTAAAATTTTCGGTCATACGGACCCAGCTTTAGTTATACAAAAGGTTGCGTTAAGTATACCTTAGCTCGCTTTCTTGTCAAAGACTTAGATTGTCAGAACCAAAGCTCGGTTTGCGCAACCGAAAACCTCAATTACCAGAACCGGAAGCTTTGGGGCTTTGGTTCCTTGTGGACCTTCAATCTCAACCGATGTCTGTCTTTTCGTGTCTATAATTTTTCATCCAGAGAACATACTGTGGGGTATACAACACGTGTCTAGAGGAGGTAAAAAATGTGTATACTTAAACTTTCATTTGGACCAAGTTTAGCAGTTAGAACCAAGTCGCATGAAGTTTGAAATCGAGAAAAAGAGGTTTATAGTTTCAATCTTCCATTTGACTCATGCAAAGGGCGAAGTTTAAAAACGGCTTTCATGGTCAAATGTTCTCAAATTTGCATTTTTGACGGGAGAAAATCCACCGCATTTTGATGGCTTATGAGTTCTCGCTAGCGCTTTACAACCCCTAATGGAGCCGAGTTTATCAGAGAGGAAGCAACCCACATTTCCGAAAAAATTTAGTCAAAAATGTTTTTGAAATTTACTAGCCGTATACTTTCTCCTGCCAGAAACTTAAAGTTTAAAAGTAATTTTTGTTCGTTGAAAAGAGGAACTAAAGGATATTTTTTAATTCTACGATATTTTTTACATTGAGCCTTATGCTGTAATAAAACTTCAAACCTCTGCTCCTCAGTTCCAACTTAGAGTGGGTTGGTTCCTTTCTAATGTACTTCGTCTAACTGTCACTAGTCTCAATTGAATCATAACCTTTCGAAAATCTCACACTCAAGCATCACAGATAGATCGTATTAGATACATCAAATGGGTGAGATTGTATCGATATCGATTGGTTCAAAACGTAAACATGGCCTCAAAAGTCAATTGAGTAATCTGACGGACCGGGATTTTTATGATAGATTTTTGATTTGTATGAGTACTATGATTGCAGTGAAATTGCTACAAAATGTCTCATTTTCAGCTTTCTGGCAAATATCTTAAAATTTCGGTTTGAGGTTATGTTCAATTGTTTTGAACCAAACGATACATCGAATCACTATCGAATACGATCCATTGAATACTACTCTCTCTTTGGGCACTATCCAAGCATTCTGAAAAGGTCCAAGATCGGGCTCCGGAAAAAAATTTACCGCTATAGTTTTTCCCCTTCAAATTTTATTTGGTGTGTTCTCGTTAAACTCGGTTCATCTTGTGAAGCGTCCTCTCTAAGGGATTCAAAATCTAGGATGGGGTACCAGCGTAGGGCGACAGAAACCTTCAAGGATTCCAAGATGAGTTTGACAACGTCGGGCTGAAATCAATGGCGAGCCGCAAGAGCGTTCCCGGTCTAGATATTTTAATGCGGATCCAATTAATTCCCCGTATAAGGATCGACCAGACGGCCAGACCACTTCCAAGCATTTTCCTCCGATGAAGTTACTCCCGAGTGAAGTTTAACGCGAGCCTCCGAGCTTTTGTCTATCGATAGATGCCAAGGCGGATAAAGAATGGTGGTCGCATTTCGTACCCTCTGGACGTCACACGGTATCGGGTGGTATCGGGTACATCGGGTACATGAGCTGGCCGAGGCCGGGGGGGCCGACTCAACCTCGGATTGCACGGCATAACCCGTACCCTCCTGACGTCACAACGCTTCAAGATGGCAGCCAAAATCGAAATGCGACCACCATTCTTTATCCGCCTTGGATAGATGCGCACAGTCGGCAATCGACGGGGCCACGCGATGGACCACTCAGCGCCGCACAGTGGATTGAGTCAATAGAGAATTTGCAGGTGTCTGAAATTTGATGAACTTCGTGTTTGAGTGGAAACTATTGACTGAACTGGTCACGAGGATACCCGAATTGAACAATTATTGGATAATATGGACGTATTTCTATCAAACGGAACTATGTGCATTAAGCCATGAGCTCTGAGACCCATAAGAATACATGCATAACAGGGCTCACGTCATAGCGCACATAGTTCCGTTTGATAGAAATACGTCCATATATGACAAAATTATCTAATCTGCTAAAATACGTGTGTTTAAATGGGAAATGCCGCCAGATGACGTCACCAGGCGGTGCATTTTCTCACTTTTAAATCTATGTTTATACTTTTCCCCATATCAGAAAAAAATTATAAAAAATACCGTGAAATCGGCTCTTTAGGCACTTTCAGATGAAGCAATAAAAAAATTGCATGCAAATTCTCCATTAGAAAGGTCGGACATGAAATTTTTTACTGAAACCGCAAAATTTGATGTTTATTACGTCCCATTTTATTCGCCAAGTGCTGCTTCTAGCGAGAAATTTTACGAGAAAACCAATGAAACCACTTTCAGAACCTCGAAATTTTTCATAAACGGAGTTATAAGCTTTAGAAGTTTCCGAATTTTGTTCGACCTCTTCTATCGACTCGATCCACTGTGCGCCGCATCGCGCCATCACCTCTGCCGTGACGGTGAAAGAGAGCAGTACGTTCATGCTGGGATGAGCCTCAAGACACGTAAAAGCATTTGCTAACCCTGGCTCATACAGAAATGCACTTACTGCTCTCCATGCTATCACATCTGCCCTTCCGATATGAGCCAGCTCAAGGCGTTCCCGGGAATATCTCAACGTCAGTGGCGTGGCGTGGTTTGCGATATATCGATTGATCTCCCTTTTAAACCTATGAAAAAGGATCGATAAACAGGGTGTTGCCAACTCACACCTTAATAATTGATTTTTTACCGCAGCTTCAAATGAGGAAATATCGGTGATCATTCATGCCTCGCCTGATGTAATCAAAAGCACGAAGTTCCCTTGTAAATTAAATCGAGTGACGATGACGAAAAGCGAGCAGTTGTAAAAAAACTTACCAAGTCCTAGTATTCGTATTCGGTAACGTTCAGCCTGATTTTTGAACTTCACTAGAAAAACAAGTGACTAGATTCAAACAATAATACGGTCAAAAGTACCGCAGAGAAAATTTCCTTTTGAATCAATAAAGAAAATAATGCTGGTTTAAAGAAGTGAAGATGCTTATGCATATAAAGAGAAAAATCAGTTACATCAAGCAGAAACTCGCTTCCATTCAGCGATTTTATTATTCATTCAAAATAAAATCTCCTTGACGGCATACACAAGAATGTTTCTGCGTAAATCGAGTTACTTTTTTCTTGTAATGAAATTCAAAAATTATGCTAAACTTTATTAAATACGGATGATAGGACTTGGTGCTTTTTTGCAGTACCACTCTCTGTTTGTACCGTAGTATCTGGATTTAATTTGCGAGGAGAGCTTCCTACTATTAAAGGATGCGTGCCATCCTTGGAACGCCTTCAATTTCATATGATACTGTGCAACACTTCTGTGGCGAAATAGTTGCATTAGCACCTGCAAACCTAACAGGGATACTTCACGCATTGCGCAATGCTTGAAGTATCCCCGTTAGGTTTGTAGGCGCCAATGAGCGTTTTGTGCTAGCGGCACGCCGCTCCGCCCTGCATTAGGCTCTAATATTTAGACTCGCATGGTCAGCGTTTTTAACTCATGATTTTGAAATATATGTTTGCACACTTTGCATTATTCTCATTTAAATTGATGAAAACAAAATATGTATTGAAAGAAAATATAATGAATGTTTTGTAAGTATTAAGGTGGTTACATGTCAAATTTCATAATTTCCAAGGCAATTTAATTTTTTCTTTTATATATTGTGATTTTACTGTGCCCCAGCGTGGTGCACGCGCAACCAAACGCTCAAAATTGGACGTATTTAACTCTAAAAGATCGCTGTGCAAATGGATTAAAACTGAAGATTGTGTGCTTCTTGGTTTTTCTCTCTTTTATTCATTTTTGTATAATTGCGTATTTGCGTCAGATATGTCAGTTCAACACTTTCTTACCTAACTGCATTGATTGGACTGTTAGTCTGCCGTACTAGCGAAAAGAGCAGTAAGAGGAAAAATAAAGTTTTGAGAAAGCGGGCTCAGAAGTATCTGACCGAAAAGTTTTATTAGAAGAGGCCTCAGTTCTTTCTCAAATTATGACTAATCGTCCGAAAGACTCCTAGAAATCGTTTGGATTATTAAAAATTGACTAATTTTATTTAAATTACATAAATATGGTATTTTTCATTTTCATGCTAGGTAATTGTTAGGCAAGACAGCCGTAAGTGCTATCTACTGCATGCTTTCGAGGTTGCATTTTGAACACACACAACATCATTATTAGGTTAGAAATTGGCAGAAGAGGGCAGCACTCTACTTGAAAGCACTGTTTTCATTGGCTCTTTGGAGTAATATTATTGTCACTTACTACTGTCTTGCCTGAAACCATGTCATTTTGTCCGCACTAACGGCTTTCTCATATGTCTCGTTTTCATGAAAATAATATGAATTTTGCTGTTTTAGCGATTTCAGTGATCTCATCTAAAAGAGATTAGACGAATTTTAAAGGAAACTCGATTTCGAAAATTTGGCCCTATGCTCTCTCCGCTATCACGGCAGTAGTTTGAGGTCTTCAAAATATATTATCTCTTAGCATTTCTGCCTTTTGAAAGAAACACGCCGTATGAGCATGCAGACGCTGCCAAATTTTCTTCCCCAAGTCAAGAATTGTTGGGAATATTTTTTTCACAATTTTTCAGAGAATTTTGTTCGTAATAAGATCCAAAATGTCTGGAAATTTCAAAGAAAGACATATTCTTAATTTTCCTCAAAAATCAATATTTTGACGAGGAAATTTGACAAAATTTGAATGCTCATATGATGTTTTACTCTAGCACATCCCCTCTCATTCTTGTGGAAAGATAATTATTTTTTTCTTTTACACTTCAAATATAGCACAAGGGATAATCTTGCGCTTTACCGTTCCCTAAGTCCCATCCCTCATCCGTCCTTAATCAAGCCAGCTCCAGGAAACCATAGTTTGAGACCATCAAACTTGGGTCACCCGGCCAGGAATCGGACCCGGGACTTCACGATTATAGCGCAAACGCTACACCACTACACCACAGGCGGCTGAACCGCTCAAATAAATGTTGCAACCTTGAAATTAAGACACATTCCTTCGCTACGAAACGATTCGCGCCTCTGTGCGCTGAGGCCCCTTTCCCCGCAGCCGCTCACAAATATTAAAATATGAGCCAAAAAATCAAGCGTATTATGAAAACATTCGAGAGGGGCGGCGTCCAAGGTGAAGAGGAGAGGTGGGGGGCACCGATTTCGAGGATTCGACCTCAACAAGTCACGTTTATCGCGGCTGCGCCTCGGTGCAGCGCGGCAGGTGAATAGGCTCAAGTCGAACTAAAAGAACACATCCACGTTCTCAAACGAGCCCTGAGCTCCGTAAGATCCCACGCTAGATGAGACCCTCGATAAAATGAAGATGCGTCTTTTTTAGTTGAGCCCGTCCATGTTTCGATCCGAGTCCGAAGGGAGGTCTCACTCCGAGGTAAAACCGCGTACAGTGTTAGGGTTTTCCGCGGTAGTTGCGTGGTTTTTCGACAGGGGCATTTCGCTATGCTCTAACTGTGGCTGTGTCCCTGTTAAGGTCGATCCAGGACCGGGACTGGCGCTGAGACATGCGCAGGCCGCACAGTGGATCGCGTCACTTAGAGAGGTCGGACATGAAAATTTTGACTAAAACTGCAAATTTTGATGTTTATTTCGTCACATTTCAAATTTTAAGGGGTGTTTCTAGAGGGAAATTTTGCGAGGAAACCAATGAAACCACTTTTAGAACCTTAAAGGATTGTATAAATGGAGTTACAAGCGTTTAAAGTTTCCAAATTTTGTCCGACCTCTTCTTTTGACTCGATCCTTTGTGCGACGGCCGCGGCACTGGGGTAAAAGTCAAATAGCTATTAATCAGCGTAGCTCCTCCATCCTTGTATCGACGGCCTCCCGTTGGTGCCCGATCGTGCTCCCGAATGTTCGGGTCCGTCAACCGTAATACGATCGAGACATTGTGGAGCCTACGTGAGAATCGAGAGAGACCCGTCGCAGGTGGTTAGTCGAAGCAGGCATGCGATAAAATGTCGGGACATACAATCAAATTTTGACCACTTTCGAAGTTTAGTACACTGAAAAAAAAACTCCAGCCGTGGAAGCCGTACTTACGGGCTGTATGGACATACCGCCTATGTTCCGGGCTCAGAGGCCGAAAGTTCCGGGCATAAGACCCGGAGCAATCGAAGCTACGGCTGCAGTACCCGGAACTTTCGGTCTCTGAGCCTGGAATGGACGGTACATCTATATAGCCCGTGACTCTTCTTTTCAGTGTAAGTTTTTGACAAAGAGTTCTCAAGTTTTCAACGTTTTCAGCGTAAATATTTATACAAGTAACAAAATTTTCTAGTATTTTTCGAACGCAATTTTGAAATCAGACACGATTGATTCTACCAGAGAAACAAATAAATAACAAACCCCTCTATCATTGGCGCTTACTTGATTTGAAAAATATTCGGTTCAATTGTGCTGTTTTAGCTGTTTCAGTGATTTTATCTGGAAGAGATTAGACGAATTTCCCAAGAGACTTTTTATCAAAAATTTGAGAGTTACGGCTATCTTCGCTATCACGGCAGCTGTGTCTGTACTTTTCCAGTAAATGAAGGCACTCCAACTCACAGTACACACTACGGACAAATTTTTGCCGTTCCATAAAGCTAGTCTTTGTCGAAAGATAGGAGGGAGCGGCAACGGGCTCTGATGTTGAGCCGTGGTCGTGCTTGATAAGCCGCTACCTGGGAGTTGGTGAGGAGCGCGAGGTGCGCGAGGAGCTTGGGGCCTTCGCCGCGTCCGCGGTGTCGAAGGAATGCAGAGATGCATCGCTCCTTGTGCATCTTGTGCATCGACGCCCAAGAATCTGGAGCAAAGGCCGAACAAGAAGGGCAGTCAAGTCTGGCCTAGCGCCCCCACCTCAAACAGCCCGACAGAATGAACCGGGTTCCTCCAGAGACTGCATTTTAGAGAGAACCCGCAATAAAAATCGGGTGAGGTAAAGGTTAAAGTCGGAGATCAACATTATTTGGACGTATTTATGCTGAAAGGAACTATGTGTAAGTGCAAAGATAGGATGTGCCCGTAGAGGCTGCATAAGAAACGATGTAAAAGTGGATATAGTTCCTTTTGAGAAAATTGAAAACCGGGATTTGACATTAAATTAAAAAAACTTAGCGCTAACTCGTGAGCCATGGGCATGTGACGAAAGCGTTGTGGACATGGCTCATGAGTTAAAGACGAGTGAGAACGACGATGGAGACGGCTTCGTTGCCATTGGCGTCACTGGCGCTTTAAAACCCCCATTCATTCTTATGACCCTCAACTAACGAGCACACCCCATCTTTCCACTTGTACATAGTTCCATTTAGCATGAATACGTCCATTTGTTCTGCAGTTGGACGTATTTCTGTTAAACGGAACTAAGCGCCAATTTGAGTTTCTTCTGAGGATTTAGAACCCTGGATAGCGCGTTCTGTCAAACGGAACTAAGCGCCATGGAAAAGCATTGCGAATATAGGATGGAACGAGCATCGCATTCCATAACACCTGCAATCCAAGCCCTCCTCTCCCTTCCTCCCCCGATGGCGCTTAGTTCCGCTTGATAGAAATACGTCCAGTTTGCAACGAGGAACCACAATTTCTGGTCCATTTTTGAAAATACGCATCTGCATAGAAATAGTATTAGCACATATAGACGCATCTCTGCCAAACGGAACAAAAGACGAGTGGGAAAGATGGGGTGTGCTCTAGAAAGTTGCAAAAGAAACAACGTAAAAGTGGGCCCGGTTCCCTTCGGAGAAATGGAGAAGCGAGATTTCACAATCTACCAAACGGAAGTATGTATTCCAACTGAATGCGGCAATCGTGAGCCATGAGCCATAAAAAAATAAGAAAAAATCATCAAACGAGTATGAATGATTTTCTTTTCAAGAAGGAAGTCTTCTACATTTTTACCATCGAAAATTGAGATTCCTGTTTGTTAATGTATCACGAGGAAAATCTTTTGATCGCTGCATTCTTTGCAGGCCCTGTCTGAATATTCCCTACAAACTATGCGAGTTGAATTAATTATTCCCACCCAGATTAGGGCGGAATCCAAGAACCTGTATTAAATTCACACACGCATGTAACCCTAGGGGCCTACTCTGAGGTAATAATTTAAGAGGTTTTGCTTGCAAATTAAGTTGTAATTCATTTACAATTCAGTCGCAATTACAGCTGGAAAATTAAGTTGCATCTTCATACACTCTTGAGGAAACTTTACTGCATTATAGACATTTCACATGCTTACGTCCAGAAGATGTATTGACACGATTGAGCGTCTTAGGCCACACGTGTTGGGTTTTTTACTCAGAAATTTTAGGTCGGATGAAGTTGGTGACTCCTGAGTGATTGAGGATTCGACCAAAAGGAATCCAAATTTCACGATTCCGAAGCTTCCTTCCGCCTATTCTCAAGAGGTAATAGGGGAATCGTGGCTTTAAAAGTCGGGGTTCTCGTCAATATTTTTAAATGAATTCACCATAACAGAGAGTAGAAAACATTTCACCACAAAACAATACTAAAAAATCCTACTGACCATTTTCATTTCAATTAACAGGTCATCCCTTCTCACGCTGCTGCGCAACCTCAATAGCAAGTAAAAAGGTAAGATCCCTTAAACTCCGGCACTTTGACCCTATGCTTCACTGACTGATTTTAAGTCTGAATATGGTCATTCATCTTTCAGTTTCACTTAGCCTACTAATCACGATGACGTACTGTCCAATTTCTTTTCGACTCATGGGCCATCCCTTTGAGTCATGTGCAACCTCACAAATGAGTAAAAAGGCCGACGTCCCATCGGCTCTGGTGATTGACTCTGACCTAGTGACTGGTGCTAAGTTACCCTGGGACGGTTTTTATGTTTTAGTTTTACTTGGTAAGTGCCAGCACCGTATCATTACTCTGTTAACCCCTCGAGAAGTTGAGCTGGTCACTTTCCTACTCCTCCGTTTAAGTCTCCGTCTTCAAGATTACGCACCAATGAGGATAACACAAGAATACGATTGCCGAGTGATACCCAGTGGCACCCGCGTGTTTTTTACAAAGTTTTCTTCCTGAATCGCAAATTGCTGTGACATGCTAGAGCTCCGCTTTGCCGTCCTTAGGAAAAATGCCGTAGCTCCAATCAACAACTTCGCATTATTCTTCCGCACACACTGTACTATTACGAGAAATCCTGATCACTGAGATGCCTCGTTTTGTAAATTTGAATTCTCAGTGGTATGCCACAGTTATTTTAGAACTAAGAAGGATAAATAATCGTTGGTTTTTCGGTAATACAGTACTTTCTCTCTGTAACGAGAACTCAAGGGACCGGCCGATTTCCGATCGATATAGAGAGATTCTCGTTATAACGATAGTCGATATTTAAAATCGGAAGTTCAAGGGACAGACCGATCTTCTCGTAACAGGGAGATTCTCCCTATAACGATAGTCGTTACAGAGAGAAAGTACTGTAAATCATTTTTTTTTTTTTTTTTTTTTTTTTTTTTTTTTTTTTGTTAAAAAGCTGTAAAAATCTAGAATAGAGTTACAGCGTTTTTGCTGAGGACGGCATCATTGCACACAAAAGCTGGTTTGGATGGTGTGACAAGAGCCTTTGAAAGAATCGCGGACTGCGCAAGTGAGGAGCTAAGGAAGAAGGCCGTATGAAAATTTGCGAGTTGCCGAGTCTCCTTGGATAAAACGATTATTTTTGATGAAATTTATTAATATTTGTCCTTGAAATTTTCATAGTTTTAGATCAAATTATAAATAAAGTTACTTGAGAAATTGGCAGAAAAATATTAAAAAATGTTCCTGCAAATTAGTGACTTGCCAGAGGAAATTTGGCAACACCTGAAGGCTCATACAGCGTTTTTTCGTAGCACGGTAGTATGCTGTCATGCTAAGTAAAAACGCCGTATGAACCTTCAGGCGTTGCCAAATTTCCTTCCATAAAAAGCGTATTTCCTGGTGAATTTGGGAATATTTTCCTCCCAATTTTTCAGGTAATTTAGTTCGCAATTTTACCCAAAGATCCTGAAAATCTAAAGTACAAATCTTTATGACTTTCCTAAAAAATAAACATTTCATCGATGGAAATTTGGCAACTCTCGAATGTTCATACGACGTTTTTCCGTCAGCGCGGTATGTGACAGTCCCGCGGCTGGACCTCGCCACACAGACGTAACGACTAAACGATGGTGCATTGGTGTAATTCTCGGTGGCAGGAGCTGCAACTGTCGGAGGCGAACGGAGTGCGATGATT
The DNA here is from genome assembly GCF_918797505.1 of Bemisia tabaci. NCBI lineage: Eukaryota > Metazoa > Arthropoda > Insecta > Hemiptera > Aleyrodidae > Bemisia > Bemisia tabaci. Next base: position 47,946,012 of record NC_092798.1, read on the forward strand.
GAAGAAACTAGTCCGGCGCGAAACTTAGTTTAAATGCAAATGAACGTGTACTAAGTTATTGCGGGGCAGCCCTGCTAATGGCTCGGCCCTAGAACCCCGGCCGCGGCCGTCGCGAGCCCGGGACGCCACTCCACTCTGACAAACAATGTCTCTACACCCATTATTGCGCCTGCGTTTCCTTTCCAACCAGTGTTGCCAAGCTTGGCAGTCAGCACAGCCTGCACTGGAAAAAAAATACATTTGATCTAGAGTCCAGACTCTTGAAAACATTGACAAAAAGAAAATACTCTTGATTCAATCGGATTTTTGCTTGAATCAAAACGAAATTCGCTTAAATTAAGAGGCTTGGTTCTTGATTTAAGTTAGATTCTGGTTGAATCAAGATTACTTTTTCTTGTCGATGTTATTAAAAGTCTGGACTCTAGATCCAATGTGTTTTTTTACCAGTGCGGCTATACTGCCGTGCTGAGGAAAAACGCCATATGAACCCTCAGGCGTTGCCAAATTTCCTTTGATAAAACACAAATTTCTTAGTAAACTTAAGAGTATTTTCCTTCCAAATTTGCAGATAGTTTTGTTCGCAATTTAACCTAAAGTCCTTGCAACTTTCAATGAAAAATGTTCATATCGATCCTCAAAAATGAACATTTTATCGAAGGAAATTTCGCAACTCTCAAATGTTCATACGGCGTTTTTCCTTAACACGGCATTATAGAATCTGTACTTACGGGCTAGATAGACATACCGTTCGCGTTCCAAGCTCAGAGGCTAGAACTTTCGGGCTTAGCACCCGGAACAGTCAAAGCTATGGCACCAGCACCTGAAACCCTCGGCCTCTAAGCCCGGAACGGACGGTTTGCCTATACAGGGTGGCCCAAACCTACCGAACCAGGCCTTTTTTCCGGTTAATTTGGGTCGTACGAAGTCCAGGATCGCGGGGATGAAAAGTGAATTGACCCCAAGGAATCCGAATTTCATGGTCCTAGAGCCCCCTGGGATCCCCTGGGGAATAGGAGGGGGGTCCGTACTTCAAAAGTCAGGGTTTATGTCAAAATTTTGAAATTGTTTCATCGGAATCAGAACTTACGGAAGTTTTTCACTTAAATCGACACCAAGAAATCCAAAATCGGCCCATCCGAGTCCAAAATACCGACCCCTGAAGGTGGGGGACAGAGCCCCCTTTCAAAAATATTCAAGTTCGTTAAATTGACGTGGAGACTCGGAAGAAATGTGTATTCATGGGTGATCGACCCCAAGTAATCCAAATTTGAGGGACCCGTTGTCCTCAGAGACTTTTCTGATGGGGCACAGGGGGACTCTGAACTTTTAAATTTAACCGGTGTGGAGGTTACCTCGTGATTTTTAGGCAATTTTACTCCAGAGAGTTTTTCACTTGACTGTGTCTCTTGTGCGAGACGGTCCAATTTCCAATCCAATGCTTCGTTTCTGTAATCATTTCGGTAATTGAAATTCGGCTGTAATGGTTTCGATGTTAATATTTAAGTGCTTTACTTATAAATCAGCCCTTAAATATACGTTGATACAATATGGATAATGGATGTAATAATATACATATTAGTAAGTAAAGAGGTGCACTGAAAAAAAAAAAAAGTTCGGTAAATATGGAACCACGATTTTGTTCGGTACACACGACCGAATTATTCGGTCTGCTCAGCCGAACTGTTCGGCCCACTGAACCGAACTGTAAGAATTTATTAAGGTTCGGTCGCACAAACCGGACAATTCGGTTGCATAGACCGAATAATTCGGTTGTGTGTACCGAGCAAAATCGTGGTTCCATATTTACCGAACTTTTTTTTTCAGTGTGGAAGAAAAGATTTGATAATATTTAAGTTTAGGAGTTAAGCTCTGCTTCTTTTTCCTCTCATTTTTCCCTTCATTTTTCCATCATATTTCAATTTTCATTATTTCTCATGAAATTCCGAAATTTAAATTTTTACGAAATTTCGCAACGCCGAAAATCCGAAGCGCGCACATCAAAAAGAGCGGGCACCTTCACCTCCCACTCGGAGCCCTGGGGGCATTCGTCGCTTCCACTCGCATTACAGATCTTAAGTCTAGCTCCCCTGTAAATTGAATGCAGCCTCTCATACATCTGCAAAGCACGGCGCTGAATCTTCCCTGCCGTAGCTAAAAAGGCCTCAACGTCACACATCATCTTGGTGCTATTATGCCGTGTTAAGGAAAAACGGCGTATGAACATTCGAGAGTTGCCAAATTTCACCGAATAAAATACGTATTTATGAGAAAAGTTGAGCATATTTTTCCTTGATATTTTCAGATATAACGCGAGGGAGAGGGAAAAGCTCTTTTTTCTTCATACTGTTATGTGCACAGGCAGGTGAAAAGAGTAAACTTATCGGAAGAATGGTCCAAGAGCATGCATATTAGATGGTAAAAGATAGATGAGGACAAATTTCCTCGACGAACATAGAGGAAACAAGGAATAGTCTCAAAAACCACTTGAACTTTATTAAATTCCAACGTCAATCGTATATTCTCAAAATGTACACGAAGAAAAAAACTTCGTGCGTGGGACCCGAAGTTTAGGTCATATGGACCTCTGAAGTTTTCAGATTGAGCATCTAAACACTTTAGATCTAGCTGTCGAGGTTCGGATCATACATCTGAAACTTCAGCTCTTACATCTGATGTACTTCGGTTTTCACATCCGAAAAACTTCGGTTCTCACATCTAAAGTACTTCAGATGTAGAACTGAAGTTTCAGATCTGTGATCCGAACCTCGACACTTAGATCTAAAGTGTTCAGATGCTCAATCTGAAAACTTCAGAGATCCATATGACCTAAACTTCGGGTCCCACGCACGAGGTTTTTTCCTCCGTGTAGATAGAGGCAGTATTCCTTAAATAGTTTCCGCTTTTTAAAGTTTTAAAAACCGATGTATTTGCAGAGGTACGACTATAGCCACTAACCTTGAATTTTCAGAGGGACTATCTTACAGCAGCGCCAGAAATCAGTCGTAATAAATTAATGCCAAATTTATCTCGAATACAGATACGCTACTTTTCAAAATACCATATGTGTGACGAAATGAGAGCAGGTAAGTCCTGTCTCCTTATATCATCAATTTGTTTTTATTTTTAAGGAGGGACACATTTTGCGGAACTACTTTTTTACGTGCCTTATTTCCTTAGATTTTCAGATATGGTTGTTGATTATCATGTTTATTGCTCCTTCGCAGAGGTTGATCATTGACACAATTTTAAAGTTACAGATTTAAAAGGACAGGATATTAACAATCTTACATTACAAAGTTTAATGGAAGTCGGAATTTTAATTTTTTAATCACTCCTGGAATGTGAATGACTAATGGACTTGTTATACGGAGAGGATAGTTTTTAATCCTTATTTTATTATTGCCGCAATTATAAATTGCTCAAAGAAACATCTATGACAACCTGTCCGAGGAGGTCGTAATAGCTTTACCTTGTTAATGTATTAAATATAAGATTAAATATGACTAATAACAACACTCCCTTGTGTGAGGAATTCTTCGGAGAGACCTAATTCGATCAATTATTCACAGAAAAATACTACGCATAATTTAAGACGGCTAATAATTTTTACGAATAATTTATGTTGAAATTCATTGGTCCTCTTTCCTGCAGCCATAAATTGCCAGATTTGTGCCACCGAAGAGGCAAGAATGCGAATTTGGAAAAAAAAAAATGCGTCGTCACCTTATAAGGGCACGCCAATTTCCATGTTTTGATTTTGTGAACTGCTTTATTATTAATAGTGATCCGAAAGTAGTTCATGACCTAGGATATTGGATTTGAATAGACCAAAATTTTAAATTTTCCCCTATACGACTAAAATCAAAGCGAGGCCCACATCTTTAGAGAACGACTCAGCAATCAATTGATCAAGATAATTTCTAGATTTCAAAATATTTCTTTAGAATTTCCGAGCATCTCATCTCGCTATGGAACGTCAGGTTTTGTACCCAACATATCACTAAGAAATTTTTTGAAATAACTTCAAGGTTGCGTCGCAATCAAGTAAGAATCGCAAATCGTTTTCCCTTTTGACACTTGCGGAATTTACTCAGGAGGGCCTTTTAAAGCTATTCTAAAAAGTTTCTCTACATCAAATTTTTCGCAAGAATGCTTGACGCATCATAGCGTAATTTGATGCTTTGATATTTTTAAAAATGTCCTAAAATGCAGAAATTAATCAATTATTGATTGATTGGCTAGCAAATTTTTTTCCAAAATGATGAAAACCCACCTTAAACGTATTATTGACAAACCGAGATCACGTCTCAACTAGTGCGCATATAGGTAATTCTCAAAACTCTGATCGTAGGTGTCGCAGGCAGACAGTAAAAACAAGCACTTTTTCAATGCTTAGGCAAATAGTCAAATATTCCTACTTATATTGAAATTTTGATTTTTTCCCTAATTTTAGAAAAAAATACTTCGTAGCTTTCGTTAGAAAGAATTCTCTGTAAAGATATGCAGCATTCGATGGTATTTTAAGGGATTTTTAGTTCCTGAAGGCACATGTATCTTGAAATTTTCAGCACGTCATTAAACAAGGAATTTTTAAAATTTCAACATTTAAATGTACGAAAGGCATTTGAAAAGGAAGGAACAAGGAGAGATCGCGGATTTGAAGAGTTATTCTTCCCAAAATATTGAAAACTCGCAAACTCCTCGCCAAAAATTTGCAGAGTTCCGTAAAAAGTCAAAATTTGACTGCCGGTCATGGCATTTGATAAAATGCCTGATTTGACTAATTGTCGTCGACATGGATCCGTTTCCTTCTCCTCATGAATTCACCCACCAGGACCAAATTTCGTAAAATGGAACTACGGTTGCTTCCTCATCCATAAAATTACCTATATCCTCAGGAAAACTAATGACACATATGTTGTTTTTCAAATGAGCAGGAATATAAGTTCCTAATTGCAAAACGTAGTCCATTTGATCCCGAGGGGAGAAGGGATGAAGTGGCGAGAGGTCTGATGTATCAACACGAGAATCAAATGAACGCACTTAAATCCACAGGAATTATATCCATTCTGTCATGAGCCTTGAAATCCATAAGAATACATGCAAGGCAGGGCTCATGCCACAATGGGCACACTTCCTTTTGATTTAAATGCGTTCAAATGAAACGTGAGCGTGTGGATAAACACGGTTGGCACTGCTACGATGCTGCCCGTCAATCTTGAGCTTTGAGCTTTGTCGCTCGGTGGGAGGTGAGCCCCAGGACTCCCTCCCAGCGCCCCTCCCTTCCTCTCCTTGTCATTCGTTGGTTCCCTCCTCTGGCCCTACAACAGCAGTGGTGAGGCGTGAAAAATCGATTATCGATATTTTCACATTTGTAACTATGGTGAAGAATCGATCACTGAGGTTTTCGTTGCGAACATCCTGTTTATCGATCCTTTTCTGTAGTTTTACACATCAATCTGAACGTAGATTAATCGATTATATCGCAAAGCATGCCACGCCACTGCCCTATAACCATACACGGGTACAGATTTATTCACCCGACAGAGCTTCTTCCTCCATTTGGATTGAGTAAAACGGAAAGGAACCATGTTTCATAGCCAACAAAGTGTGTTTATTAAGTGCGTGAAACAACTCCATAAACATTACTATGCAGTTGGTTCGGACCTCTACATGAACCACTAGACAAGGTAATCCATTTTTTTACCAATTTTTTTTTTATCAAATAAGCAAAGATTTTGAATATTCCTCTAGACAAGGTATGAATTAAAGCACTCCCTGCTAAAAATTTTTCATGGAATTCCATGGTATTCCGTGCTGTTTCTCATGGAATCCCATGGTGAAGACACGGAACTCCATGGAGACTCCATGAAGACTCCATGGAGGAGGCACGGAACTCCATGGTGACTCCTTGGGTTTCCGTGGAGGCTGCATGGGATTCCATGGTGGCAGCAGGAGATTCCGTGGTGGCTACATGGAATTTCAAGGGAGCGTAACGGAATAGCAGAGAACATGCATTGGAACACCGCGAAACACTAGAGACCACCATAAGAATAAACATGGTAATCTGTAAGCTTTTGATCATTGAGCAACCATTGAGCAATGTCCCTATTCAATTAACGACTTTATAAATGGGACAGGTTGATATCATTGTCGTTTTTTTTTTTTTTTTTTTTTTTTTTTTTTTTTTTTATATACATATATTTATTCTTGTTTCTTGTTTAGAAAAATTCGACGCATTTGTAGAAGCCATGTGCAAGCCAAAAAAACAAATAAAAATATTATTATTATATATTTATTGACAATCAGCAACTATTTGCTGTTTTGTTATGCATCATAGAATTAAGTTGAATTACTCACCGAAGTTCACAAGTGAGGGCCACTAAAATGTTTCATGTCATCAGTTATCATACAATAAGTCTTCATTAGTGCACTGAAATTTCTACAACCATGGCATTCCCAAGACAATGCCCACTATTTAACGATAATTTAATAATTGTACCAGTAGGTAGCAATTACTTTCTGTACGGAGAATGTTTTCATTTAAAATATGATTAACTCAGAGATTTGCTATGGTTGACAGAGATGTAATAATAATTTGCTGCTTATACTCTGTTTAAGACAACTGAAATAACCGCAATAGTTTGTCAAAAAACAGAAAACACGCAGCTTCTTCGAACCTGTAGGTACAGCTTTAAAGTCTGTCAATTAGAGACCAAACGTCTGTGTTTTGCAAGATTAGTTTAGACACTAACTATTCAATAGGATCGCCTTTACTGAAGCTCAACTGTCATACTTCCAAATCTCCTGTGTGAAACCACCCTTGGGGTGTAGTTCGGTACTCGGGCTCCTTTTTAGACCCATCAACTGTACTCTCTACGCAGTTCGGTACTCGGGCTCCTTAATTTAAACTTATTTAGAAGAACATACGCCATGATTTGACGCGGCGCCTACGTAAACCCAATATCCACAAGCCTCAGTAGCCCAACCTAAGGTAACTTACCTGACGTAACGTAACGTAACCTAACCTACGGGCCCACAAGTTAGGTCGCGAAGCGACCTAACTTGTAGTCCCGTAGGTTAGGTTACGTTACGTTACGTCAGGTAAGTTACCTTAGGTTGGGCTACGTAAGGCAATGCTCGGGTAAGTTAGGTTAGGTTAGGTAAGGTTAGGTTAGATTAGGTTAGATTAATTTATATTTCATTTTTAAATTGAAAAATTACGCTGAGAATAAAGCGTATGTGAAAATAGCCCCACTTTACGTGAACTCCGGAAACCATCTCGGCAAAGTTAATTTCATTCAAAATGTGTTTGTGATTGATTACGGGCATCGTATGTTCTTCTAAATAAGTTTAAATTAAGGAGCCCGAGTACCGAACTGCGTAGGGAGTACCGTTGATGGGTCTAAAAAGGAGCCCGAGTACCGAACCTCTTCCCAACCTTGAATTGTAGAAAGAACCGAATAGCGGTAATAGCAAAACCAATGAGAATTGAGTTGTATCTATCAGAATTTTTTCATTCTATTTCTACGCAGGGCCAAAATAAAAATTTGAAGATCGATTACCAAGAGTCCATCGCGATACACTGCTGGCTTACTTTCAGGTTAATCAAAATTCACCAACTTCGAGGTAACATTACTTTCGTAACGAAGAAGACTCGAATTCGAGCTGATACTAATTAAATCAAATAAAAAAATTAAAATTTGCATTACTGGCAGTGATAACTGATAACCAACAACTCATCTTGTGTTTACAAAGTGATTCAGTTCCGACTCTAAAACAAAACCTGCGTTGCAATCCTGCCGGCCTGCTCTGTTAAATGTTGAAATTGTATAAAAATAAAAGCAAGAATAGAACGCAAATGCGTGTGAAGTATGAAACATTATCGGCGTTACGCATTTCAGTAATAAATAAGCGAATGAGTTTTTATAGATCATGCAGATTTAAATAAAAAATCCTCAATTCAATTCGGCAAGTCAGGAGATGTGCCGCCCCGCCCTGCCTCGCCCTGCCCTGTCGGTATTTTGAGGTTAGGTTATCAACGAGGCGTGAATCGTCAGGCTCAATGAAGCTCTCGCAAACCATACAGTAATTCTCAGAAATTTATATATTTCTTGACTTCTTGCTTTCGCTACATCACGCCAAATCCGAGTTGAATGCAAGGGCCTTGAACTGAATCTAGGTAAGTCATGAATAACAATGATTAGCAATTCCTATTACTGAATGTAGGCATAGGCACCAATAGTGATCCATCAGCCACTGATCTGTAACCTCTCCATAGAATCATAGCATTACATTTATTTCTGTATCTTGATAAACTATTCTAACATTCTTTGTTGAATAGTAGATTCGTATGTGCTCATCATTTTCTCTATCTTCTCCTTGGTCACTCCTCCGAGTCTGCACCCCAAACATGAACCGTGATCGAATATTGGTTACAGTCTCCCTTATCGTGTTTGCAGCACACGGTTAACATTCTAACTGCATTCCATTCCTAGCTGCTCACCAGCTCATGTCATCGTCCTCCTCAGGGATAATATCAGATATCTGTCAGATCATATGAGATTGCCATTTCCTATCGTTTGCCGAAACCCATATAGACTGTGAATAAAATTCACAGGTGAGAACTACTTAGGACTGAAAAAGAAACCTTAAATACAGGCCCTTCTAGATTTTTTTGCTGTGTGATGGAAACTAAAGCCCACCTCAGACAGTCTAGCTTTCCTCCACTTATACCGAGTGAAAAGTTGGATCGTTTGATACGGACATGAGAACATAGAGCTCGCTCATCGTATGTTGAAACAAATGTTTCTCTCCGATTAGCTCTGAATTCGCACCACTCAACAGGTAAATTCATGTAGTCAGGTGGCACCACTGGTGAATGGTGACTTAAACAATACTTTTGACGTTTGTCTCAACGTATGATGTGTGAGCTCTAACATTTGTTTGAGAAGTTGAACGGAACCCTTGGTGTGACTTAACTTTCAAATTTTTGTTCAACCTCTCAAATGATCGTTGCGTTCTCGTGTTGTATTACACGATCCAACTTTTCATTTGACATGAGTGAAGGAAAAGTGACGTCTGAATTGAGCCTTAGCTATTACTTGGTATTTTTATTCAGAAATGTAAGTAGTGTGAGAGATATATCTGAAGTTACAGATGAGGCCTTAAACTTTTAATTCTAGAGGGCTAAAACATCACATCCTTATCAACGATGTTTCAGTGAATTATCAGATGTCCAATAATTTACTTCCTATTTTTATGGCTACCAATGCAATAATTGCTTTTACACACAATTTTACCAATGCTTTTTCACAAGTATTTTGTCCTATTACTAAAAATTATTTGGCTATCCTCAGAACTTATTTTAACTTCTGAAGAAATGTTGGTTGGCTTCACCTTGAGATTGTTTTAATTTAGTGCTGATCATTGGTTGTACTCATGGTTTTGATGCGCTGTACATTATTCATTTTTCAGAGCTTTCATAAAAACACACCGAGACATTTACCTGCCTTGTTCAGCTGCAGCAATCGCCATTTGTTTCCTATCATCTGGCAGTTCCTTTGATCTTATCGAACAGCCATTCGCAGGGAATTAGTGGCAACCTTTAAACCATCTAGATGCAATTAAGCTTCCCAGACAGAAACCAAAATCTACAGTTCATATTTCACTCTCTTGGCCTCTAATTTGGATAGTGTTGTGATAATTTTTGGTGCTGTTTTCCGTGCTTATTGTGAAATAATTTGAATATGTTTTCACATTGTCAACTGAATGAAATCTTATTTGAAACGTTGAGCGTGCAGTGTGTGACGCGAAGGTACAGTGCGGTAGTTTCTCAATTGTTAAAAGAATTATTACATCTCTGTCAAGTATAGTTGGTACTATGCGTCTTCAAGTTGGTGAGTGTATCATTTTCATTTATTTTGATTACAAGGAAAACTTGTAAATTATCTGATTAAATGCTAAAAAAACCAGCAACATTGAGTAGAACAGTTCTATGATGACTTAAAGAAACAACACCATGGTAACTTGATGGTGGAAACCTGCATGACACACAGTGAGTGCTGTGGCAGGTTTCCACGGTGAGAATTTGCCGTGGAGAAATTTTCCATGGAGAAATTTTCCATGGTGACATTTTCCGTGGTGCTTTCCGTGGAGAAATTTTCCATGGAAAAATTTTCCGTGCCCAATTTTACGTGGAGAAATTTTCCATGGAAAACCAGCATGGAATTCCATGAAAAATTTTTAGCAGGGCTACGCTGCAGCGTGTATTCTCTTCAAACTTCCGCAAGGCAAACAAATCACAAAACGACTAGTCTGAAAATCAATTCCTGAAGCAGGTATTAGTGTTTTCTACCAACATTAGTCATTTGCAAAATCGAAACTCAATTTGATCTGTGTCTAAAATTTTGTTAATATCTCGTTCAGGAGAAAATTTCCCGTCTTGTAAATTGTCTTCTACGCAAGAGCTGGAAAAAAAAACGTGCGATCTTTTCCTCTGTTTCAGACTTTGTCTGTGGCGCATCGCTGCAAGAGAGACACGGATTTTTCAACTAAATTTATGGATAAATAGAACATTTTTTAGGTGCACTTTAGTACGATGGTCAAAATGATATGAAGTGAGGCCTATTGTGGAGTCATTTAGTTTACGAAACGCGGAACGATTGATCCACCGTATCGACACTCGACGCACACTGGACCGAATCAACAAGAGAAGTCAGAAAAAATCAGAAAACTTTGAAAGCTTCTATTTTCGAGAATATGAAACAGAGAAGTTTCAGAGTGGTTTCACTGGTTTTTTTTTGTGAAATTGCCTTTCATAAACACCCGTTGAAATTGAATTCGTCACGAAATAAATATAAAAATTATAAATTTCACTCATAAATTTCATGTCCAACCTCTTCTAGTAGCTCGTTTCACTGTGCGACGGCCGTAATTTGATTTATTCGCTTACGACCGCCACCGCATGCCGCTGGTCTTCCTTAAGGAGCACCAGCTTCAACTCTTTCCACTCCAATCCGACCCGGTTCTACTACCGCGCTTAGGAAGAACCGCGTGACTCAAGTAGTAATTTTAGGTATGTTCAAGGTTGTCGTTTAGCTCAGCAACACCTTCATGCTAAGGAAAAACGCCGTATGAACCATCAGGCATTGCCAAATTTCTCTTCATAAAACACAAATTTCCTGGTACACTTATGAATATTTTCCTTATAATTTTTCAGATAATTTTGATCGCAATTTCACCTAATGTTCTTGAAAATGTCAAGGAAAAATATTGATAACTTTCATAAAAAATAAACATTTTATTGGAGGAGATTTGGCAACTCTCGAATGTTCATACGGCGTTTTTCCTTAGCACAGCAGAATACTGGTCCACCTCCAGTTCCGAACAATAGCAACGAATGGCAGTAATGCCTCCGGCCATTGCACATTTGCGCTGGCTGCCCTGCTGCGCCGTTCAGGGACGGCGTCCCTCGCTGACCTCTAATTAACGGGGGGTCTTCTAGGGTGCGTCAAAAAAATGAAAGTCTGAAATGTTCCGCTCCCCAGGCGGCAATCGATGACGTTTAGTAAAAAAACATGTTTGCCAAAATTTGGGCCAATTTCAATCATTTTAAATGGTGCCAAAGGTCAATTTTGTGATGAAATTATGATATTTTGGTTTAGACCTCGATTTCGTACAAAAAACTCGATTTTACGCTGAAATCGTGCGTTTACGAGAAAAATGTCAAAGAACTCGACTTGTAGAGGATGAAATTTTACACTAGAAGGACGTCTTTGTAACCGATAAAAATCAAATTGAACTAGAAAAACTCAACTCGGTATTTATTTTTTTGGTCCTCAGAATTTCCGAGGTCTTACTAAGTAGAGGTTTAAAAGACTCATTTTTCACGAAAATAAGTCGAAAGAGGGTATAAATGAACTGTAGGCAAGTGTTGAGGATGCAAATGTCATCAGAACTTCCTCAGTTTCAAAAAAAGTTCCAACTATTTTGCACAATCCTCCAAAAAGTGTACGACTCGAGAAGCAGGATCGTGCTATAATAGTAGGGGGAAAGTGCGGTTTGACCGGGAAAAATTGCGTAACAAACTTTCCCTATGTAATCGTCATCAGTAGGTCCCCCTGAACAACTTCCTAAAAGTTAAAAATGGCCCGACCCCGGAATATCCCTCAAAAAAGTTAAAATTGAAAATGGCGGCCGTAATAAGAGGGTCTGGGAAATCGGTATTTTAAAATGCTCATTCTGTCTCATCATGTGAGGTAGCATTTCCTATGTAATTTTGGTCGTAGATTTCATAAATAAATTCCGCAAGGCCCTCCGGCCAAAGGGGGCGCTCCAAATCAAAGATGGCGGCCAAATGTGAAAGGCAGGAGGTTGCATTTTTTTAAATATTCACCGAAGGAACAAGGAAAGTGAAGTGTCTTTATTTTCATGTATTTATGGCCAAGAAACTTAAATTTGATGTTATAAATGTATTTAATAAAGGAAATTAAAGGAAACATACGACTACCGAGAGAAACGTAAGCTCAGAAGGGGCCTTGCGGAATTCATTTATGAAATCTACGACCAAAATTACATAGGAAATGCTACCTCACATGATGAGACAGAATGAGCATTTTAAAATACCGATTTCCCGGACCCTCTTATTACGGCCGCCATTTTCAATTTTAACTTTTTTGAGGGATATTCCGGGGTCGGGCCATTTTTAACTTTTAGGAAGTTGTTCAGGGGGACCTACTGATGACGATTACATAGGGAAAGTTTGTTACGCAATTTTTCCCGGTCAAACCGCACTTTCCCCCTACTATTATAGCACGATCCTGCTTCTCGAGTCGTACACTTTTTGGAGGATTGTGCAAAATAGTTGGAACTTTTTTTGAAACTGAGGAAGTTCTGATGACATTTGCATCCTCAACACTTGCCTACAGTTCATTTATACCCTCTTTCGACTTATTTTCGTGAAAAATGAGTCTTTTAAACCTCTACTTAGTAAGACCTCGGAAATTCTGAGGACCAAAAAAATAAATACCGAGTTGAGTTTTTCTAGTTCAATTTGATTTTTATCGGTTACAAAGACGTCCTCCTAGTGTAAAATTTCATCCTCTACAAGTCGAGTTCTTTGACATTTTTCTCGTAAACGCACGATTTCAGCGTAAAATCGAGTTTTTTGTACGAAATCGAGGTCTAAACCAAAATATCATAATTTCATCACAAAATTGACCTTTGGCACCATTTAAAATGATTGAAATTGGCCCAAATTTTGGCAAACATGTTTTTTTACCAAACGTCATCGATTGCCGCCTGGGGAGCGGAACATTTCAGACTTTCATTTTTTTTGACGCACCCTAGGGGTCTTCTGATCACAACCTGTGGCCCAACCCCCGGCGGACCCTTCACGCCGCCCTTTGAGAGCCGCATAGTCATGGATAGAAGTAAGGGCAGCCAAGGGGTTCGCTTTACTCTTAGAAAGAGCCCCCCTTTAGGCAGTCGATTCTCAGTCTCTGAGTCAAAGGTAAGTTTTGTAGCCATCAAACTGATTTCACTTTGCTAGAAAACAAAACAATGAAGAATGCGATTGAAAATGAAATGTTATAAAATCAACGGATTTTTTTTTTCTTTCCTTTTTTTAAAATCTTCTTCACAGGAAATCTAAATTCTTAAAACGAAGCAGAATATGTTTTCTAAATTCAAATGACGTTTTTCAGCCTTTACTTTTGTTGCAGCTGCTCGAAAAAATTCGGTAATTTTTTCGATAATTTTTCGGTAATTTTTTCGATTTCTTTTTTTCCGCGACTCAATCAAAAATTCTTTGACTTTGAAGATTTTTTTTTTTCGAATGAAGTTTCTCTAATTTGAAGGAGGGTTTTGTAGTCATCAAACTAATTTCATTTGGCTTAAAAAAACAAAAAAAATGCGATTGTAAATGAAACATTAAGAGATCGACGGTTTTTTTTTCCTTTTTTAAATTTTCTGTACAAGAAATCCAAATTCTTAAAACAACGGAGAATATTTTTTTTAAAAATTCAAATGACTTTTTTCAGCCTTTGCTTTTAGAGCTCGGAAAGTGAGTGGCAAGTCCACGTGCTCCAGGTTAGTTACCCCCGCCCCCCGAGAATCAGGGTCGGTGGGAGAGATGATCGTGTGAACAGGTGTTTCATCATTCCGATGCGTCTTGTTTCTCGCCACCGCACCACGTCTCCTCAGGTGCCCACGTTAATATCGTGTAGGCATCCTGTATCGTAACCGTTCCACAGGCACACCAATACCATTAATAAACCCTCCCATTTAATGAAACTCCATTTACACTTCCAGTATAGCTTCAGGTTTGACCCATCTTTTTTATCCAACGAGAATGAATATTTTGACTGATTATCGGGTTAGCGGGCCGCTAACCCGCTCAACTATGAGACGCGATGCTGAAAAAGACAACCCAACTACCTACTTTACCCATGCCGGTTTGGTTTATCCCACACTAAGAAAAAGTACGGGATGAGCATGGTAATTACCAGCATACTCTATTGTAGCAAATACCGTAACTCTAATCGCATGCTCCAAAGGTATGGTTAGTGCTACCAGATGTCTGGTTATTTTCACCCTGGAGTATCACTGCGTCAAAAATCAAAAAGGCTCGTGCTAGAAATTACCACACCTCTGATAAAATTTGCCATGCTTTTTCTTCAGTGCAAAACTTTGTCTGTTGGACCAGTCCTGAGACGAGATGTAACAATGATTCTGAGAATTGCTGACAAGATCCTAAGAAAAAACACCGTGACTCCTTGAAATTTTTTTTCGCGAAAAATTTGGCCTGCTGTGCGGTTTATAACTCTTCCTTCAAAAAAAATAGAAAAAGACAGTGAAAATAAAATGTTCATGGTAAGCTGTTGTATGCCTTTTTGCAATTTATTAACAGTGCGTTAATAATATGTCGAACATACGAACAAACATCGCGCGACACATGTTCGGCTCCACGTTATTTTTTTAACGCAAAAACTTTTGAGTTATGTGCCAATTACTTCGATTCAAGAACCGAGCGAAATAAACTTGAGAGTTTATTCGTTAGAAAATTGAATATTTGCAAACTGTCTCGGAAACCGCAATAAACGTCAAGATAAATAAATAAGTGAGAAAGCTCACACTATAAGGTTAACGGGCAAAATGGATGGGGTGATAGGCGGCATTAATGCGGAACAAAACAGAGGCAAAATGATAATGATGGGAGATATATGATGGGTGTGGGTGCGGCGAAATAAATTTGAGCGTGTGTGCGGGCGGGAAGCAGACTAGAGCGAGATAGGGCGCGAGGAGAGAGCAGGAGAGAAATGGCAAGAACAAGAGAGAGAAGGAGAGAAACGACAAAGAACACCTTTGCAAATCTTTTGGCCGGTGCCGAAAATTATGAGTGGGTCCAGGACATTTTTTGTGGGATGTTGTGAAAGCCTGGAGGCCGGTTGACAGATAAACACACAAAAACACGGAGGAATGGATTTTTATTGCATTGGAAACAGGAGTGGACAAGAGTATTAGCAGGTTTGTCGGTGAGCGTTGGTTATTTTCTTTATTGCTTTCTTCGTCCACTTACGTGTACGCATATATTTCTTTTAAATCTTAATCCAATCGGATTTAGCCGATCCTCCCCGCGGCCCCCCCTCCCGAGGAGAGTTTTGCGAATGTAAATGCCACTACTTAGCACAGCACTGCCTTTTAAATGAAAATATACCATGGACATATGTTGTCAAATGTCCTCTGTTATAATATACTGAAAAAAGTCACGGACTATGTAGTCATATACCGTTCGTTCCGGGCTCAGAGGCTGAAACTTCCAGGTGCTGGAGTCGTAGCTATGGTTGCCCGGGGTGCTACGTCCGGAACTTTCAGTTTCTGAGCCCGGAACGAGGATGGTATGTCTATATAGCCCGTCAGTATGGCTTCCACGGCCGGAGTTTTTTTTCAGTGTGCAATTTCATGGTGGAAAATGCGGAACGTTACCTCCTTTAAGATTTGACAAAAATTGTATACCTAAACTAACCGGACTTTAGCCTGATAGAGTTGGGTCTTCTGGACCCAAAGGTTACTATATTTAGCAGGAGATAAAACGATAGGCTTATATGTAAATGGGGCATTTTGGGGGGAAATTATGTACAATATCTTCAAACACTTAGATTCTGTCAAATCAGGAAGTCTCAGATCTCTCATGGATAAAAGTGGCTCCCCTTCACTACGGGCGTTTATTTTAACTACATCTTTGAAAATACTATTTTTTTGGTGAGAACTTTATGTTTCTAAATTATTTAGAACTGTAGAATACTTAGAAAAAAAGTAATCAAAAGACCTGGCTTGCGTCGACCAACTGGCCGGATAGATCTATCTACGTTCCTATAATCATTTTTGGGGATATCAAAAAGTAATCAAATGCGGGGAAGAGAAAAATCATTTGAGCATTAATTGGAATCGATCGGTCAAGAGACTGAGTATGTTCGATTACCAACTCTGCAATACAAAGGTGTGTGTAGTTTGAAATTTCGCCTAATTTTGTCGGATGAAATATTTGCTCTTAAAAAAACGATTTTAAATATTTTTTTTAAATTTAGTAGAAGCTCTTGATTGAATTGCACATTAAATTCTTTAATAAGCTCAGCGAAAAATGATACGCATTTTTTCAGGCAATCTGCATTTTAACATGAGGAATTTGGCGATGTGATGTTCATAAGACATCTTTTTTAGTGCGACAGAGCTTTCGTTGACTTGCGCACCGGATAGAAGAATCATCCAATTCCAATCTTTTGCCAGTATCGATCGACTTACGGCCGAAATCACCAGCAGCCGGGTTGTTGAAACTTTAACTGGCTATGTCGGCAAAATAAGACAAGACATAGCCCTATTTGTGCCGTGTAATATATCGATTTTTTATTCTAGCCGTGCCGACATCAATTTCAACGATCAGGCTGCAGGATCCGAGCAGGAATCGTCGCATCTTTCTCCAGATATTATGAAAAAAGTCAATGATTAGGCTCCGGTGAATCCTGAGTAACCTTGTATAATTCGACGTATTTATGAGGAAGAAGTTTATCAAAAATGGAAGACTTGAAGAAAAGCCTGACGAGAAAAAAATCTCGTCTATTATATTTCAAGAGTTTTTCTTCCGCTTTTCGGTTCGGAGGAGTAAGCTGTCGGTCGAAAAAATCTACTACTACAGCTGATCGATTGTTGAATCGTTTATCAAATGATTCTGATCGATAAATCCCTATCTTAGCAATGCTGTTTATCGATCATAGCCGTCCGGTATCGATTCAACAATCGAACCGCAGTTTGTCGTCACCCGGACGGGGAAGCGTAACGGAGAAGTTTCCTGCAGTATCAAGTATTCTTTCTGGGTGCTACGACGCCGCGCGCGCCTTCAAAGAGAGTAATAATCGTGTCGAGCAACTATTTTAACTCTCAGGAGATCAAACCGCATACCTACTCAAATGAAGGAAACTTTAGTGAATCGAGTTCCACTCGGTCTTAAGGTTTCGTTCAGGGCGCCGCCACGCCGCGCGCGCCTTCAATGAAAGTAGTTATCGTACCGAGCAACTATTTCAACTCTCAGGAGATCAAATTGCATACCTACTCAAATGAAGGAAACTTTAGTGGATCGAGTCTCACGCGGTCTTATGGTTTCGTTTTAGGCGCCTTGCGCGCCTTCATTGTATGCAATGGTATAAACGGTCATTTTAAGCTTGTATACTTGACTCAAATAATTTAGTTTTCTACAAGAACGTACCAGTGCAATTTATATAAGACTTATTACAAAGACTGATTTTTGCATGAGATCAGATGAAAAATCAATGGGATTTTCAGGTGGATATGTCCAAGATTCCCTGGTAAAAATGCAATGTGCGGGGGAACTTGGCAACATTGAAATGTAGTTATACGTTCTCTCGTGATGGGAAGGCCGATTCAACAAAACTGAGCTTCAGCTCGACGAAGCGAAGGGTCCATTCAACGAACCGAAGTAAACTCAAAAGCTTTCGAAAAGCTTCGATCAATATGGAACATGTCCCGCATGTATCAAAATTCTTCGGGAACTGCGGGCTGGTTTTGAAATTGATAGACAAAGCGATAGACATAAAAGACATGATTGAAAAGGTAGTTGTTATAGACCAAAGGGGAAAATGATGGACTAACAACAGTGTCTCCCGTGGGTTGCCGTCAGTTAGTTCTCATTTGTCCATTAACCAATGGGATGGCTATATTTTCAGTTTGTCTTCTTTGTCTATCGCTTTGCCTATCAATTTCAATAATCAGCCTTCTGACTCCTCAGAATTCATTTACGTCGACTGATGTAGCAGATTATCTTGATTGAAAGGTCACTCCTTAGAATCTAAAACCGCGCCCACTGAAGTATTCGGCTTGTATGACCGAAGTTTTTCTGAAATTCTAACACTTAGTTAGTTTAGACCGAATTTCAGGAATGGAGTTTGGAAGTTGGTCCAGGGAAAATTGTACTTACAAGGGGCACCATAAATAGAAGACGAAGGTGGAACAAAACAAGTCGGCCTGATGCAGTAGATTTATGTAACTTTATCTTTAAAAAAATCAATCGAAGTGATCTAAAGTAAAATTCAAATTTAAAATGCGATGGTAAAAGAGCCATCCCCTCCATGAATAAAGCTTCATAAATAATGCTCTTGAATAACGATGGGTAAACTATCGGACCACGTATCCTGTTCGCAGTGTTTAAAAATCTCCGTTCCGAATTTAATTATTTTTTTGAAGGAGAACAAATCAATATCATTCATTGAGGTTTCCACAGAGTTTTCTTCGTACAGAGAGAGAAGATCAGAGAGGATTTCAAGAAATGACGTTGAGTAGCTTAATATTAAAAAATAAAGTATGACAATAAGCCTGCAACGTAGCAAACCGAGAAACGTGGTTTGGAAGTTTCAGCGTCGATAAGATGCCAAAAAAAAACCAGCTTCGATCATTTTCTACTAATTTAGAGGAACTTTAATCTTCAATCAAATTACGATAAAAAATCACGTCCAAGTTGCAAAAAAATAGATAAATTGAATGATAAGAATAATTAAAACTTAGACGCTATACTTTAAAAAAAAGAAACTCGATTGGATAAGCGATAAGTATCCGAGTGCGGTTTCAATATCGATGCGCCACATCGCGACGACGGTGGGAGAATAAATCCATATGGAGCTCCGATCGCGATCGAAAATTTATAATTTACTGAGTGTCAGCGCGAGGTAGCTCGGTGGCACTGAGCTCGCTTGTGGCGTGCTTAGGAAAAACAGCAAATGTGCCGTTGATTTCCATATGAGATTAGCGGTTTTACTTTGTACGGCAGTCTGGTGGCAGTAGCGAGCGGTAGCCAGGGCGGTCGCGGGCCCGGATGATTGGTGAGCTCCGCTCTTTCATCAACCAACGAACAAAAGCAACAGCAACACAATCCACCAGATAAACATCTGGTGACCAACCTGTTCTCCCGCGCTCGGGAAGAACGTCATATCACCGTCCCGGTGTTGCCAGAGTCCCGTGATAAAATATTCGATTTTGGATTTAGGATTTTTGGGCCAATCGGCGAATTCTGTGATGTGGGCTCTTTTCCTCTATGGTTGGTGAACTTACCATAGAGAAAGATATTGGTTACCTTTTTAGGTAAACTTTCAAAGGCCTCTGTCTCTTGCGTTTTATGGTACAAATTGTCAGGGCAAGGAGATAATAGGGCCTCTTTTGGACTTATTTGCAGAAGTTTAAAAATGGAGAGGAAACACTATAATATTAAAAACTTAATGTTGTGAGAGAGAGGATAAAACCTCGTGATAGGGGTCCCTAGGAGCGCACTTTAGGCACCTACAATCCTACATGACGAATCCGGCTCTAATTCTGGGTGAATTGCGAATGTTCTCCACTAGGAGTTCCATCACACACATGTGTGTGTATTACGTAACGCACTTCTTCCGATTCTTTTACCCCCCCCTCCCCATTTACCACTGTAACGTACTCGTAACGTAGCCCCCTTGGAATTTTGCATCGCTAACCCAACCTACCTCCTAAATTTCAAAAGATTTCCTTCGGAAAGGGCAGGATTTTCAATTTTTTGCACGTCTTTTCAAAGTTTGTTTCCCTCGGCTCTGATTTGTTACATGACGCTGGGTTTAACCCCCCTCCCCCCTGTAACGCGCCGTAACGCTGGCTCAAACCCCCCTCCCCCAAGCGCGTTACTTAATACTTAAACGACCCCCTTAGTGGAAGAAGAACATTCACTAATCGTCCAGAAAGTTGTCCCTTAGCGATGAGATTTGACAACGTGCGAAACTTTATACGGTGTTTTTTTCTATAGTACAGGAGTGTTTACCGAATCGCATGAATGGAACGCTGCGGCTGCAACGTGGACCGCAAGATAAGCTTGTGGTGGCTAACTGAAAAAAGCGCCCGGGGCGGAGAGCAGGGGAAAAAATGAGTTTGGAGACACTTTAATTGGACGTGCGACGTACGCTCCTTAATCATGTCGAGCGAGTGACGGAGTCCAAGGCGCTAGAACCCAGCGTCAGTGCCCCAAATTAAGTGCTTTTTGGTTCGCTCCACCGAAAAAACTCGGGCCCTAATTAAGACGGAATCGAGAAAATATTTCATGCTGCCCCTGACAGTGGATTAGCATGCAGTTTGGATCCGGTAGCAGTTTTGCTTGCGCGTGCACTTCTCGTAGACACACTCGGAAAAAGCTTCGATCATAAGACTCGGAACACAGTGCTATAATAATAGTCGCAATATTCGGTTTGTGTAACACACTGGAAAAAAACACATTTGATCTAGAGTCCAGACTCTTGAAAACATTGACAAGAAAAAATACTCCTGATTCAATCGGATTTTTGCTTGAATCAAAACGAAATCCGCTTAAATTAAGAGGCTTGGTTCTTGATTTAAGCTAGATTCTGATTGAATCAAGAGTACTTTTTCTTGTCGATGTTTTTAAGAGTCTGGACTCTAGATCCAATGTGTTTTTTTCCCAGTGCAAATTATATGCCATGAACCAACCTTTCGATTTTTTAAAGTGCTTTTGGTTCAAGTATACTGCCGTCCTCAGTAAAAAGGCCGCAACTCCATTTTAGATTTTCCTAGCTGTTTACTGACAAAATGTTTTACTGCCGAGAAACCTACGATCCCTCTTAATTCTGAAGTAAGTGTGACAGACCATTGAGAATTCATAAGTACAAAATGAAGCATCATAGTAATCAGGTTTTCTCGTATAGGAACAGTATGTATGAAAAAACATTGCAAAGTCCTGATTGGATTTACAGAGTATTGTCCTGCGCACGATAGAGTACCTGACAAAACGTTCAAACGAAACGGATCATAAGCACAAAAAGAATGGGGTACTAAACTCCTCAAACCACAAAACACATTCCAAATTACATTCCTCATAAAATCTAGTAGCCAGTGTTAAATTTTAAAATAAAATTAAAAGTCTACAAATTCGACTATTCAATTTCTTTAGGAGCACTCTTCAGTCCGGAACTCATCGCTATTCTTTCTTTCTCCGTGAAATTCGATTAAGTCTGGGAATTTGGTCGAATGAGACAACGGTCGGTTACTTATCGTATTGCTGTTCAAATTATGAAACTTTGTCCCTCACTGCACCACCAGCTATGTCTAAGGATCACAATCTGTGTTTCCGCGGGATTTATCTAATCGTACACAAGATTACCATTAAACTAACTATTCGTTCATCAATCTTAACAGAAAAGTATAACACTGGTCTTTGCCTTTTTTGCGACCGACGTTGAATAAGATGACAACTACTGGTGCGGAGCAGGAGTAAATTATTCAGTAGAGGCTACGTTGTATCGACCGCTCTAGCCTGACGACCGATAGATATGGGTCTTGAATGAAACAAGAAATTCGTTTTTGTGAACCTACTGTGCTTTAATTGATATAATAAAATTTTAAAGTAAAATTATGCATATCGCTAATGAGACCCTATGTCAAGATCTAAAATATCATCTTTGATTAAGGGTGTTCTACCTAAAATGTCATACAAAAGAAAAAACTCAAAAAAAGTTGAGAAGTATCCACCCGTGAGCTTTGTATAGCTATATTTTAGTCCCATTTGATCATCGCATAAATGATTATTACTTATCAAATATGAATAATGCGATGCTGCAATGAAAGTAAACTAACAATCAAACCTGACAAGTTACCACCGGAGGTAAACCAATGACGATCGAACGGAAAAAAATTATCCTAAATTGCCGCTTTCGGAGGGTACGCACTACTGAAAAGCGATATATCACGCCGATAGTGTAGCGATGAAAGGTCCGTAATGTATCATTACATATTGTTTTTGGTTCAAAAAGCTGAGAGCTGGAATTGAGACGCACGAAAAATTACATGTTTCCGTTTTTTTCCCAGAACTTAATAGTCAGGTAATCAGAGGCCATAGACGGTAGAAAAATACATATAATTATGCTCGGCGTTCACGTGGATTGAGACTTCTTATTTAAATTCGTGTGGCTGACGCGCATGCAAGGAACAATAGGATGAAAAAAATCTTAAATTAAGTGATCTAAAGGAAATGCTGCTCATTTTCAACAGGAGTGCAACATTTACTATTTATTTCTTTTTAAATTTTCTTTCTAATTTCTGCATTTTTCATCTGACGCCTGGTTAAAATCGAATATAGTCGGTCAAATGAACTTTAGGAGACAGGTGATAGAGTTAACATTCCGTTTAAAAGATTTGAATTCAAGTGTTATGTGATGATTCTGAGACAATCAAACACTCAAAGTTTCCACAGTCTCAAAGAATACTTGCCAGTATGTCAATATTATTAGATTTCTTAACGCAGTAGTTTTAAAAGCTAAACCACAGATTCCAGGCATTTAATCATAATTTCGTGCTAGGAAAGAATGTCGTGTGCGCATTCGAGAGGTACCAAATTTATCCTACCCTATATTTATATTCAAATAATATTTCTCTTCGCAATTTGTCGTGTTACATTATATTTTGAATAAGATTCCGTTAAAAAAAAAAAAAAAAAAAAATCACAAATTAATTTGCATACATTTTCAAGATATTTCCGTCATAATAAGCCGGACGGCGTGCGTCTGTTCGTTGTCCATCAATCTTCAAGGCGTTTTTCTGCAGCACGACAATTTATGGACGTTTTTATGCTAAAAAGAACTATGTGCATGGGGTTTGTGTGTAACATAGTTCCTTTTGGCATAAATGCATCCATATAGCTAAGTTTCATAAACCACGTGACTGCACTTCACTGTCAAACAGACTATTTCCATTTTCAAATTCTCGATTTAGACATCTCAAGCTCCTTAAATTATATATGAATATTCATTCATTCAGAGACTTAAACGCTGAGGTAAGAAAGTAGTCGAGAATTCACCGTAAGCGAATAAGTCGTTCCTTTGGAGGAAGGGAGCATTTCGATTTTCGTATGAGCCTCAGAAATCATAGACTCATATGTAAAACTGGGCTTACGTGGAAATCGAGACACGCCCTTACGTAAGAGGGGCGACCAATAGTGGAACGGTATGAAGAAACTGTCAATACGTTGAAAAGGAAAAAACGCAAATTATATAGAGGCGCTCATAAATCATGATAATGATGCTGGAAGCTAAAATGCTAAATATGTGTCACACAATATGTGTCACATATTTAGCATTTCATTCGTGTTTGTTTATTTTTCTTTCTTTACCTCGTCTTCCTCTCTCCGTCTCGATTCCTTCTTGTTTTCCTGTTCCGTAAGAAATCTAAATGGCTAATCCCCCATTTTATCAGAGTCCAGTCGCGTCTGAAGACTCCGACAGCGCTTTTCGTAGTGCAACAGTATTTATCGTTTCCCAGACGAAAGGACTTAACTTTCTACCGAGACCGGGACATATTTACTCAGACTTTTTAAATTTTTACAAGAAAATGACCGTGCAATTTACGTCCAAAATATTATGGACTTATACCTGTGAAGGGAAGAAAAATCACTGAAAGTTTTGGTTAGAATTGCTTAAAAATATCCAAGTAAAAATACAGTCTTTAAGTGGAAGTTTCGCAATTTTGGAATTCAATTATATAAAAAGTCGCTTTACAACGCACTCTGGCGTTCTACGACACCCAAACGCCACATATGCCTGTCTTCCCAGAGGTTATCGGGCAACTGACACCGCAACATCTCTTCGTCAACGCCCTGCCGCTAACCCTTTACGGGACGTCCCCGTCGCCTTTTCCCAGGTGGTACCAAATCCAAAACTTGTTTGGGCATAACCTCTCCTCCGACATTCTTTGCACATGTCCACACCAGCATAACTGCCTGGACATGACTGGAATTCAATTGAGTTCCCTTAGGAAACGACGTATTGTACAGTAAGGGATGAAGTTAAAAATTGAGAAAAAAACTGCAAACATACTGAACATGCACCTTTTTCGGTTTAGGTGACCAGAACTTTTGATCTTGGGTACCGAAATTTGATTTACGGACGGAAAGCGTATTCTCATAACCTAATACCTTTGTTGCTCAATACAGAAGCTATCATTCGTGACATCACCTCAGGGATTTTCTATTAAATCGAACGGGACTCAAACCACAATGACTCTTTTCAATAGCACTAATGAGTAAAAAATCAATATTCATTGCTATTCTGTGACGTGGCACTAGCGGTATGGTGCCGTGCTGAAGAAAACACCAGTATGAACATCCGAAGGTTGCCAAATTATCGTGGTAAAATATTTATTTTTGATTAAATTTATAAGCATCCTTCCTTGAAATTGTCAGTTACTATTGATTCAACTGCGAATGAAACACACACTGAAAAAAAAATTGCTATTATCAACACAGAATTAGTTGAAAAAGGTGACAAATCCTCAAAATAGTTAAATCAACCCGGTTTTCTTCATTTAGGTGGCGTGTTGATTTAACTATTTTGATGATTTGTCACCTTTTTTAACTAATTTTGTGTTGATAATAGCAATTTTTTTTTCAGTGCAGGGAAAAAGAGGCAAGGGTTGTTGGATGATATGAGCATTTCCAACGAATTGTGGCAGTGCCCCAACGACTCAGGTTACTAACCCGAATGTTGCGGTACTACTATGCTTAATAATTAGAAATCCCCAAATCATGCAAGAAATTAGAGTCGCACCACAATTTTAGAGAATAACCTCCAACACTTTAATTTCCGTGAAGACTCTGAAAAATTGGAACACTAAAAAAAAAAAGTTATGGGGTGTACAGACATACCATCCGTTCCGGGCTCAAAGTCCGACAGTTCTAGTTGCTCGAACCGTAGCATCGATTACTCCGGGTGCTACGCCGCACGGAGAGAAAAAACTTAGTGCGTGGGACCCGAAGTTGAGGTCATATAGATCTCTGAAGTTTTCGGATCACGTATCTAAAAACTTGAGGTCCAGCTGCCGAAGTTCGGGTCAGACATCTAAAGTACTCCGGTACATACCGAAGTGCCTCGATGTCTGACACGAACTTCGGCTGCTCGACCTCAAGTTTTCGGATGCGTAATCTGAAAACTTCAGAGATCCATATGACCTCACTTTCGGATCCCATGCACGAAGTTTTTTTCTCCGTGTGGGAACTTTCGGCCGCTGAGCCCGGAACACGGACGGTATGTCTATACAGCCCGTAAGTACGGCTCCCACGGCCGGAGTTTGTTTTTCAGTGAAGAAAATTATTCAGAAGTTTCCCTAAAATTTGTATTTTATCGATGGAGAAATTTGGCAAAACCCGAGGGCTCATACGGCAGAATAGACCGTATTCGATAACGGTTCGATGTATCGTTTGATTCAAAACAATAGAACATAACCTCAAACCAAACTTAAAGGATTTTCATTGGAAAAGCTGAAAATGAGAAATTTCCTGACAATTTCACGTTGCATTGACATTTGGTACTCAAAAGAATAAAAAATCTGTTACAAAAGATCCGTTCTCTCAGATTTCTGAATTTACTTTTGAGGCTATCTTTATGTTTTGAACCAATCGATATCGATACAATCTCAACCGTTTGATGTATCGAATACGATCTATTGAACCGAAGTTGAGTCCCTGTGGCCGAACCTTTATTTCTTAGAGTCAGCGCAAAAGCACGGCAGAATCCGTGCACCTCATGTTTCTCAACATTGATACATTGACAAGGAGCAGTTGCGAGCGCGAGCCTGAAATTCAGGCAGCGCGGCGGCGGGGCGCGCGGCAGGCCGTCCTTTGCCTTAAGGCACGTCGTCGAGTCAAGTCCTTGCTGCTCCCGCGAAAGGTTCGCTATTCGCCGATCCGCCCGTACCGCCCGTTCTCGCTGCCCTTGCCTTGTCTCGCGCTTTATTTTTTATTTTCTCATTTTTTCGCCGCGCCGCGCCGCCGCCGCGGAGGGGGGAGGATTCGCATGTAAAGCGACGCGAAAAGCAATTCATAATAGAATACCGCTTATTATGTCCAATATGTAATTATAGAGATCAGCCGTGGACCAACTAACCTAGTTTTTTGAGCGGTTCTTCAACGCCACAGCCGTGGTGAGGAGCTGAGACAACCGCGCCAGAGGCCATCTCCCTCTCCCTCCCCCTCCCCTCTCTCCCCCCACTCTTTCGTTCTCCCTCTCTCATTCCTCTTAGCACAATTACACGGGCACAACCGTTTGTCTTATTGATACGCTGATAAGGTTACCCTGACCGTGTAACGTATAACACACAACATTACCCACAACTACTAGTTTCCGCTGTGGGCATCGGAACTCATCCGGACTCATGACTAGGGCTAAGGAACAAAACCACCTAACTGACAGTTTTGACGAAAATGAGCTAACGGCTTCGCTGAACTCTAAGGTATAAAATACGCAAGCTGGTGTTATTAGTTTTTTTTTTTTTTTCAATTCTGCATGGGAGCCCTGTGATGATGCTGTAATGTTTAAAAATAAATTGTATGTCTAACCTCAAAATTACAAAAAAGAGGCGAGATGTTTCCCTCGTCCCGCAAAATCGTCAGTTGTCGAAATGGTCTCAAGATGGATGTAAGTACTTCTGATAGATCATAGACCGCCCTCGATACATTAATGACTGGACATTCGGAAAGTTTCAGAAACAACATAAAAGAAATGTTTTAAAATCGCAGGAAAGGGTGAAACTTTCTTCGTGCTGAATATTTCAAAAGCTATACCTTCACAATGTTGCTTCGAATCCATGAAATTCATATATGCGTTTTCGTTTAGTTAATTCTTTTCTTAAAAGCGTAAATACGAAAGAAAAACATATTGTTTTGGTATCTCTAGTAATAGATGACAAATCTATTTACTGTGTTAAATTCTTTTATTTTTCAAGTAATCTTATTTGATTGATTGCATTTTGATTGTTAACTTAAATTGGCTGCCTGTACAGAATTGCCCCTTGGAAGATTCGCGGGGCTCTTCTCTCATCTCCCTTGATCACCTGCGTGACTGCCACTAGCTACACAGCGATGCTATATTTAAAATAAGTGTTGATTTCCTCAAATGTTTCCCTTGTAAACCGATATTTATCGCTCCTGTTCGTTTTTACAGTTGCCATTTTTGCATCTTTCCTGTAATATTTTTACTTACTTTTTCATGAATCTCGTTTTTTGGAGAGGGAAAAAAAAAAAAAAAACTCGATGGTCACGTAGGACATACTGGGGAGCAAATTTTGCTCAATTTTTGGCGGCACTATAACGATTCAGTCTTTTTCAAAGATCGACGTCCTATAACTTTGAATGGAAAAAATCTAAAGGCTCACGTTTCATTGAGGTGCTCCAGATCATCTACAGCCATTTCCATCTTTTTAATCTTCTGTTTTTTTCTCTCACTGGAAAAAAAACACATTGGATCTAGAGTCCAGACTCTTAAAAACATCGACAAGAAAAAGTAATCTTGATTCAATCAGATTTAAGCTTAAATCAAGAACCAAGCCTCTTAATTTGAGCGGATTTCCTTTCGATGTAAGCTTAAATCCGATTGAATCAAGAGTCCTTTTTCTTGTCAATGTTATCAAGAGTCTGGACTCTAGATCCAATGTGTTTTTTCCCAGTGCTCCATTCTTTGCATTTGTCAAAAACGCAGTGCAAAATTTGATGACGGAGAGAAACTGGTAACACTTTTGCGTTGCCAGTTTCTCTTTTCGGTCATTTTTTAGAGATCATTCTCACATAAATCTCGACCCAGCTGCCCGTGCGCGAGCCTCCACGCATCCGAGCCATTATCGAATTCTTTCGCCGAAAGAAACCCTCGATCCAAAAAGCGATGAGACCAAGTGCGATGAAAACGTTTCATCAACATTTAATCAGGGAGAAAAAAAACTTGTTTTTCGGTCTAATTTGCCTCGCGCCAAGTCACCGGCCAGACCGGCTGCGGCCACGAGTCTCGAGTTCCAAATCCTCGCTTCCCAGACACCAGACAAAAGAACGTAACTACACTTCAACGTTGCAAAATTTCCACGCGCAATACGGAATTTTCCTCGAAAAGTGTTGGGGGTTTTGATTTAAATTTCTCTGATAGTTTTCTCTAACTATACGAAAAAATCAGGAACATTTTGAGTCAAAATTGTAAGGCCATATCCATCTGAGAAATTGATTATTTTGAGTTAATTTTGCAACATCTAAATGGAGTTACGTTCTTTTGTCTAAAAAACGACGGTATATGTCGAGGAAGGCGGTTTTGGAGGCTCAAACGGCGACGACACTGTATAATTCGTCGCCCCTCTGACGTAAGGGCATATTTCAGTTTTCATGTGAGCCGTGTTTTACATATAAATCTATGCTTTTTGGGGCTCATGCAGAAATTGAGATACACCCTTACGTCAGAAGAGCGACGAATTGGCAGACGTGTCGCCATGCTCCCATGCTCGCAGTCAAAACAACGCATGGACCGTTAGACTTTGCCAAATGGGCCTGTTGCAAACTTTTGCTAGAGCAGAATGAAGAGTTGTTTCCTATAGATAATGCCTCAAAAATCACGATGAGCGCATCGGCAAAGTCTGAAATGCACTCATAAATTCACAATCTGCGTAAGAAATTTGCGTTATTTTGAGCTTCCCGCTTCAAAAACGATACTACTGCACAGGTGAACATTTTGTTAGAGGAGTCGCTCCATCGTCGGCAATAATCATCATGGCCGACGCTTGCGCAGTTCCTCACGTAATTCGAGGAGAGTTCAAGGTCAATTAAGGCGGGCGAGGAAAATATGAACGTAAACACGCCGATTGTTATGGTTTAATCCTGTTCAGGTGTTATCTCGTCCCATCACACGTGTTTTGGCGGACTGGCGTCGGCCATGATGAGTATTGTCGCCAATGGAACGACTCCTCTAACAAAATGTTCACCTGTACCGTAGTGTCGTTTCCGAAGCGGGAAGCTCAAAAAACCGCAAATATCTTACGCAGATTGTGAAGTTATGAGTGCATTTCAGACTTTGCCGATGCGCTCATCGTGATTTTTGGGGCATTATCTGCAGGAAACAACTCTTAGTTTTGCTCTAGCAAAAGTTTACAACAGGCCCATTGTGTTTAGTTCCATAAGAATTTTCCAGGAAACTTTAGGAAATTTTTTACTTGAATTTTCACGCAAATTTTATTCACAATTTCATGTGGTGTATCTAATAATTGCCGGAGAAAATATTTACTAGTTTCCTGAAAAATAAATATTTTACTCTGAGAAACTTAGCGACGTTTGAATGTTCATGTGACATTCTTCCGTATAGCACGGTGCACGGTAGCGCGGAAAAATTTGGCAGACCGTAAATTGGCACAAAAACTGAACTTCAGAAACGAAGCCCGATTGGGTCATTCCTGCCTTCAACTGTGTTGCCAACGTAGTCCTTGAAGCACTACTACAAATAAGACAAACGTTGCCGAAACAACATGGAAATAGGGTAAGGGAAAAAATGCGCGATGGTGACGGCGCAGAGATACAACTATTCGTGCTTGATGGATGTCCATGCTGCATCTGCAAAATTGAAGGCGCTATGGCGTGAGGCGCGACCTCGCAAAGTTCCGCTTTATGCTGTTATGCTGTCAATAAGATCTCGCTCAGATTGGGGGAAACTAAATGAACGATGCCCGAATGCGTCCCTTCTGTCTTCGGCTGTGTTGACACTCGATTTTTTTTTTTCAATTTTATGCCTGATTCTTTTTTTTACGATGTATTTGTGGACCCATATCGAAAGCTCGTGTTACGACCCTGCTCGTAATATGACCCGGCTTGGGCATCTAAGGATTAAAGGGCAATGAATCAATTTTAGAGGACTTCAAAAATGCCTTAACATGCAAATCTTCTCCCTCTGTGCAAAATCAGGGACTTTTCAGGGAGTTGTACATAGGGTCTTCAAAAAGTAATGCACGTTTTCGTTTTTTAAGCAAGCGGAAACAGCTATCAATTTGCGGTTTGTGTGTGCTCAAAGATAGAGTAAATACCTATATAACAAGACCAAGAACAGTTCTGTAGGTAAAAAATTGACTGATTTCTTGGTCTTGTTTTATGGATATTTACTCCGTCTTTGAGCACACACAAACCGCAAATTGATACCTAGCTGTTCCCGCTCGCTCAAAAAACGGAAACTTGCATTACTTTTTGAACACTCTATGTAAATGGTTTAATCGAGAATCTTCACAGAGGATTCCTTTGAAAATGTTTTGAAACATTTCAGGGACTCTCAAGGATTAATGAAAATATGTTAAAGGACTCGAAAAACGCATGATGTTAAAATGACGTAAGAGGCACGGAGGAAAGTAGGAAATAAAGTCCTAAAAACTTGACCGCAAATTCTTACAGAATGTTATTTGATGACTCGAGCTAAACCGTTTTTGCGCTTTGCTCGTGCTTTACTCAAAGAGGTGCGGCAACCAGATTGAAAAATTCATACAATGTAACCAGCAAGGCTGGAAAGTAGCGTAATTAAAATTGACGTATTTATGCTGAGAGAAACTGCATACGAATGAATTAAATCAAAAGAACGCCAATCCAATGCGTATCGTTCCTTTTGACGTAGTTCAGAGGCACATATTTCCTTTTAGCATAAATACATCCAAATTTCATGCGACAATATCATTAATCAGCGTTTAATGGGAGCCCGATCCCATTTAAATCTGTTGCTAGGATCGGCATTAGCACTGGCTGTGAGCGATGGGTCGTCAATTATCCGGGGTAAAATTTCGATGCAAATTCAGGGGAGATTAGCGCCAAAGTGGAGCGGCGCGCAGTGGAAAGAACCGTCGCGAGATGTCGGACATGCTAGGGGAATCCATCCGAAATAATAAAAATTCTTCAATTTTTGCATCGATAATTCCTACACGAGGAACTAAAATGAACTGATTTTCGCATGAATTTTACCGCAAATAAAAAAAAACAGCCGGCGAGCCTTTTTATTTTAGGTATATTGACTAAAATTGAAATTTCTCATAGGAACTCATCACTCTATTTACCCTTTCAAGTGTGATTCAGAGCACTGAGCTTCAAAGTTCATCAACTTCCCAGACTCCCTCCTGATTTTCCTGACCTGATAAAATTCCGCGACAATACCCGACGTTTTTCGTTTTCAAGATCTACAAACATCCTAAGGCTCCACTGGTTTATTCGGGAAACCTCCCTTCGGTGGCACTCCTAAAAATGTATAGTTTCGGTCGGCCTCCTGCGATGTAGTGGTTGTAGCGCTAGCTCTATGATTGGGAGGTCCTGGGTTCGATTCCCGATCAGGCGACTCGAGTTTGATGGTCTCAAACAATGATTGCCTGGGGCTGGTTGTATGGGACTGGACGTCTTGTGGCGGCACATTTTCTCGCTTTTAATTCTATTTTCCTCCAATTTCCCATTTCAGAAAAAATTATGAAAAATACTGCAAACTCAGATCATTAGGCACTCTCAGACGAAGCAATACAATTTTTATGTGCAAATTCTCCATTTTCAATTTGAGCAAGAATTTCATATCCGAGGTCCCCGGATGGATTGTTCCAATGTGCGGTGCGGCCAAGCAGGCGGGCCGGCGCGGTGCGGTTTGATGCGGACGCATCATTAATCGCCATCGATGGGAGTTTGATGGAGATTTGATGGAAATTCCGGGGCGCAAATGCGATCCAGTTTTAATTTATCGATTTGTTTATTTTAAATGCACTTATAAAGCACGGACCCGGGCTGGAAGGTGTGACTATCCTAGCGGCGCGCTCTCAGTCTCAGCGCGGCCGGCCTGGGTGCATTAGCCGACTCCTATACGCGCACGCTGCTAGTCTCATCTATTGTACAGTATGTAGGCGGAGATAATGTAAATATTATGTTAAATACGCTCGCGCGTTGAGAAATTTCATACCGCTTCGCATCCACTTCTTTCGCGACCGGCCCGGCCACCAATCCTGTGCGCTGCCGCGCTGAGGAACAACGCCGTATGGGCCTTCAGGCGTTGCCAAATTTCCTGTGAAAAAACACTAATTTGCAGGAAAAGTTTTAAATATTTGTTTTCAAATTTCTCAGACAATTTTTTTCAGAATGTCGCCTAAATATTCTAAAAATTTCAGGAACAAATATTCAAAACTTCAGACAAGAATAGACTTTTCTCCGGGAGAAATTTGGCAACTCTCGAGTGTTTATACGGCGTTTTTCCGTAGCACGGCAGTGCAGTGTCTCTCTAAGCCGCGCATATGCAACTATCAACGTATTCTTACGATCCGCGACAGAGTATTTCATCTCATTTCCAGTAGAGTACCTTTACAAAGAGTGCATGGACAGTCCATGGGTTCAATGGAACTCCTTGGGAACCAAAAAAATGGACCAGTGGGCAAGGTACTAATTTAGAGTTTTGGAGGGATCCTATTGGTGGAAGCGGATGGTTGTAATGGGCAAAGAAGGTAGATTTCAACCAATATAATCGCTATGTACCTCCTATGTCTTCGTTGTCTGCGAGTTTAGATAATTAGTCCACTGGAGTGCCCATACTCTCTCCCAAAAAGTACTCTATAAAGGTACTTTTAAGTTTCTCTACGTCAGCTTTTGTGTGCAAAAATTTGTCAAACTACAACGTGCTGTGAGGTTCGGGAATTTCTTTAAACGTGTTATAAAATGGACCACTGGACAAGATATGTGTACTGTATATGCTCATAAATTGTTAATATTCGTTCAAAAGATGTCTAAAAATTGTCTGTGTGATTAAAAATCAACGAACTGTATTCTCAACCGTGTAAAAAGGGCCTTATCATTTCATGTTCAGCAAGACTGAGTAGATGCAATGTTCTGCAAGCATTTAAGGTCACGTGTTGGACTTAAAACACATACTCAGGTGAGAAGTTGGGTCTAGTTTTGCTGAAAACAGCGGAATAGTTTGAATTAGAACTATTTATTGAATCATAGAATTTTCAAAATCATTCATTCAAAATAGGTGTTTGCCTTTAGTGCTTTAATTACTCAAAAATCAAAATGGCCCGGAGAACGAATTTTCATGCTTGGTAATTATGAGACACAGACTAAGAAGCCTGTCACGAGAAAATTTTCCTGGTAGGCGAGACGAATGTAATAGCACCGGAATTTTTTTCTCTGATATTATTCAGAATTTAATAAAATTATAAACACGTTTAGGAAATCATATGATTGCAACTTTTTTTAAACGTGTGAAATGATCGTCATATTTTCAAAAACTTTTCAGTGCTCCAATGAAGTTATTAAACATGATTAATCATTTTTTGTTGTATTTATCGTCTCTGTAACCATCAATTGATTAATTAAATAAAATTACAAAGGTAAATATGCGGTAACTTTTGAATGAGGCCTCCTGAGTGAACTTATTGTTGATATTACAATTAGCTCGATTTTTAATTTGTACAACTACTAGGAAAAACATGAGTTGAAATCCCTGGTAAAAATTGGCTATAAGAGCTGCGTTTCAAAATACCATAGGAATTCTTATAGCCCGCTAAAGAAAGCTTCAGAAAATCATATAGCTGGCTGTAGAATGCGGAGAAAATCATACGGCGGGCTATACGAAGCGATAAAAAATTATGCAGCCGGCCAAAGTTCCTATCGCCGGGCTTTACACTTTATCGCCTGGCTGTTGCTTTTTCGCCATCGATTATAAAAGGCTATAAGAAATTTTGTAGAAATTCGTGTACTTTGGAAATCATTAAGTTTGATACGGAACCACGTTAATATTTACAAAACACACATTATATTTTCCCTTAATACATATTGTTTTTCATCAATTAAAATGAGAATAATCCATACATGATGTGCAAACATTTCAAAATGATGAGTTGAATAACGCTGACTCCACCAGATTAAATATTCGAGCTTAACACAAAACAGAGCGGCGACTCACTGGCGCCTACAAACCTAACAGGGATACTTCACGCATTGCGCGTGAAGTATCCCTGTTAGGTTTGTAGGCGCCAATTCGTACTGCCCGTGTGCCACGGCGCTTGAAGCAACTATTTCACACCAGAGGTATTGCACAGTATCATACGAAACTGAAGGCGCTCTAATATATTAGTAATGACAGGCATCCATCAAAAGCACGGAGCATTCCTCGCAAAATAAATCAAGATACTACGTCCCAAAAAGAGAGCAGTATTCCAAAAACTCACTCAGTCCTAGCATCCGTAATTAGTAACGTTTAGCATATACTTTATCGCCTGGCTGTTGCTTAATCGCCATCGGCTATAAAAGGCTATAAGAAATTGTGTAGCCGGCTATAGAAGCTTTTGGAAATCTTACAGCCGACTGTAGGTCTATGGTATTTTGGAACACGGATTCTACTGCCAATTTTTACCAGGGATTGGAAATGTCTTACGACATCACACGGTGGCAAAAATTTAGTCAATGTTTAGTAGATTTCTCTCAAATTTTTTTCACCGAAAAAATGGATTGCTGATTTAACAATTGAAAAATACGTTATTGTTAAAAAAAATACGTTCGACATGTTTCAAATGTACATTTTACAATCGTAGAAAGCTACTCTAATAAGGGTTTCAAATTAGCACTCTTTTCTTGTAAAATTAGTTAGACCTACATTGAAACATGTTCGACACTTTTTGAACTACAAAATTGTTAAATCAGCAATATAATTTATTTTTTTTCCGTGTACATCATTAAAAGACATAGACAATTTACTACGAACTCAGTTCATCAAACACTAAAATTCGCGGTAGAAAAATTTTCTGGCGCAAACTGAAGCGTTGGATACAAAAAGGAATTTATTGGTTTTCGTAACTTAGGAGTTCCGTTAACGTTTGATCCACTATAATTAAAGGAAATGCTTGGAATTCGTTAAAACTTTTACTGAATTTTCTTTGCAATTTTAGTATTCTGAAAACTAAAAAATTCACCAGATAGTTTTCGCTCTTAAGTATAAACTAGCAATGGAGATTCCAAAACACCGCAACCAAGAAATGCCCTTTCTGCAGCCAATACCTTAGTTACTCATTCTGCCTCGCGAAGGAAGAACGCTGTAAGAGCCTTCAAACTTTGCCATATTTTCTTCAATGAAAACCCAATTTACTAGGAAAATTGTGGATATTGTCCTTCAATTTTTCCAGAAAAATTCGTTCGCAATTTATCCAAAACGTCTCAAAATTTCAAAGACAAAAATGAGTAATTTCTTTCCAAAATAAACGGTTTATCCGAGGCAATTTGACAAATTTTGAATGTTCATTCGGCGTTTTTCCTTAGTACGGCTGTATTGATCCAGCTCGACGCTTTTACTTAAATTTTTACAATACTGAAGTTTTTCTCTTTTTTCTCGATCATAAGCACGGCGGTCGACCCGCGCGATGAGTGCGAAATATGAGTTCTGATGGAACATTAAACTAAGTGCTTCACACATCAAAAAAGAGATTGTAATTGATTTGGTAGCACCGCCCACGTTGGCTCCTCCCTCTTGGCAAAAGCTCCGCCTAAAAACGAGCGGGCAACTTTAAGGACCTTCAACGGCCCTGTCCACAGTTTGAGAGCCTAATCCTTGGAACGTAATCGGAGGCAATCCACTGTTTGAGTCATCATTAATCAATGCCTGTTGCTTGTGACCTAGCCCACGGTGCATTTACTTGCCGCGGCAATAGCGTTCGTGCACATGCAATGCTCTAGTCACCGTTTTCCCTTTGGAATGCGCCCGGACTCGCAGAGATTTGCCCCGCGGCTTTCATTCAATGGTTCTCATGCCAAAAGCGGTGTGATAGTTCAGAAAAACACAAAAAAGCGAGTCTGACGCGGCCTTCTGACTTTTGTTGCTTTAATGGTGCACATATTTGGTGACCATGTCCTATTACATTAAAAAAAAAAAAAAAAAAAAAAAAAAAAAAAAAAAAAAATGAAAATGAAAAAAGTTTTTTGTCGTTACCTAGAAAAAAAAGGTTAATACGGTTAATTCGTTGCTATGTTTTGACTTGCAAAATTAATGTATACTAGAAGACAATGAGGCATTACTATCTGAAAACTCTCCAGGTATTATTTCTAACTACTCAAAGAAAATTAGCAAAACTTCGGACAGAAAGTGTCGAGTCATACTTTAGTGAAATATCGCAAATTTTATGTCAGTTTTTCAATTTTGAAATGAAATTACGTATATTTTTCTGAAAAACGACGACTTGTGTCAAAATAATGTTACAAAAAATCATGCAAGCAGTGCTGCCAATTCCTCGGTTTTGAATCTCTTGGTCCCACAAAACCGCCAATCAATTGAACTTCATTTCATAGCGAGGAACCATTAGTGCCGCCTCATCCATAAATACAATTATCTGCTTACGAAAACTAATGATATACACTGTTTCTGTGATAAACCAGACATCTCTGTTCTTTGTTGCGTAGTAGAATCCATTTACGTAGCGCAGAAATTCGGAGTTGAAAATCTCGCCACCCCGTCATAAGTTCCTGACGCATCCTTTTCACAGGTCTACTCTCCACCCTCTGACATGTGTGACATATTTTGCAAGGCAGTTTTATCTAGGAAAATTCCGCAAATTTTCTTTTTTTGTTTTTGAAAATGTATCCAAACCAACCAAAAAATTTCAAAAAAATGGCGCCTCACGCCGAATTTGCTCGGCGGCGCAATCCACGCCGTCCCCTTCCCGTCACGCACTCGCAAACCTCCGCATAAAATACGTTATGTGATTCATGGACAGCCTCTGAGGCAGTGGCGTGGCGTGCTCTGCGATTGATCGATTTATCTGCCATTCAAACCTATGGAAAAAGATCGATGTACAGGGTGTTCACAGCGAATACCTTAATAATCGATTCTTGGCCATAGCTTCAGATCGATAATCGACCATTCACGCCTCGCCACAGCCTTGAGGTCCCTCTTTTCATAGCAGAAAAGCACTGGCAATGGTGGCAGCTTTTACTTTTGGGACTTCAACATTCGACTGTTAACCTACCCACTTGACTATACAACGTGTTGGCAATTTCGTTTTGCAAACTTACCGAAGTTTGGGAAACTTGTTTAGTTCATGACGTCACCCGAAGCTCATCATCCACCGAAAAAAGAATGATGAATGTTGCGCCTTTTTAACTGTCCATAAGGAAGTGTTGAATCCCCGAAAGCAAAAGCTTCCACCTGTCGCCAAGAGGCCAGTGGAGGGTCTCCTGTCTCTGTCTTAGTGTCTCACAGATGGTCATTTTCTTGTATGATGCAACATGGCTTACCTTATTGAGGAAGGAGCGACGAAAACTATCCTTGGTGAACTTGGTGCTGACACCTTCGATTTCCAAAAACTGGGCACACTGTCGCAGGAGCATGGATCGCAGTCTTTCCCGCATGCTTTCCTCTTCCATGGACGACATTTTCAACCTGGCCGGTGGCGGAGGCACAGTCGCGATCGTTCCCGGGGTCGAACTCGATCTCCTCTTCGCCAGAGAACCCGTTTCCGGTTTTTTCGCCCCCGATTCCGCCCCCTCACCGGAAACGCTCGCTGCGGGCATCGCCGTTTCCGCTTTCATCGATGCCGTTTCCGGTTTCATCGACGACGTTTCCGCTTTCATCGACGGCGTTTCCGGTTTCGACGATGACGTTTCCGGTTTCATCGACGGCGTTTCCGGTTTCGACGATGACGTTTCCGGTTTCATCGACGGCGTTTCCGGTGTTTTCGGACGAACTGGATTTTTCGATTCTTCGGCATTTCCGGCACTAGTCACAGCGCGAGTCGTTTCCGGTTCGATAGCGTCGTCACTGAGAGTGTACTTGCTCTCTTTGCTGGCCCACTGGGAGGTGATGTCGCGGAGGAGCCCGAGGGATTTGCGACGCACTTCGGTTTCCGTTTCCGGTTTGGCGGCGCTCACTTCCGGTGGCTGCGTCGACAGCCGCCGCTCACTCCTCCGACGCGTCGCCTCGTCCACCTGGTCTGTCCCCTCCATCTCAGTTCACCGGGGGGAGGTTTCGCATGAAAAGAAATCCGAGTTGTGCCCGCTTGAAAATCCGAGTTTGTATTCGGGAACTTCAACTAACACTCACGCACATTGATGTGTGACACACTTTGATCAAAAATGAGGAGCTGGAGGGAGTGGGATTCGATTCAGAAAAAGGATTATTACAGTGAAAGAGTTGTTAACGAATGACACGCTCGTATTCTGCCGC
Source organism: Bemisia tabaci (assembly GCF_918797505.1). Taxonomy (NCBI): domain Eukaryota; kingdom Metazoa; phylum Arthropoda; class Insecta; order Hemiptera; family Aleyrodidae; genus Bemisia; species Bemisia tabaci. Next base: position 47,984,543 of record NC_092798.1, read on the forward strand.
GCTAAGGTAGAACGTCGTACGAATATTCAAGAGTTGCCAAATTGCCTCGAATAAAAATATTTGTTGAGAAAATTTATGCGTGTTTTTCCTTGAAATTTTCAGACATTTTATGCGAAATTGCGAAGAAAATCGTCTGAAAAAACTGAAGAAAAAATTCAATATTCTCCCAGTAAATTAAGGTTTTATTGAGGGAAATTTGGCAACGTCTGAAGGCTCATACGGCGTTTCTCCTTAGCACGGTAGTATTGATGTGTGACGTAAGGTGTCACTAATCGCCTAGATGAGTGACAGGGCAAAAGAGGATTTAGTGATTAAAGATTTTCGAGAAAATAAATATCACTGTGAAAAATATTGTCAGCTATTAGCTTATGGCAAGCTTATTGATTTCATATCGACACAAAATCATTGTGAACATGAAGCTTAGCGTTGAAGAAGATTGATTAGTTAGTGAGTAATTCTGAGAAAGGAGAAATTACAGGGGAAAAAATCATCACGCGCTGACATTCAGTCATACAATCATCCATCAGTGTCATCTTATGAAAATAAAATTCTATTTATAAGGAAGAAGAGGGCAAAAATTTAAAAAAAATTGATAAATTGAAAAAAATTACTTATTATTTTTAAAACTAGTTTGATTCATCTCCGAGGTATTAACTCAGGTATTATTAAAGTGAACTCTATCATTTTTTTGGTCTCATTCATATTTTCTTTTTATTATGAAACATTTTGATGAATCATAGAGATGCCATTGTTAAGAGATTGGCATTTTAAACGAAACATGAATGTACTATCAAAGGAACAATGTCATGAGGGATAAATTACCGAAAGTTCCAATGAAAGACGCAGGTATACTTAATTGCTTGAAATTCAAAGTCATGAAGTCAACAAAAAAAGAAGGTAATTTGTTTCCAATCGTTTATATTGATGAAAAATTTCAAGAGCACATCTGAGTCTCATTTGAACATTGGAAATCAGAAATATTCAATTGGAAGTTGGCTTTATGGGACAGACGCAGAGCCAGACACAGGAAAATTCCGTTCTCTCGTAATGCTGCGGCATGAATGAGAGACATATGGAGCAGTAAATACTGGGACATTTTCCTCTAATTTTTTTGCTCCAAACATTTACGTCGTACGTCATTAAAAGAAGCGCCAGATTCTTTGAAATCCATCAACGAGGTGCCAAAAGAGACCCGATTCGTTTTGTAACTTTAACCGGCATGAAAATAGTCAAACTTCTCCTCTCATCCTAAGCCTTGAAGTATGTCACGTCTCGAATTGGTAAACGCGTAATATTCTCGAAGAAATTCACTTTTTTTCAGAACTTTGAGCGTCAGACATTCTTGCCTCATCGTGGAGCGAATGTCAATTGGGTTTTACGCTCAAGAATGGAATTCGGCTCACGGTCACAATTTGAGCGCTCTCGCCCGATTTATGGTGGGAATAGATTTATTAAGAAAGTTATGACAAATATCGAGAACACTAACCCGGATAATCAGGTGAGGCGCTAGATATTTTGATTGGTCCATAAATGAAAACGCATCTCACGAACTCATTCTCACGAGTTGGGTGAAAATTTAGGACAATATTGTATCGGAGATTATTTTACCCTCTCCAATTTTTTGTTTGAAGTATTTGTTCTTTTATAGGTCAAAAAGAATAAACTTTGAATAATTGTGCATCAATTAAGTTACACAATGAAGTCAACGGAAATTTGTATAAATGATCAAAGGAATTTCCATGGATAATCAGTGGAGAATTTAGAATTAAAGAGCATAGCATTAAATAATTTAGAAGCGTAGGTAGATGTCAAAATAGAGATAATTTTTAAAATTTTACGCGGAAAATATTCAAACTATATTTTCTCATGCATCCATTTCTCATTTTCAGCATCTAAGAAGCTTTTTTGCTCATTTTTCTTCAAAGCGACACGTCCAAGTGTGGTATTTCAACTTTTCAGGAAAATTATAACATGAGTTGTTCCTCTAAAAGTTACACTGCTAGTCGAGAAATAGGGAAAATGTGTGAATTCTGACAAAAGATGAAAAAAACAGGCGTTTTTGCCATTGTTCCATGTGTTTCACAAGTCACGTTTTAAAACACATTAACGTTCAGCTACTTTTTTGGCGTTCCACGACACATCTCTTGTATATGACCTTTACATTTTAACCGGGTGACTTAAACAAAAAATTCTTCAAAATGACAGCTTATCATAAGTTCAGAAGTATACGCAAATGTGATGGAAATATTGTGAAAAAGCTTTTTCTGGCTGTATTTAGGAAAAAATCGAAGCGGAATCTGAGGGGTAAGAGGTCGTAAATGCTTCAAATCAGATACATTTTATTTTAGCTTTTGGTGCAAAAACCAATAACTTGATTTTTCAGGGTACTGATTGAAGGGATTAGACACCAGTGCATTATCAATAATGAGACAAATATTTTCTGTGTCCACCTTTATGTCGTCTAAAAGGTTACGCATACTTGAAAATAATGATCAATAATGATAACTTTCTAAGGTATTCTTTGCTGTAAGCTGATAAATGATTGCATGATAAAATTGTAAATAAAATTTGACATGTAGCATGACTAAATGTGATACGAAACAAGCGGCGGAAGATCATAATACACAATGAAAAAGATGTAAACTAGTTTGTGCGATTGACACTCGAAGCGATGGGACGGCAGATATTAAATACTCACGAAAAGTATAACGAACAGTTTTAAGGATGAATCTAAATCTTGTGGGGAATTAAACGAGTGATGAGTTGTTGATTTGATGAATGATGATAGGTAGATTATTTACCAGGCGCACTGATGAATGTCCTTAATTCTGAGTAGCATTGATCAAATTCGCCGAGCGCCCTAAGTCGATTAAATCATAATTTGAAAAAACCCAAGCCGTGTGGGACACGCGAAGCAGACCACTTAAGCACTACAAAATGCCTTAAATCACTGGATGATATTTGGTGAGAGAAAAATTATAACATGAATAATTGATGAATGTATGAGTGAACGGATTAAAAACGTTTTGAGTAATTAGGTGATAATTGAATGAGACGTTGATTGGCTTAGCAAGCTGGGTGGTTAGGATTAAATGAGGAATGCACATGAAATGCGAAGAGACATCTAATTATACGTTTAAGTCGTATACAGACTGGGGAAGAAGAAAAGGTAGGTAAATGGGAGAAAAATGTGTGGAATTTAGAAAAAAGGAGGCAAAGACGAGGAGAAAAGGAAAGACAAAGGGGAGGGAAAAAATAGGAGAGGAAGAAATTAAGAATAAAAGGGAAAGATGATGGGTTGAAAGGGAGGAATTAAAAGCAAAAGTTTTAAGAAAATTGAAAAAAGAAAGGAAAAGGTGAGCAAAAGGGAGTAAAAGAAAAGCAAAACGGCGATAAAGGAAGATCAAAAGAGGAGGAAAGGGGAAGCAAGATCTTAATAAAGGAAAAGGAGGAGGGAAATAGGGGAAATGAGGGGGGAAAGGTAGAAAAAGGGAAAGAAAAAGAAAGGAAAAAGGAGGCAAAACGCCACACGATATGAGCAAAAAAGAGGAAAGAAGCGAAGAAAAGGGGAGGAAAAGAGGAGGAAAAGAGAGGGAGGGAGGAGAAAAACAGTATGAAAAGAGAAGGGAAAGAGGTGGGAAAGAGGAAGGAAGGGGGAGGAAATAAAAAGGAAAAGGGGTGAAAATGAAAGGAATATAGGAGGAAAATGGGAGGAAAGGGGGATGAAAGGGGGATGGAAGGGGGATGAAAGGGGGAGGAAAGGGGGAGGAAAAGGGGAGAAAAATGAGAAAAAAATGAAAGACGAAATGAGGATAATAGGAGGGAGGAGGGAGAAGAGAGGGTTGGAAAAGGATGAAAATAGGGGAGTAAAACCCACGAACGTTATCCGAAAGAGTAGGATGAGCGGATGCCCAAGACGCACATGAGACAAGACCACGTTCTGACTGATGTAGGAGGTCGAGGGCTCCAGCGGCAGCGGCTGAGCCCAGAAGGATCTCCTCGACGAGGAGTCGCTCTCGAGTTACGTCACGAGCCAGCGTTCGCTCTTATTCGCGGTCCATTCAGCCTCAGACATCCACTCGCTCCCTCGCGCATCTCGCGCCCGGGCGGGGAGTCCCGTGCCCCGGCTCCACGGCGCCCCCAAGGACCCCGCACGGGCACGCACTTGACGCCATAGCGGCCCCGGCCCCCCATCCCCCCCCCGCCCCCACCCCAGAGACAGTGGACCGCGACCTCCGCACGAAAAATTCACTTTCATCGCTCCAGTTTCCCCGCTCGGGCTCCCGGCCGGGCCGCCCGGAGCTGGCCTTCCTCCCCGCGCCCCGCGTATTGTGACGTCACCCTCCGGATTATCCTAGAGTCCCTTTATACTGAGAGTCAAGACAACACCCCTCATGGAGTCACAAACAAGAATAAAGATTACAGAAATTGAACGTTCTTTGTAATCTTTGATCGGCCCATTCTTGAATTCCTTTCTCCGGTCCTTCTCTCATTCCGTGTGTTCCTTGCCGAACCCGTAATTCCCTGATCCATTCCAGATTATAATCTTTGCAATCGGTGAAAATGTAATCTTTATTCCCGTTTGTGACACTGTGAAGGCCTAAAATACGGGAACCAATCAGAAATGGATTCACATTGTCTTGACTCTCAGTATAAAGGGACTCTAGTTCAGGGGAGAATTCATTTTCCGGGAGTTTCACAAAGTTCAAACAATGGTCGAAACTCGACGAGGATGTAGAAATTAGTGCTTTGAAAAAGGGTAGATGTCAAGGGAAGGGACTCTAGATTATCCTTATGTCCAATTGGATCCGAACGGTAAATTTTCTGCGTGCCCCAGGGATTTCCGCTGTAAATACTTTTTCGCGTTTCAAGTTTCCCGAGAATAAAGATGGTGTCACTAGTTTTCTCGAAAACGAATTCCCCAACTCAAAAAAAAGCTCTCAAAGTTGAGGCCAGTGGCGGATCCAGGAGGGGGGTGTTCCACATGCCTCCTCAACCCCTCGGGCGAAAAAAAGGGTGAAAAGGGGGGAAGGGAGAAAAAGAAGGAGAAAAACAAGTGCTCCTAAAAATTTACTGAAATGTTTCAAGACAGAACTATCAAACTAAAATTTACTATAAGCCGACGGTTAATCAGTATTATAGAGATAAATAGTCCATACACTAAAATAAAAATTACTCTTAAGGAGGCATTATTCGTCAGTTTTCAACTTTCAAATAATGCACAAATTGTATGCTAAACCTGCTTGAAATTCAATTTAGGTGGGGCTATTTTTCTAAAACTATCCGGGGGAAGTCCCCCGGACCTCCCTTGCTCTGGTGGGTGTCCCCCAGAGCACTCGATATTAGCGCATGGCCCTTTCCTCCGACCCACTCTGAATCCGCCACTGGTTAAGGCTGTAATGGGAGGATCGCCTTTACGCCACGCTGAAAGTTCACGTCTATATCCAGTCAAACTCTCAATGCACAGATAGGGAGAAAATACATCAGCGAGCTCGCCGCACTGTTTGGAGACTCCAAGCATGCTGGAACCACGGAACCTGATAATGTGTTTGCACCTTATCTGGAAATGGAGAATTAAACTAGATATAGAGGTACACTCACACCATAATCCATGAATCCTCTCCATTAAGGTTTCAACTTTGAGAGCTTTTTTGGGCTTGAGATTTTGGTTCAGAAAAAACCAGTGATACCATTGTGTGTCCCTCAAAATTGTACCTAAGAAGTACTGAAATTGTATATCCCTGACGCATGCATGAGCTTCATCACAGTAGCATAACATCTTCTGATGCCATCGATGTCTACGTATTTCTAAGGGGGAAAAGTGGCCTGAATACTGTATGTAACAAGGTGGAGAAATGGTGCTGGGTCCACACCATTTCGCGAGGAAATCAAAGCCAAGGAAGTTCCAAAAATTTCATTAAATTTTTTCCATTTTTTTGGAACTTCTTGGCTTTGATTTCCCCGCGAAATGGTGTGGACCCAGCACCATGTATCCACTTTGTCACGCATTTCTAAGCTTAGCAGCAAAATGTGACTCAAAAGGTAACAATTGCTGAATATCTCTCATTTTGACGGAGAGTTAAATAACAATTATTGAGGGGCTTGGAGGATAATGTGCATAAAAGATTTTTTTGCTTTTTCAAGAAGTACGTGTTTGAATTTTCGAAATTATAAGGATTCTTACGGCGGAAAGGAAGTTCGAACTGACTTTTTGATGCAAACAAATTTGAATTTGGGAGAGAGATTTCACAGAATGTGCATTAAGACTAGTTTTACTTGAAACCATCAATGCCTCAATTTTTTTAATAACTGCACCTATCCGCCTTGTCTTCCAAGCCCCTCAATTACGAAATTATTCAACCCTTTAGATTTGGTTGCATGTTTTTCTGAATGCTACGACTAAAACCGCGAAAAAAATGTACCACTTACTATTCCACCTGTTAATTTCAGCTTGGACCAATTATAATAGTCAACAGAGGAACCGACGGAGATTTTGTATTCAAAGTCTAAACCAAGGAGCCTGCTTGATGGGAACAGATGAGCAAAGTGTTGTCAGCCAAACAGGAATCTGTAGAAAACCCGTTGGATCAGCCGTTTGAGCACGTCTCTTATCAATCATCCAAAGCAGTCAGCAAGGGCTTCTCGAAAGATTCAGATTTCTCGAATGGCAGAGTAGCTAGCTCCATGCTACCGGTGATTTGTCTTCGTAGTGTTTTATTTGGACGTATGTACGCTAAAAGGAACTAAGTTTCACGCAAACCCCATGCACATTGTTCCTTTTAACATAAATGCGTCAATTTCTAACTTGGAGGCAAAATTTAAAAAAAAAAATTATTAGGGCAACGGGGACAAGATTCTTTTTTAACTAAACTGAGAGATTGTAGTCGGAGAGAAGTGACTTTCACCTGCATGTTACACTCGTATATTCCAGAATTATTTACCAAAACACTTTAATAGAAAGCTAGAAAGAGCGTCAGTTGAAACTGAGGGAAATACATGTTCGAAAAAATATGACGTAAAGCTCATTAATCGTGTTCAAAAAGTCAAAACTAATCTTTTGAGTGATATGTTAGCATTCTTAAATCTAAGCACATCCGAACATGCTACTCTTGAAGAATCTGGAATCAACGAGAGTTGAAAAAAATTTAGACGTGCAAAATACCTGCAACTTCGACGCATGTGAATTCTTAGTTTAGCACTTTTGCAGGACAATTTAGCACGTTGAAAAAATACTTGTATTGGACGTATTTCTATCAAACAGAACTATGTGCATTAAGACATGAGCCCTGATACCCGTAAGAATGCATGCATAACGGGGCTCACGTCATAATGCACATAGGTCTGTTTGACAGAAATACGTCCTATTGCAAACCGCTCTGAAATAAATCCAGAGCTCAAGCTGGCTTGAGGAAATTTCGGTTAGCAGCAAATAGGGCGCTTAAATCGATAGGGAAGTAAGGGGAATGCTAATTTTAATAGAAGAAAAATATGCCAAGGTTTATGAGACATTTTTGCTTTTGCACATTGGTCTATTAACTTGGACGCGATTAAATTACTTTCTCCCCTTGACCTCAGGCAATCTTCACTACAAATTCTTGCAAGGAAGATCCGAACGCCTTCAATATTTGGTATATGCATCACGCGCATTCAATGAACACGAATAGTTGCTTTCAAGCGCTATTCAAGGCGTCATGCGGTCCCGTCCTATGATCTACATTAATAGCTGGTGTATCTTCGTTCTAATTTCATGTTTTCACGTGTTGGTTAAATTATCCTCATTTTACATTTTATTCTTTGCTGTGTTGCAAAGGGTCAAGTGTGGAAACTTTTGAGGTCAGTATCCGTTGAAGCATATGTAAACAATGGGATTTACTCTAGCATCCATATCATAATTTAGGATAAAAAGACTCAACAAATTCTGGGATACATGTTTTCAATGTCTCTAGAATATTTAAATTGTTTTTTGCTATTCTGAACTTGTCTCTCTTTTCACTAACATTATTTTAAAACTCAAACTGAGAAAATAAAATTCATTAGAACTATGTGAAGTATGCTAAATGCTATCAAAGTTATGAGGTCTTTGAGATGTGTTTTACTGTTATCGTGGAGTGAACTATTTTAAATAATATTTCGCTCGGAATTTGTGAGGCTTTTAGTCGTGCCAAGTAATAAATAAAAGTTTGTCTTTATTTTGACGAAATGTGCATTTTTATCAGAATTTGTAAGTATTATTTTTTTCTCAAAAATGTTCACTACCAATTTTCATATGCACACTTGGCGCTTATTGGAAAAAATATTTCACACGTTTTCTGGATGTAAATATTTTATGAAGAGAAGATTGGCGACATTTGTATCTCTCATTTTTTTATCTTTTATTATTTTTACTGGGAGGCTCCGCCCCCTGGCCGCTATGCGGCCAAACCTCCTTGGCGCCCGCAAAGGTCGCTTCTTACACTCCCTCCTCGCCTTGTCAATCGAGCGTCTTAAAAATAATTTTATTAGAATAGGGAGATTTTTTAATTTTTTCTTAGCACGGCAGTATCCTTCAGAATTCACTGCAAAGCTCATTCGAAGCTCAATACAGTATTCCTAAAACTGTCTAGAGAGAAATTCCTACCCACTTTCATAAATAAATATCTTATCGCGGAAAATTTCACAGCATTCATCCTCACCTCGGCAATAATGTTGCTTGCATGAGTTTTAGCACGCATCATGTGCTGTCGTCATCAAATTTGAAAAAAAATTCAATCAAAGTTAACAACACTTTAGACGAGAGAATTTTTTTCAAGGTGATTATCAGAGACGTAGACAATTTTTTCTCAGATTCTGTCGTTACTCCCCTCTTTCGACCATCCTCCATAAAACCTGACGAAAGAGATCAGAACCTGAAGTCAAGCTCGATGCGACTAAACCTGACCTAAACCTAAACCCACGGGGAGAAAAATCTATGAAGCAATCAGTGGTTCATATGGAACACCACGAGTATAGTGAAGGCAACATATAATAACAGGGCATATACCTTACCATATATACCCTTGGTATGTATACCATTCTATGGTGCAAGCTACCACAGTATGGTTCACAGACCGATAATCATTAGTTCAGATACAACCATTAATGGGGTTCCATGTGAACCACTAATCGGTTATAAGCTGTAGCTTTTTCTCGGTGTAAACCTTATAATATTCACCCACTCCTTCATACTGGGCAAAAATGTCGCGTGGCTTTTGGAGTGTTGTCAAATTCCTCCTGATAAAATATCCATGTTTGAGTTGAGTTATATTCATGTTTTTCTTTGAAATGTTCGAATACTTCAGATTGCATTTTGCATACAATTTCCAAAAAAAAAAATTGTAAAAAACGTTGACATGTTCCCCAGGAAATTTGTATTTTATAACCAAAAAATTGCATTTTTCGAAGGCTTATACGGCGCTATTCCATAGCTGACATCACTGCTTGGACCACCTTTCTATCGAGACACGACACTTATGCTAGGACCGCCTACCGACCCGACAAGCCATTACTGATCTGATAGTAAGGTCACTCTGAATTATAATCTGATTGGTCGTGGCTATGCGTCGCTGAATTTGCACCTTAGAGCACGCGTTCCAAAATTGTACATATATCGTATTCTATACGTAAACAGGTGAGTTTGCATCAATATCGATTGGTACAACATCCGAACAACAATAACACATGAAAAAGAACGATCTTGAAAAATTGACTTCCATCCTTTTTTAAAGCACTAATTTCTACATCTTCGTCGAGTTTCGACCATTATTTGAACTTTGTCAAACTCCCGGAAAATGAATTCTCCCCTAAACTCCACCTCTTCTGTTAGTCCCATTACTTAGATGCGGCTTTCAACATACATTTAAATAATTTTACAATCTTAATTTTATTCGAAGATAAATATGTGCTGTGTTAATGATACGTGTTTCAATTATTTAACCAAGCGCTTGCTTGAATGAATGCTTTGCGAGGTCGAGGAACGTTTGTATCGTTAAAATAATGGAATCAATTGTGAGTTTTTATCTAAATTAAGGCAACATTTGTAAATTTCATGAAGAAGCTTAGAACTTTCAAAAAAACTATCATGCTGCAAACAGATGTACTTCTATCTCTCGTTGAAAAATTTTAATCACTATGTGTACGTGCGCATTCATAAACCATACTTCTACAAAAACTGCCTTTTGTCGATCTGTGGTTGGTTGGTAGGTACGTTTATTTGGTGCTTTTAACAATTTAGCCATTAACAACTTAGAGGAGAGATCAGTATAGTATAGTATAGAACTTAAAAATTTAAAAGGTAGGGGTCACAAAAATGTAGTAAAAAATTAAAAGTTGGGACAAGGAAAGAATACATTAAATTTGGAGATTAATTCGTTTGAAAAAGAGAGGAATTTCACGAAAATACTTTGAAAAGATGGTATGGAGATCAGAAAGTGGAGGGAAAATTTTGGATCTTAATTGTTGATATGTGGGAAGTTCATTAATACATGATTGGCTTCCTCCATTAACCTCCTTTTTAGGCGTGTTTCCTCCAACAAAAATGTGTCTTCATTATATGAGGAGCTTGGAGGACAAGGCGCATAAATACAATTTTGGATAAAATTGAGATATTAATGATTTCCAGTAAAACTAGACTTAATGCATTTTCTGTGAAAAATTCGCTCCCGAATTCCAACTTTCAAGCAGGAAAAAGTCTGTTTGAACTTTCTCTCCGCCATAAGGTTCCATATAATTTTAAAACTTCAAAAAAGTATTTCTCGAAATAGAAAAAACTGCACGTAGGCGCTTTGTCATCCAAGCCCCTCATATAGCGTTGACATTTTGTACACGTAAGTGCAATCCACTCGAAAGCTTTCTAAAAATTCCATTGCGACTTTCAGTTAATGGGTTGAAAGAGGGGACATTTTTTTGTGGTAGGAGAGGAAAGTACGAACAGCAATTCACTGGTACTTTTTTTGGTCGAGTTCTAAGATTCACTCCCTCCAATTTGTTGCATGTTGTGTCACAGTGTGAGTAAAATCTAATACGCACGCGAATGGAAAGCACTCAACTTCATGAAACTTTTAGACTTGCGGGCTGCAGCTGTGCTTTTTCCTCTACCTGTGCACATGAAAATGATAGATCCTCCAGAATTAAATGTGAACCATATTCCACTGCTAAGCATTTGAAGTTTGCATCATGAAGTTTATTGTGTATTTCTCTCTGGGCTTACTTTTGTTCATGACAGACGTATATGGACATCCTATGTTTAGAATGTTGTCTTGTTGTCGAAGTTCAAGAAGATCAAATTCACAGGTTAGTCCTTAAAAATGGCAAAACACAGACTTTAATTTTCATTAATTTGACATGGAATGAAGAGAGGCTCATCGAATTTTCTGACACCCCTTTCTACCTTTTTATTTGTTTATTTATTTACTGTTGTATATGATCGCCTGGAGTCCTATATACAAGTGATAAGTTAATTGTGAAATGAATAACTCGTTTTTCTTGTAAAATACAGTTTAATGTAGTTCATTTTTTCTTTATCAAAAGTATAGTTTTCATTTATTTCCTCACCAGCACAAGGTGTAAATTTGCATTATAATCCGGAATTTTCGGACGCAGAACACGACGGATTAGAATACTGAGTAGCTTCTTTTCAGTACTGTATGTATCCGATGCATGAGCATACCCAATTTTGTGAACATTCACGCGCCCGTTGGAAAATCAAAAAGATACACGTTTTCTTTTTACTTCATTTGTGGCAATCCATGGAAAAAGGAACTTATGAGCTAGAAAATGTAAAAATTAAGTTATTAAACCGATATTCTTAAAAGCTTGTTTTGCATGAAAAAAAATGGTGTCTTCAAATTAGCGGAATAGTGTAACTTTACACCCTCTAAGATCACAAAAATGAACCTATTCCCTCTTATTCCGACTTATTCTTTTGGGTACCACAAGAAAGACCGTGCCTTTATTTCAATTATCATTCAATATCCATGCAAAGATCAACCCCCAAACCAACGTTCACAAGCACACGCTGGAGCATCACAACTCAAATACTGAAAGCCTTATCTCAGAAAATATTAACTTCCCTCTCTACCCGTATGGAAGTTGTAGGGACCCCTAAAAGAGCAACAACCGCAAGTTCCTTCCGGAATTATTACGATAAATTTCGGTCATATTTCCGGCTATTTTTGGCTACTTTCGACCATTTCGGCTGATGAAGTCTTCACAGCACTCGTTAATTATGTCATCGGGCAACCATTGATGACGTTTCATTGACAACGGTTGCCATGGCATCAGGGTATTCATTGTTGACATCATCGGAGAACCTGTCCTCATACCTCAAATATCATAATCCTACTCTTTTAAATGAGAATTTCCGTTTAACATACCATCGTTCCTATGACGTATGTAAGGGCGTATTTCTATTTCCACGTGGGCCCCGGAAAGCAAAAAATTATACGAAGAACAGGGCTCAGGTGGAACTTAAGATACGCCTCGGGGACAGGGTAACGACGAAAAATATGCCTTAGCAATTGGACGTATTTATGCTAAATGGAACTATCTGCAAGTGGAAAGATGGGGTGTGCTCCTTAGTGCTCGGGCCATAAGAATGAATGGGAAATATAAAGCGCCAGTGACGTCAGCGGCAACGACGAGAGAAACGACGATCGGGAAGGCGGTCTTTAACTCATGAGCCCTGTCCACAAGGCTCTTGTCACATGCCCACAGCTCACGGGTTAGTACTCAGTTCCTTTTGATTTAATTGAAAATCCCGCTTTTCCATTTCCTCAAAAGGAACTATATCCACTTTAACATTGTTTCTTATGCAGCTTCCACGAGCACACCCCAACTTTTCACAAGCACGTAGTTCCTTTTAGCATAAATAGTCCAATTATTAATCAACTGATTCGTCTAATTTTAAATTGCTATTCAGAGGAGAACGCCTGCTATATCGGATATCGAAAAGGATTTGAAAGGAGCTTGCACGGGTCCTGGTGCAGATTCAAATTCTCGTTGTCAGAGAGTCTACAAGCAATATAAAGTGGTAGCCAAGGATTTAACTGCAGCCCCAAAGGATCCAGACTGCAATGACCTGAAAAAAGTCCGTTGTTACCCGCCCCCTCCGGAAACGGCTAACACGGTCAGATCCAGAACCTACGTTTGTGGTGGATACCCCAAGATTAAGGGCAGACGTCGGAACAAGTCTGAAGGACAGAAAGTAAAACCGGTCAGTGATTGCTTATCAACAATTGGCGCAAACGCTGCATAGATGCATACTTTTGTCCAGTGGCGTGGCGTGAATTGCGATGTATCGATTGTTATGCCATTTAAACCTATGGGGAAAGATCGATAAACAGGGTGTTCGCAGCGAACACCTTAATAATCGATTCTTTACCATAGGTTTAAATGGCATAACAATCGATACATCGCAATGCACGCCACGCCACTGCTTTTGTCATTCGTTATTATTTTTGCCGGTGTAAATTTTAGAAGTGTATTGAGAGGCGAATTTGTGCGATAAGAACGATAATCATTCCACCATGTAAGTAAATGCGAGTTGAGCTGCGTCCGTTGTAGCTTTTAAAATTTACTCTCCTACGGTTTGCTATTGGAATTAATAGACAAGGCGATAGACATAGAGGGCATGGGGAGTATGCAGCGATCCGATTGGTTGAAATGGGTGCGGTTTCTAAGTGAAACAACGATGGACTAACTATTGGGTCTCTCGCTGGTTGCCGTTAGTTACCCCATTACCTACCTCTTGTCCATTGCAACCACCCGCTTCCACCAATAGGATCCCTCCATACCCCGTTTTTCCTCTTTGTCTGAAGCCTTCTGTAGCTTTGTCTGTAGATTTCAATATTTGACCCGCAACTCATGGTATTGAAGAAAAAATATTGAAACGTGAGAAAATTCATTCCTATGTAACATCATGGAGCGAGAATGTCTATTTAGGAGAGGAATAGAAATAGAAATGAAGAGACCAGCCACCGCGCTTGCTAGCAATACTGTCATGCTAAGGAAGAACGCCGCATGAACCTCCGTGCGATGTTAATTTCTTTTGGTGAAATTCAAAGTTTCAGGAAAACTAGTGAATATTTGCCGTCAAATTTTTCAGAGAATGTTCTTCGCAATGTGATCTGAAGTTTCAGAAAATTTCAAGTAGAAATATTCATTTTTTTCTCAAAGACTTGATATTATAAGACAGGAAATTTGGCAACTCTCGTATCTTCATACAGTGTTTTTCCTTAGCACGGCAGAGTTGATCCTTATGCTCAGAGCCAACGACCGATCTTGCTAAAACGCAAGGGGGGCATTTATGGGATAGGAGTCATAGAATAAAAATATCATAACTTCTTCAATAATAAAGTTCTGAAGTTTGAAGTTTTCAAGTCAGAAATTTCAGAGATCTGTTTGCTTAACTCATTCACTATTTTTCATTGTAGTAAATAGTAAAATTCAACCAATGCTCTAGAAACCTATAAACTAAATCTTAAAAATCGTTGATCTCGTACATTTTCGACCTACATGCCTTTTTCATTGCTTGTAATTCATGATCTGGAAAAAGAAAGAAATTATATCTTTGTAGTATGACGTATTTGTAGTTAATAAATAGTCTAAATGTGAATGCCTGTAGTTTAATTAGGATCAATAATGAAGCCGGGTACTTACAGGTGCTAACATTCAATGAGATAACTCTTTCCTAATCCTATAATTTTTAAAATCAGAGACAAGTGGTTTTATTTTCCCAAGACGGAAAGTAAAAAAAAGAACTCTTTTTCGGGAAGAAAGTTTGAGGAATTAGAAAACAATATTTACCATTTCTTTCTACCAGGTTTTTGGGAATGACTGCGTGTCATGAGTTATGCTATTAATTGCAGAATTCATCAAACATTATCACAGAAAACCCGCATATTAAATAGAATAATGATTACTTATTTGGCACGAATTTCCTTGAAGGATAGACAAAATAAATGTAATCGTATACGAAATGACCGTGGATGAATGATCACTCCAGTCAAGTCTGAAATTCTAAAACGCCTTCAACCCTGGTCTTATGCAATAAGTTATACACTCGGGAGTTCATGGCCAACCTCAATATTTAAGGAGTTTTTAGTTTCCATTAAAACATATGAAATGACCGCGGATAAAAGATCGCTCCAGTCAAGCCTGAAACTATGAAATGCCTTAAACTTTTTTGTTATACAATAAGCCATACATCCGGAAGTTCATTACAAACCTCAAGATTTAAGGAGTTTTTAGTTTTGATTTAAACATGTTTTCTCCTGCTTTTTCTTGTCCTCGTGTTTTTTTCCGGGTTTTCAAAGGTTTTCAAAGAGACGGGGACTAAGATCAAATTACTTTTCATTTTTGAGTCTCAAATCTACAGTTTGCATTTACCATCAAAAACCTTACAAAAAAAGCTAACTGTGTATTTCTTATAGAAAATATTTTAACAGCTACCATGTCGTGTCGTACAGAGCGTTTTTAAATCGTGCTTTATACTTGTTTCTGATCAGATTCAACCAAAGTTCTATCTAAATGTAAAGGTTTAAAGCTACTTGCTAGAGACATGTTTAGCTTTATTGCAAGATCCACGGTGGTAAGGACAAATTGAAGATTTGGAACCATTTGTTTGAAGGCGTTCGATCTTTCGAAGATATCGACAAGGTAGATACTAAACAAAACAACAAAATGTATATATTTATAAAAAGTAAAATTAATTTTAGAAAACTTGTAGTTTACAGTCAGCTGCAAATAAATATACAATGCGTCATTAACAAATATAAAACACTGAAAATTCCAAACAAAAATGATAAAACTTTGATAAGAAGTTAAGTGCCAGTACAAAAATATATCGACAGAGAGTAAAATCATTTAAGAAAAGAACTTAATTTTTTCGGCCCGTCGGCGACTTTAGTATATTTGACAATAACAATAAACTTAAAATCATTCGACAAATGTGAACCATTGACGTTAAGCAGAGAAATTTGTCCACTATCTGACTAGTTTTATGATGTTCAAGATTGATTGTGAGATCACAGACATCATGATCTCTGTTTATTATTAGTGATGATGAATTTATTTAATTTCCATGAAATGTTGAGAATGTCTCAATAAAATGGTAAAAATATGATACTAACACATTTATTAGGGTTCGTGAAGTAATGAAGAGATCAGCAGTGAGCTGTATGGAGCCGATTCAATCTCCTTTTCTACAGACCCCTTTAAAAAAGTTCACTTCCAGATTAGATACTGAAAAAAAGAGGTAGGGGTCATGTTTCAACTTGGGCATTTCCGATTAACTTTGGCAGTGCCCCCAATTAATTGTGCGGTTATTGTAATAAATTACCCCTATTTAATTAATAAACCCAAATGTTGCGGCACTACCCCAATTTTTGTTGTGCACCTACCACAATGAATTGAAATTGCCCCTATCATCAAACAAATTTGGGTATATCACAATCTTAAGGGATTATCCATTACACTTCTTTTCCGCAAAGAAGACAAATGAATCAGTGAGAACGAAAACACACCAACTCTGTAACTCGAAAACGCTTAGTTTTCATCAATGACAGTTAATTTTCATAAACACTGAAAAAAACACATTGGATCTATAGTCCAGATTCTTAAAAACATCGACAAGAAAAAATACTCTTGATTCAATCAGATTTTTGCTTAAATCAAAAGGAAATCCGCTCAAATTAAGAGTCTTGGTTCTTGATTTAAGCAAAAATCCGATTGAATCAAGAGTATTTTTCTTGTCGATGTTTTTAAGAGTCTGGACTCTAGATCCAATGTGTTTTTTTTTCCAGTGAAGGTCATTGAAGTTAGCACATCTATTCCAACTTGGACCTCTAATAGGTCCCTAAGTACCTGTCTTTCGGCACTAAAAATATTTTTCTTAGACTAACTTCTTCACCTACTGTGCAGTTTTGCGTGCGTCTTGATTATTTTCATTTTTTTGAGTTGGTGTGTTTTCGTTCTCACTGATTCAGGCACCAGATCAGGCACCAGCTAAAATAGTAACTCAAGAAGGTATTGAAGGCTTTGATGCTAGTAAATGACAATTGCGTCATGATCGTTTCGGTCCTGTCCCTGTCCGTTGTGGGCCTTTTTTCTTGGGTAGGCGGCCTTTGCAGCTCCGCTCATGAACCACGACTCGGTCGGGATTGAAGGTCCTCCCGCATTTTTTGCACGGGATGAGCTGCTCCCGATGACTCTCCCAAAACCAGTCGTCCGACACTGCATCTTGTTGGATTTTATCTTCTGCAATCAATAATTTCGTATGTTAGCAAATACCAGCAGCTACGCAACCAGACTTTGCCGCAGGCTATTCATTAAAGATAATGATAATTATTAATTTAAACAAAATATCTTTAACTATGAAAATAAAAAAGGAGGTGAATAATCAAAAGATCAGAAAAATTATTCTTCTTGTTCCATCTGTAATTTTAGGAAACAAGTTATCATGATTTATAGAATTGAATAAAGATGTAATTTACTTGTCTATCACAGAACTCTATAAATCTCTTTATATCTCTTTATTCAATTCTATAAATCATGATAACTTGTTTCCTAAAATTACAGATGGAACAAGAAGAATAATATTTCTGATCTTTTGATTATTCACCTCCTTTTTTATTTTCATAGTTAAAGATATTTTGTTTAAATTAATAATTATCATTATTTTTAATGAATAGCCTGTCGCTTGTATGGCAAAGTCTATATGTAACTTTTTACACTTTCTCTTCGTAGATATATACATGGTTTGCCTTTAGCAAAAGGAACCAGCGCGATCACAGTGTTTTCAAAATCGTGCAAATTCTCATATTCTTTTAAAATTACTTGATATATGTACAGTATTAAAATTTACATAAATTGTTTTCTTTAAAATTAACAATTTTTTTGTGAGAAGCCAAAACTATTTGGTATTCTTGGAGATGCTTTTTGATAATTATTAGGTAGCAAAATATTCGCAACCCTGTGATCGCACTGGTTCCTTTTTTGCTAAATGCGATCCATATAACGACTTTGATGGAGTTTTTCAGCCATTGTGCGTAAAAAGTTCAGCTTAAAGCTGATATCTCATTACTGAGGGATAGAGTACACACACAAGCACAATTTTTCCTCAAAAAGATACGCTGTTTGCAGCAACACTAGTTACGTCAATTCAGGAAGGCAACTGCAGACGCGCTTCGGCCTTTGGGCCCATCCTCAGTGCAGTGCAGCATCCTGACTTTTCTGCTACGAAGCTCTAGAGGGCATGCTCTCTCATGCCCTGGCCTAACAAGGCCGAAACGCGTCTGCAGCTGCCCTCCTGAATGGACATAACTAATGATGCAATTAGTATGTTGAAAATTTTTTCGAGAATCCCCTATAAAAATACCATAAAATACAACTCTCTAAACTTAACAATATTAATGAAAGAGTTAAAATGTTATTCAACGCGTATCGTACGGTTGTTTTCAATTCGCCTTCAGTTGCGGCCGCAGCAATTGTTGTTGCGAATATGTTGTGCGTGCTGATCTCAGCACATTACGTACTTGAGTCTCTGAAGGCGTTTCATGTACGAAAGTAGAGCACCCTGTTGGAGAACAACAGAAGTGAGATTGAATGAATCGATGAATCCCTATTTTGTTCGTTTTCCAACAGATCGCGCTACTTACGCACACAAAACGCCTTCAGAGAGTCGAGTATGTAATGAACTGAAATCAGCACGCACAACATATTCGTAACAACAATTGCTGCAGACGCATCAGAAGGCGAATTGTTTAGTTCAAAAAAAGAAGAGTATGACAGGTAGTCTGCATGTAAAGAGAGGGTGTGTATCCCATCGACAAGAATTGAACGAAAAATAAAAATGTGAACCGATCAACACCGATTAATTGGACAAATAAATACAAAATCTTATCAAAATGAGTAGAAAACCTGCATTTACTAAGAAATGAGATTGTGATAGATCTCAAAAGTAGGATCAGTTCAGATTTGGATTTTTCTTGATTTTGAGTCCACACGTATCATAGACTCACCCCCTGCAAACCGTTTTTTGGTACATTTTTGTCGCATTTTTTTTCTAGACCACTCTGTAATAAGACAATTTGCCTTTCGTCTCCCTGATAGTATCTTATTCGTAGTGGACGAATGCCGCAACTTTAATCACAGTTGGACTACAGTTTGCAATTAGGTACTAAAATTTCTAGCTCTTTCATAAAACACTTATAAGCATAGAGAAACTAAAGGTACATAGGTTGTTTCTGGACTGAGCCGGACAATGTAGTTCCAAATTGCAAAATGTAGTCTAGTTTACACGCACCTCAGCATTCCGTTGTCTGACATTTTCTTAAAGTCGTTCTCAAAAACAAGTTCACGAGAAATGGCTGAAGGGGTGAATTTTCTTCCCAAAGAATAATTATAGCCCATATCTACAATTATCAGCTCTTTGCAGCGGTAAGGGGGAGGGGGTAAGTTACTACGCGGGTGAATGACCGACCGTGCAGGGGTGTTTATATTGACCAACGGCTTGATTCGTGCGGGTGAGGTACAAGGGGATGACGGGGCGGGGGTGGATGGGGGCATTCAATGAGGGTGCAGGCGGATGTACTGGTGAAAAGTGGGAGGCCGCTAGCAGTGGCGTGGCGTGAATGATCGATTGTTGATATTTCTCCATTTGAAGCCATAGTAAAAACTCGACTATTAAGGTGTTTGTTGCGAACACCCCGTTTATCGATCCTTTTCCATAGGTTTAAATGGTAAATCATTCGATATATCGCAAAGCACGCCACGCCACTGGCCGCTAGGGGTGAATGACATGACACTCAGCAGTGACCACTGGTTCCGGGTTCCGGGTTCCGGGTTCCGTGGTCTTATCAAGAGTACGTTTCTCCGTTTCGGGCTGTAATTATATTCACTGTTGTCGGACCTCCTGAGAGAATGCTAAGGGTTGAAACAGCAAGATAATGACAAATCTGCCGGAGAGGTTAAAAGCGTGTTGTCATTTTAAATTCAACGGCATGGACCACTGTGATTCCATTGGCCAAAATACACCATGCAAATCAACCCTCTTGGCAGATTAGATGTATAATGTATATGCAACTCAAAATTTGCTTCCTCATCGGAGTACCATACCAAACTTCTTAAATTGATTAAGATAATCCAATATTGACTTTTAGTGAGAAATTAGCAATACTCTAGAATCAGGAAAGTCGAACATACCATTTTCGAATTTATCGGAAACAACGTGAGCCAAGAGGATTATTAAAAAGGAAAATATAAGTTCTACAAAGAAATAAGGTTTGAGGTCACTCAAAATTCCTTCTATGGTATTATGGTATTAATTTATGGTACTCCAAACTGTTCAAGGCAGATTCAGTCAATTTAAGAAACTAGTTTATCGCAACACGCATTGTAGTTAGTTCAGCGTGAAATTAGGCTTAGGAGGACCATTCGGTTTTTTAAGAAAGATGACGGATGAATTTATGAATAAGGGAGTTAATTTTTCATTTTAAGACACCACGCCGTTGCACCGTTAATGCAAGCGTGCTTCCTCCTAATCAACTATTTTAACTCTAAGGGGAAGAAATTGCAAATCCAATGAAATGAAGGAATTGTGAATCTGGAAGCCAACAACCTAGTTATCTTATTTAAAACATACGTTTTGGGGATTTTTCATGCATTCAACGTGGACTTATTATTAGAATAAATATATTGAATATTCGGGCTCCAATCTTGTTTCTTCCTCTTTGATTTTGAATTCAATGAGATTTTAATGGTTTTTCTCAGCATCACCCTCACATTGTCTGAATTCTTCAAGCAAAAATAAATAAGCAATACGCAACAAATTGCTTAAGATAATCAATATATTTCTATTATGAGATATTGTCCGATCGAAAGTTTTCACATCATTATACTGAGGCCTTACTTTCAATCGACATAGATTATATCAATCACAAAAAATGTTCGATTACCATCATTAAAATATTCTAGCACGGGGGTGAAAACTCACAAAGAAGGCTACAATTTCATCAGCACATGAAAAACAGCCGTCAAAATTCTCCAAACGATAATTTTCAACAATAGCTTTGTCGGCCCTCGGAAACGAATGTCGTTTAAATGTTAATGAGTTGTTTTTGGGGGCTTCGACGCGTTTGTAAACATGCCCGATATAACAACGCCTGGGAGGGCGTCTCGCAACAGTGGGGTATTGCGTGTTGCGTGGTCAGCGATAGAAGGCGCAAGGAATTACGAGCTAATCGTGTGTGGGTGCCGTTGCGTCCACGACCGCTTTTTATTACGCTCACTGGGTCACTGCTCCTCTGACGTATAGGCGTAAACTTACGCTCACACGAGCCCTAGAAAGTGGGGTATTATATGGAAGACGAGACCCACTTTAAAATAACGATATGACTTTACATCAGGGAGCGACGATTAGTCTCACATTCTTCCGACAGACTTCTCTCTGTGAAGAAATATTTTCAACAACGGCTAAAAAGCAATAGAAAAAGAAAAAACATTTTCGATAGTTCTTGAATCATAAATGGACGAATTTCTGCTAAACAAAACTATGTGCATTATGACGTGACCCCTGTTATTTATGTATTCTTATGGCTCTCAGGGCTCATGTCTTCATGCACATAGTTCCATTTGGCGTAAATACGTCCAAATATTATGGTAAAACTACCATACCGCGCATTAAGGCTTGAATCCAACGTTGCAGACTTATTTTTATACTTTATTTTATGAACGGAGAACTACTGTATGTCTACTTTCGAGAACATTTGAGACTTTGCTTCTCTGGTGAAGGCAATAAACTCTGGAAAAACTTCGTGGAATGATGCTGATTTGCTCTCTTTTAAAAATATAAAGTGCGAACGGAGATTTTCAAACACCGCGAACGAGATACGTGCTTTGGTACACTCAAAAAAAGATATGAATCTGAAAGCCCTTAAAAAATGGCTCGGAGATCCATAATTTCTAACCAAAGTGACTTACCGTCTAAAGTATGGCTTTCTGAGCCATACTTTATTGGTCGTCAACCTATACGCATGGCTCTACGAACTTTATTTTATGGCTCCATGATCCATAACTCGGCCGGTAAGTCACTCTTCCCATACTTGTTTTTTGAGTGTAGTTTCGACGTCGATATTCCTTTTAACATTATTCAACTAAAAGCAAATACTTAATGTATTCTTTGAATTTTGGATTTGTATTCATTTTTCTCGTAAAGAAAGTAAATCATATAACAATAATAAATGTGATACCTTATTTGAACGCGTTTAAATAAAAAGGAACCATATCCATTGTGACCTGAGCCACCCCTGGTAAAAATTGGTGATAAGAGCTGCGTTTCAAAATACCATAGGCATTCTTGTAGCCGGCTAAAGAGGGCTACAGAAAATCATATAGCTGGCTGTAGAATGCGGAGAAAATCATCCGGCCGGGCTATACGAAGTGATAAAAAATTATGCAGCCGGGCTATAGTTCTTATCGCCGGGCTTTACACTCTATCGCCTGGCTGTTGCTTTTTCGCCATCGATTATAAAAGGCTATAAGAAATTGTGTAGAAATTCGTATGCTTTGGAAATCATTAAGTTTGATACGGAACCACCTTAATATTTACAAAACAGACATTATATTTTCCTTTAATACAGATTTTTGTACATCAATTAAAATGAGAATAATCCATACAGGATGTGCAAACATTTCAAAATCATGAGTTGAATAACGCTGACTCCGCCAGATTAAATATTAGAGCAGAGCGGCGACGCACTGGCGCCACCAAACCTAACAGGGATACTTCACGCATTGCGCAACGCGTGAAGTATCCCTGTTAGGTTTGTAGGCGCCAATGCGCGTTTCGCGCTGGCTACCCGCCTGCCGCGCCGCAGCGTGTCACGGCGCTTGAAGCAACTATTTCACACCAGAGGTATTGCACAGTATCATACGAAACTGAAGGCGCTCTAATATATTAGTAATAACAGGCATCCATCATAAGTACGGAGCTTTCCTCGCAAAATAAATCAAGATACTACGGCCCAAAACGAGAGCAGTATTCGAAAAACTCACTTAGTCCTAGCATCCGTAATTAGTAATGTTTAGCATATACTTTATCGCCTGGCTGTTGCTTAATCGCCATCGGCTATAATCGGCTATAAGAAATTGTGTAGCCGGCTATAGAAGCTATTGGAAATCTTACAGCCGGCTGTAGGTCTATGGTATTTTGGAACACAGATTCTACTACCAATTTTTACCAGCGATATCATGCATGTGTTTTTTTTTTTTGATCTCGAGGCTCCTGTTAGAATGCATATATTTCATTTTGCTTTAAATACGTCCATTTAAACAATACAGGCAGATAATTTTTATAATAGTTTAGCGTGCAGCAAATAATATACAGTTACATTTCATTATAGGCACCTCGTAAAATTTAAAATTCCCCCAAAATATTTGAAGTGAATTTTCATGATTTCAAAACTTATGGAACTTCGCAACCCTTCATTATACATAATTCATACGTAAGTTAGATTATACAGGGTGATTTAAAAGACCCGCACCGCCAGCACCAGGAGTAATTTTTGAAGAAATGGACCGAGTTCATCAGAAAAGGACCAACCTACATTAAGTTGAAACTGAGGAAAAGAGGTTCGAAGTTTTATTCCTGCCTAAGGCTCGATGTAAAAAATAAATTTTAACCCCTCTTTTCACGACAAAATTTTTGTTTTCAGATTTTCAGGTTTTGGCAGAAGAAAATTTATGACAAGTGAAACTCTAGTAAATTCATTTGTTTTTCAAAAATATGGGTCGCGGTTCCCTTCTGATTAACTCGGTCTAAATTGAAATAGAGACTTGAAATTTTTTTGTGCTCTCAGGTCAAAGAAAACGACTTTCTGAACCCCCTGAAAGTTAAAAAAGGATATACTGAAAAGGGGCAGGAGCCCTAAGGGTTGTAGGGGTGGTGCGGGACTTTTGGACCACCCTATATGTATAAGTATTACCTTTGTCCGGGCTTGCCGTCGTGGTGGTAGCAGAGGTGGGTTTTTTGAGGGGAGGCTGCCGTTGGCTCTCTCGCTGAATCTTGCCCCTGCACTGGGGCTCATGGATAGCGATGGACTTGGAGCCGAACTCCCGGTTGCAGATCTGGCAGGGGACAGTTGGGGGGCGGCGCCCCAAAGGGGTCGACGGCGTTGGGGTGTCTCCCTCCCCCCCTGCCACGCTCAGCAGAGAAACAGTCTCTTCCACACCACTCACCGACCCTGAATCTGGTGACTTCTTCGCCGTCCCAGGTTTCGACGATCCACCTTTACCGCGCCCTTTTTTCTCTAAGTTGTTGCCTCGAGAATCCTGTGACACAAAAATTCGAGTTTGAATTGGGCTACATTTTGCAAAGAGATAGAAGAATAAAACACGATGAGTGGACCGCGTTAAACAGAAAGGAACCAAGCCACATCAGCTATTGCCAAATTTAATCGGGCAATTTAATTTTTTACATGAGAACGGTTGTACGGATTTGTGTGCAAACAGTGAATTTTCTCCATAATACAAAGCAAATTCCTTAAAATTTTCAAAGGAATCTGCATTGACGTTCTCTCGTAGAAAATGTAACTTCCCTGTTAAATTTGGCAATAGCTGATGTGGCTTGGTTCCTTTCCGTTTAACCCAGTCCAAGTGTATTTTCACACTATCCTGCGAGTAAATCAAAGCCCAAAAATTAAAAAAAATTCAATGAGAGTCCGAAATTTTAGCTCAAATGACTGTCAGAGCAATACTGATGGGAGAGAGTGTTCAGCTTAGCGAGCTGATTGTTGAATTTGATGGAAAAAACAATAGCCAAAGAAGACATATGGAGTATGGAACGATCCCATTGGTCGAAATGGTTGGTTCCTATAGACTAAGGGAGAAAATGATGGACTATAGGGTCTCACGTGGGTTGCCGTTAGTTAGTCTATTATCTATAAGTTCTTTGTCCATAGCAACCACCATGAATAAGTCTGGAAAATGCTCCATGTGATGGAGACTAAATTTTTTCAGTACAACGGAAGAACAGAATCGGAGTTAAAAATATTGTCTTTCATTTCTCGAAGATAAATGCTTCCTAGTGCTCTCATGGACAGTGTATCAAAATTTCAAACCACCGTGTGCATTACAAAGTAAAAATTTAGGGTGGCAATGATGTCTGCAAAATTAAACTGCTCTTCATTCTTTGCGGTTTATCATTGAAACGAGTTATTGGATGTTTTTCGCACCAAATGATGCAGGATTAGCCTCTCTGAGGTGTGCTGCAGCCAAAATCATTCCTCGCACCTTACACACTTTCTGTCTGGATCCACTACTTTTAATAACATTCAACATGCACACTTGGCGAAAATATATTTCATAGACCTCGAACTTCCGATTAAACCAATGGAATAGGAGGACCACTTGAAAAAAAGGACATACGTCTATCTGTTGTTACTAAGGTTGGGCGAATTTCCGTTATTATACTCCAATAATAAAACATAACTTTGCACAAAATAATTAGGAAAATTATCGTGCAAAACTGAAACTTTAAAAATTACTCGTAGATCGTCTTAACTCCTTCGCCATTTGACAACACTTTTCTCAGGAAATGTTATCACCTGCTAAATAAAAAAAAGTCAAAATGTGCCGTGAACAACCTCTATTAAGATTAGAGAAGAAGGGGGTGAATTGATCAAGGTGAAAACGTTGGAACGTGAAAAATGTGGGTAATCAAAATTTACGTTAGCAAAATAACGTATTCATAGACCATGAAACTCACCCACCTGAAATACATTGAACTCTTGAGAGAGAGGTAAATAAACAGTTCCCACCTGAATTTAAGACGATTGAAGGTGTTCATTCTGAGAACTTTGAACTTTTTATTGATTAAAGATAAACTTTAATGAGCGTAAGTTCAAAGTGGATGAGGTCAGTATGGGGCAGCGCCTTCTGTTATAACGAGCGCGTACCTCGTCATATTTTATGGGTTCGTGACACGCTAAAACGAATACTATTATGTGGTTAGCTTCTTTCAGCAGCCTTGACCGATCCTCAACATAGCTTACCGCGGAGCTGCTCTCCGGTTACAGCCAGAAAAGCGTATGGGCTTTTTTTCCGACACAATCTAAAAATATACCTCGCTTTATCGATGTAACTTTCGGAGAGAATAAAAATTCACCCCCCCCCCCCAGTAGTTTTTCCTAAAATTTTCTTTTTACATCAGTTTGTTTCTTTTATCAAAATGAGATCCATTCGTAAATGAAGTGATGATGAATTAATACCACAGGAACTGGTAATTTTCAATCATACTTAAGTGAATCAGTGAGAACAAAAACACACCAACTCGAAAAAATGAAAATAATAAAGACACACACACACACACACCCTAAACTGCACAGTAGGTGAAGAAGTTAGTCTAAGAAAAATATTTTTAGTGCCGAAAAACAAGTACTTAAGGACCTATTAGAGGTCCAAGTTGGAACAGATGGGCTAACTTCAATGACCTTTATAAAAATTAACTGTCTTTGATGAAAATTAAGCGTTTTCGAGTTACAGAGTTGGTGTGTTTTCGTTCTCACTGATTCAAGTATATTTACTATCTCTTTTATGAATTGCAACTCTCATTGTAAAATCAACTGATAAATCTTTCACTTCGGAAATTCCTGCGTTTTAAAGATACAACTCAGTGCAAAATCGATTTTGGGTCTATTTTGAAAACCACATCTCAGCAAGGACCCCAAAGAAGCCATTCCATTATTATGTATTTATTTATTATGTATTTCCAAAAGTAGTTATTGCATTCATTCCGGTTATTTCTGCACACTTCTCATTTCTACCTCTTAATCATGTAATCAATCACTCAATCAATCATTGTGACAACATTCATCCAGGCTTGTGTTCGGTGACCTGGAACAAGAAGCCGTATTCTTTTAACAGAACCGAATTGCGGGACCATTAAATCCATGATTAGGTACAGCGGTTTTGACGGCTAAAACTTCACAATAAGTGGGTGCTCAAATGGAATACATTTTGCAATAGGGGGATATTACTTCAGTAACAGCATATGTACCAATGTACCATTAATCTCCCTTTGCAGATTGATATTTAACTATACGAATAGATCAATCGGAGAAAGTACACTATTTTCGCAACTGTTGTCCTATTGAGCACAGATTAAATTTCCAAATTCAAAGAGAAGATAAAATCAAATGCCCCTTCTCCTCTTCCCTTCTTTTCTGCTCCTCTCCCGCTCATACTTCCTTACATGTGAATTTTCATTTTTCAACCGGGCTATTCCACCCGAGAACCTATTCATTGTAAATCTGTTCACTCCTGACAGCAGAATTATGACAACATGTAATTCGACGGAATTCCCGAAAAACCGTATCCAGAACTTTGAATTTAAACCCCTATTTTTTCTTTTTCCATGTGTACGTTTGGCTCGTAAATTAATTAGGTCCATCTTGCCCAAGATCTTCAATCAAAAATTTCTTTTTTTGTATTTTACTCTCCTGAAGGGCCGGGAAACATGTTGTTCACGTTGTACTTTTAAGAATCGATGCTTTCTCGAGAAAATGCGACGTCAAACCTCGATAGGCGGGTCAAATTCCTCTTTGATCAAAAGTGACCGTTCAAACTAGATCAAAATTCAGTGTCATTATTCATCATTTCTTGCCGCGCGGAATATTTCTGCCAAGTTTTCATTTGACTATAATGCGAAGATGACTATTGAGACTTGGATGGGGACTGGATCCAAACTTTAATGGTGTATCAGGGCCCGCGGCCAAGAAACCAAAGGGTGTAAGGGTAGGCCCAAAGGTACAATCGAGAAAAAACTGAAATTGCTGATTTGACAATTGACCGCATTTAACAGAAAAGAACCAAGCCACATCAGCTTTCGCCAAAAACTGGGAAATTTAATTCTCTACACTGTTAAAAAAAACGGAGTGAGACTCAGCACAAGCGCGAGTAAGAACGGGCCCTCACTTCGCCGGACCGAGGAGTCACTCCGACGGAGAATCGGCTGGACGGATTTTGGGTGCCGTACGCATAGAAATCACTCCGACGCCGGACGGATTCGCGGGAGCCGCAAATTTAGGGGTTCGCAGCTAGGGGATGGTGGAAAGGGGTTAATTGTGGAAATAATTTTTGAAACCATGAAAAATAAAAATAGTGAAACCATTGGTGCGTGGTTTAATCGATTTTGAAGGTTAGAATTTTCTACCTACCTTGGGAATTGAACCCGGGACCTACCTAATACTAACCGACGACCCTACCGATTGAGCTATAGCGAATGATGCATGGAAGTGACGCAAAAACGGTATTTAACGTCGATTTGAACGGGCCGCTAAGATATTTTCAATCTACCTGGATTTGTCCGTGTATTTAGTTTACTTTACTATATTTTTAACTCTATTTTATCGTTTTACCTACTTTGTTTTATTTCCTTGTTGTTTCTATTTTTTCTTCACTCTATTTTATTTTTTCAAGCACTTCATTTTTTTTTCTTTAATTATTTACTTCTCATTCCTTTACTTTGTTTTATATTTACTGTGATTTCTTTTAATACTTCATCATAATTTTTGGACTTCACTTTACTCTTAAAATTCATTCTATTCTTTGACATATTTAGTTGTTTCCCTTATTTTATTTTTTTCTTCATCTCCTTGCTCCCTCTAATTATTTACTTCAATTTAGTCTTTGACTTCATTTTATCATATATTTGATTTACTTTATTTTATTTATTTTCTGTTGTCTCTGTTATACCATCATTTCGACTATTCTATTATTTTTTCTATTTTTTTCTCTTTAAATTTTTCATTTTCATTCTGAGAGTGGTAGGCCTTAAGGGGAGAAGAGACAGTATATAGCGCTAGTGCGAGGGAGAGAAGGTGCGCGTGACTCCGGGCCGTACTGCAGCTCCGGTGCGGAGTGCTTTGACTACACATGCAGCTCGTCTCAGCACCTACGCGCTGAACCGCACTCCCGTGTTCATTCTCACTCCGGATTTTCCGTCGGACGGAATCAACGATTTTTAACAGTGATGAGATAACATTTGTGCGGATTCCTTTGAAAATTTTAAGGGATTTGCTTCGTGCAATGGGGAAAATTCTCTAAAATTTGCACGAAAATCCTTTGGAAAATCCGCACGACCGTTTTCATGTAAAAAATTAAGGTACCAAATTAAATTTGGCAATAGCTGATGGTTTGGTTCCCTCCTGTTTAACGCGGTCAAATTTTGTAGTTAACAAAAATGTCCGACATGTTTCAATGTAGATTTTACAATGAAAAAACGCTAATTTCACCACATCCGTGGTTAAATTATAGCTTTCCACTGGAGCAAAATGTGCACTTTTTTAAACTACTCAAATAGGAACCAAACCACATCAGCTATCACATCACACATCTATCCACATCAAGTTATTTTGGCAATTTAATTATTTACATGAAAACGGTTGTGCGGATTTTCGTGCCAATTTCAATGAATTTTCTCCACAGTGTGATGCAAATCCATGAGAATTTTCAACATAATTTTAAATAATTTAATTGTAAAATCAGCAATCCATTTTTTTCGTGAGGTTTTAACCACCTGTTTTCATCTCTCTCTGTTTTATACCTGTAGCCAAGCGAGCGAATGTAGCGACTGCTAGAGGCCAGTATTGACGTTGGCCCTGACTGCCGTGGTAAGGAAGAACGCAGTATGAACATTTCAGAGTTGCCAAATTTCCTTCGGTAATATGTTTATTTTTTAAGAAAGTTATGGATGTTTTTCCTTGGGATTTTCAGGAACTTTAGATGAAATTCCGAACAAAATTTTCCGAAAAATCAGAACGAAAATATTTATAAGTTCACCAGGAAATTCGTGCTTTATCAAAGAAAACTTGGCAAGGCCTTAAGGTTCATACGGCGTTTTTCCTTAACACGGCAGCTCACTCCTTGTGGCATGAATCGAGCTGCGGCTCAGAGCGAGGAAAAGTGGAACTAATCGGAAAATCAGTGCCGAACGCCAACGGTTCCAGGAGCCCACGGCCAGAAACCAAACAGTCTCACTTTCCTCCGGGTTTCTATTGCTGTTTTTCGGAGGCACTCTTGAAAACAACAGCCAGCTCGTCCATGACCCTCCGTTTACTTTCGGGTACCGCATTAGCTTTGTCACGAATGCTCTTCCTCGTGCTAATACTGCCGAGCCAGGGAAAATACAGTATATGTACGCAGGCGTTGCCAAATCTCCCCGATGAAATGTTCATTTTTGAAGAGCTACATCGACGGCGTATGTCCCCAATCACATATCGACGGTGAAACTACCAAACCACGTATCTCGGTTTGCGACGTCGCAGACTCCCTGTCAAACTTTATTTTTTAAATGAAAAACTACTTAACATCCAGTCTTGAAAATTTCTGTGATTTTCCCTCTTTGTGCGGAGAAAATTCCGTGAAAATTTCAAGGAATGATATTGATTTGGTCTACTTCAAAAAAATAAAATGTGAGCGTAGATTTTTAAACACAGCAAACGAGATACGTGGTTTGGTAGTTTCACCGTCGATATCTCGTTTGCGGTGTCTGAAATTATCTGCCTCTATGTTATTTTTTCAAAGGAGTACAAATTGACATCATTCCATGATTATGCAGAATTTTCTTCGCACAGAGAAGAATAATCACGGCAGTTTTTAAAGAATTGTCGTTGATTAGTTTCCCGTTCAAAAATAAACTATGACAGGAAGTTTGCGGCGTCGCAAATCGAGCTATGTGAGTGCCGACTTACACCATCGATATGCAGCTTTTTCTTTGTAATTGTCAGATATTTTAGATTGAAACGCTAACAAAATTGTGTGAGAATGCACATGTTGCAAACGTTTGCCAGAGCAAAAATAAAAGTTGTTATCGGTAAATGTCTCGAAAATCACGATGAGCGCATTAGCAAAGTTTGCAATGCAATCCTAACTTCACAATCTGCGTAAGAAATTTGCGTTTTCTTGAGCCTCTCGCTTCGAAAACGATACTACGGCACGGCTGAACATTTCGTTAGAGGAGTCGTTC
The DNA here is from genome assembly GCF_918797505.1 of Bemisia tabaci. NCBI lineage: Eukaryota > Metazoa > Arthropoda > Insecta > Hemiptera > Aleyrodidae > Bemisia > Bemisia tabaci. The sequence goes on from NC_092798.1 coordinate 48,015,579, forward strand.
CATTCAACCCTTCCGCAATAGCAATACTCAACATAGCCGACGCTTCCGCGCTCAAATCGCAATCGGGAGCACAAGGTCAACCAGAGCGGATCTTTATCAACGCGAAGAAATTGTGAATGTAAACACGCTGTGTTGTTAACAAATGGTTAGAATCTCTTCCAGACAAATTTTTTTTGGCGGACTGGTGTCAGCCATGTTGAATATTGTGTAGTATCCTAGTAGACAGGGATTGTATACACAGGGTGGCCCAAACCTACCGTACCAGGCCTTTTTTTCGGTTAATTTGGATCGCACGAAGTCCAGGATCGCGGGAATGAATAGGGAATCGACCCCAAGGAATCCGAATTTCATGGTCCCAGAGCCCCCCTGGCGGCCCTTGGGGGGTGAAAGGGAGGTCCATACTTCAAAAGTCAGGGTAAATGTCAAAATTTTGAAATTATTTCATCGGAATCAGAACGTACGGAAATTTTTAACCTGAATCGACACCAAGAAATCCAAAATCGGACCATCCGGGTCCAACTACCGACCCCTAAAGGTGGGGGACACAGCCCCCTTTCAAAAAAAATCAAGTTTGTTAAATTGACGTGGAGAGTCGGCAAAAATGTGCATTCGTAGGTAATCGATCCCAAGAAATCCAAATCTGAGGGTCCCATTGTTCTCAGACACTTTTCTGATGGGGCACAGGGGTAACCTCCACACCGGTTAAATTTAAAAGTTCAGAGACCCCCTGTGCCCCATTAGAAAAGTGTCTGAGGATAATGGGACCCTCGAATTTGGATTTCTTGGGGTCGATTACCTATGAATACACATTTTTGCCGACTCTCCACGTCAATTTAACAAACTTGATTTTTTTTTAAAGGGGGCTCTGTCCCCCACCTTTAGGGGTCGGTAGTTGGACCCGGATGGTCCGATTTTGGATTTCTTGGTGTCGCTTTGGTTAAAAATTTCCGTACGTTCTGATTCCGATGAAATAATTTCAAAATTTTGACATTTACACTGACTTTTGAAGTACGGACCCCCCTTTTACCCCCCAAGGGCCGCCAGGGGGGCTCTGGGACCATGAAATTCGGATTCTTTGGGGTCGATTCCCTATTCATTTCCGCGATCCTGGACTTTATACGATCCAAATTAACCGAAAAAAAGGCCTGGTACGGTAGGTCTCGGCCACCCTGTAGAACGACACCTCCAACAAAATGTTCACCTGTGAAGCGGGAAGCTCAGAAAAAGGCTTCAGGACATTTTGTCAACGATTTTTTGTCCGCGCACCTTTTTTGTCCAGTAGTTTACGCCCACGCGTAAAATAAGAAACAGTGACTTGGTCCATGCGTTATATTTTAGTCGGTATGTAAAATTATATTGACAATATGGAAATGAAAAATTGAGAGTGAAAGAGGTGTTGTTATGGTTGCTCATTTTCTAAATGAAATGTTATTACTTTCTCCTTTTGAATCATCTTTTTAAATTGTCATTAGTGAATATTTGGTTTTATTTCTATCCTTAAAATACTCGATGTACAATATACCTTATATATGTATAGGTACTTTTTTACTTTTTTAATTTTTTTCTTTACGAAATTATTACTTCATTTTGAAAACATTTATATTTTTAAAACGTGGCAAATATTTGTAAAACCTTTTCCAGGCGACATTAATCTCAATGAGCCACGGTTGTGCCGACAGAAACTGCAAAAATGAATAAAAAAGGGCTAAAAACCAAGAAGCACGCATCTTTAGTTTTAACCCATTTGTACATCGATCTTTTAGAGTCAAATACGTCAAATTTTGAGCGTTTGGTTGAGCACAACCGGACGCAAACCTCGCAAACCTTGAACGCAACACCTCGCTGCAGCACAGTAAAAGCACAAAATGTAAAAGAAAAAATTAAAGTGCTTTAGAAATCATTAAATTTGACACGGAACTACCAATATTTAAAAAGCACACATTATATTACTATTCTCCTTTGATATATTGATACATATTTTTTTCCCATCCATTTAAGAGAATAATCAATGCAGAGTGTGCAAACATTTCAAAATCATGAGCTAAAAAACGCTGACTATGCGAGTATAAATAGATATTAAAGCATAACAGAGCGGAGCGGCGTGCTACCAGCGCGAGAGGCTCACTGGCGCCTGCAAACCTAAGTGGATACTTCACGCATTGCGCAATAATTGAAGTATTCACTTAGGTTTGTAGGCGCTAATGCGTGTTTGTGCCGCTCGCTCGCCGTGCGGCGGCGCCTGAAGCAACTATCTCACAACAGAGGTGTTGCACAGTATTATACGAAATTGAACGTATTAAGAATAACAGGCATCCTTCAAAAGTGCAGATCTTTCCTTGCAAAATAAATCAAGATACGTATCGTACACGGGAAAAATCTACGAGCATTTAGCTGAGGCAAATATAGAGGTTTATCCGGTTCAGGTATAACAAGGTGGGAGTTTCTTGAAAGATAATTAAGTCCTGTTACACCAAAGAGGTGTAGATAGTTTTAGTGAATTTTGTCTCATGGAATTGACGCTCCCCCCATTTTTACCAAAACTCAACTTTATATTATTCTCCGGTGGACCAAACAGACAAAACAAAAAAACAAGCAAACCCTCATTCTTCCAAGACATTATACATTTTCATCTAAAAACGTCGTGAGCAATTGTCGTTTGTATTTACATGTGGGTCAATTAACTTTGGGTCTCAACTGGCACGTGGACCAAAACTCCCGTACCGAAAAAACGCGTGGACGTAAATTACTGGAAAAAACAGGTGCGCGGACAAAAAATCGTTGACGAAATGTCCTTTAACACAAAGAAACGCAAATTTCCCACGCAGGTTGTGAAGTTAGGAGTGCATTTCAAACTAAGCCATAGTTCGTGATTTTTGAGACATTTAATGATACAAACAATTCTTATATTTGCTCTGGCAAAAGTTTGCTACAGGCCCATTGTCAAGAAAAATATTCACAATCGTCCAAGGAAATTCGTTTTTTGTCAGTGGAAATGTGGGTCCATCTGAAGGTTCATATGACATTCTTCCTCAGTGCGGCAGAATGTTGCCTTGCCAAGAAATAACACCGTATGTGCACTCGTGCGTTTCCAAACGTTGCTTGCATGTATAGATCTAGTTTTCTGAGGAACAAATGCACACTATCCTTCTATCTAATGGACATATTTATTCTAAAAGGAACTATGTTACACGCAAACCCTGGGAACATAGTTCATTTTAGAATAAATACGTCCTATTCACAGTTTAACTTACAGTACCTAAATATATCGAAGGAAAATATTCTTATCTCCTCTCTAAAATACATACGAGTACATATTTTGTTCGAATGTTCAGACGACATGTTTTCTTGGCATCTCAGAACAGGTACAGCCTTGAAAGTTATTTCATATCTAAGTTAACAGAGGTTTTCTTTAATGTGACCTTAAAAAGCAGACGCATTTCGAAAGGTTAGCTTGCAAACATTTGAATCTTACTTATTGTTTAAATTTGAGACATTTCAAGCTCTATTTTTGGCTTTACTTTAAGCTTAATGCGCTCTATAAAGGAGTAAGAAGAAAAACACGGAAAAAATGTCTAAGGGCTTTTTTTATTATTTTTTTTTTCAAACTTCTCTCTTTGGTCCTTGACATAGCAATCGATGTTGACTCTAAGTCTACGCCCTTTTGAATGCTTGATGGACCCCTAAAAAAATGTATTCCCCTAAAACTATCCTCCACCGTTACGCTCATTGTGGTGCTATTTGTGTTTGGTGTCAGTTCAGTTTCTTCCCAATTTTTGAAATTTATTTTTAAAAAGATACTTTTCTTTAAATGTTATGAAAGTCGAAAAAATTCTGGAAATAGGTGGCGGAAAGACGAGTTGCAAACGACAGCGTTACAAGATTCCACCATTATTGGGGAATATGCTAAGAAATTCCAGCCAAAAAGCACAATAAATTGCATTGCAACGCCACGAAGTTTCATCTAACACGTAATTTTTTATTCCTCCATCATAGCATGTTTTACGCCGGAAATGGGGGTGATTTTCGTCATATCACAAGGAGAACTCAAGAAAAAACTTTGTAAAAATTTTACAACACTGGAATAAATAACTCTAAATGTAAATAGTTAAACCATTGAATGAAACTTTGCAACGTTGCAATGCAATTAAGCCCCAGCAGCTTCGAACCCTTCCTCTGCAATCGTTTCCGCACGATTGCTCATTTCCCTGGCCGAATGCCATTGGTGACTTTTTCCCCTCTGCCGTAATGAAAAGTAGGTTCTTCCGTCCTTGACACCGCCGCGCCTTGGTTATGAATGGACGCAACCTGTCGTACACCGTATGCAATGTTTGATTACTCGCTAGGACAGACCCAACGGAGATTGATTAAATGAGGGTGCCTTTGTCGGGCGCCCTGCCCCCTGCAACCGCGTGTCATATCATGACAACGCTTTGAATATTCATACACCCACCTCGAACTGACCTTGACAAAGCGTAGCATACACTCGATGCAACTGCAGCCCTCCTACACGTCCTTATCAATGGCGTGGCGTGCTTTGCGATATATCGGTTAATCTGCCATTTAAGCCCATAGAAAAGGATCGAGAAACAGGGTGTTCGCAATGAACACCTTAGTAATCGATTCTACACCATAGCTTCAAATAGGAATATTTATAATCGATCTGTAATCGATCATTCACGCTTCGTCACTGACCCATATGTCGTCACCTTCCTGCCAAAGTATCACAAGCGCCATGCGACGTTTCAAAATTTCCGCCGCCATTTTAATTTTTACAGAAACATTTTTCAACAAAGCTGTTCGAAAATCTCATTGAATTTTCTTTGTGCTGTCGATAAAATTCGGTGAAATTTCCAAACAGATTCAATCAATAATTTCTCTGTAAAAAAATGAAATGACGGCGGAAATTTTGGCTTGGCGCTTCGCATGGCGCTTGTAATATTTTTACCGGAAGATGACGATATGAATACCACTCTGGCCTTAGGAACGTCGGTTTAAATATATTGTGCGCTGCTTAATCGTAGTATAAAAGATGGCCCATGATTGAACAGCTAAGCTGCAAAAATGCCTTTAAAGTCAAAATGATACTGTTTTCTCTGTGAAGTTTTTCCAATGGTCCCCTCTAGTCAGAACTGTGCCGCCTTCCTCCCCATGGTTCAGAAAATAATGGTTTTTATGCATTATAACGACTAACATTGTGACTGAAATTCATGTTTGGGTAGTTCCCATGATTTATGGCGCTACTTGTATCCAAGCCCGTGAACAAGTCAAATTAATGAGTTAGAAGTGTCTATGGCGTTTAAGAGGGTCTTAAATCTCTCAGGGTGCAAACTTGATTTTTTAACTCAAATCATCCGAAAATTAGGTCTAGAGTCTAGACTTAAAAAACGCTGGTTCCCATTTTTCGAAATTATTTTACGCCCTGGCGCCCTAAAAATAGCCTACCCTCATTGACCAAAAAATCAACTTTTTGGCCCTTAAAGAACTAGAGACCCCTATAGTCTCCTTCAATAATTTTAAGGCCACGAATAGATTCAAAATTATGGATAAACTATAAAGCATATACCTTTGTAGTTTGAGATGAGACACTGCCTTGGTCTGATTGGCCAATGGAAGAGTCGTCTTCAGTCTTATTGTCTTTATTTTGTTCGCCCAACCATAACTGTAACATAAATTGATTTGTAGTCTCGTAGACCTCAAGTTACCACTTTTTAAAAGCTTATGATTTTGAAAGCACACAATGATTTTTAGATGGAAATTATTTGTGAGGAGCAGTTGCGCTCTTGAGGTAATGATTGTATATGGATCGCATTTAGCAGAAGTGAACCAACGCAATTATAATGTCTTAAAAATGTCACAACCTCTCATTTGCTTTGTAAGCGCAGTGATAATACTGACACGATCATTTTCCTTTCAAATTGACTTGAAATAGAGGTGGACACTCAGAGTACCGGAGGACATCCTCTCCACTACAATCTCAACTTTGAAAGCTTTTTTTTTAGAAAACCAGTGGCACCATTTTGCCGTGATAGCAGAGATAGTAGTAAGTGCAAAATGAAGTTTTGAGAAAACGGGCTCAGAAGCGCCTGACCGAAAAATCTTATTGAAAGAACCCTCCATTATTTGTTAAATTGCCCTTAATCATCAGAAAGACTCCTAGAAATCGTTTGGATGATTGAAAATCGACCAATCCTATTTCAATCACATAAAAAGGGTATTTTTCATTCTCATGTCAGGGTAATGTCAGGCTAATGTTAGGCAAGACACCCGTAAAAGATATCTTCTGCATGCTTTCGCGATGGCGTTTGGAGCACACAACGAGAACATTTTCAGGTAAGAAATTGGCAGAAGAGGGCGGCATTTTACTTGAAAGCACTGTTTTCATTGGCTCATTGTCGTCACTTACTGCTATCTTGCCTGAGACTATGTCATATATTTTTGCGAAATTGTGATTTTCTCACATGTCTCGTTTGTAAACAATTAAGATGAATTCTGCTGTTTTATAGGTATTTCAGTGATTTCATCTGAAAGAAATTAGACGAATTTTGAAGGCAACTCGATTTTTAAAAAAATCCTGACACATGCAAGAGCTCCATTAGAGTACCTATATAGCAAGAGTATAGACAGATGTGAAACTCCGAAAGCCATCAGGCCTTCACCGATGCTTTCGCGATTAAAGTTAGGGCTCAGAGATGCAGCCAAACTATGCATTTAAATTATCCAGAGCGATTTACTAATACTATTGTTAGGAATCGTCACTTATAAAGCAAGCATTTGACTTGGTCTTTGCAAAAATTTACTCATGTTTGCGGTTGAACGCTCATTTATGTATATTCTTGGCCATCTTGGTTAGAATTGGAATTTGCAGACTCTGCAGACAGGCAGTGAAATTTTGTCTATTAGAAGTTGGTCAAAGGAATGGCTGCACTTTTGAGCCCTAAGCCCTCCATGAAGCGATCGGTCCATACTCTCGCTACATATCGACGGTGAAACTACCAAACCACGTATCTCGGTTTGCGACGTCGCAGACTTCCTGTCATACTTTATTTTTTAAATGAATAACTACTGAACGTCCAGTCTTGAAAATTTCTGTGATTTTTCCTCTTTGTGCGAGAAAATTCCGTGAGAATTTCAAGGAATGATATTGATTTGGTCTACTTCAAAAAAATAAAATGTGAGCGTAGATTTTTAAACACCGCAAACGAGATACGTGGTTTGGTAGTTTCACCGTCGATATGTACTCTAAGCTCCATTAGAGAAGATTCAGCGGGAAACTCACCCTCATACATCTTGGCTCATGGACCGGGTAGGAAGCTGTGCCGAACTCCCTGGAGCAGAAGCGGCAGGTGATGAGCCTGGGTCTCCGGCCGGAAGATGGCGGCACCGGGATCCACTCCGTCAAGGAGTACCCGTTCTCCAGATCCCGGGTCACCGGTCGCAGGTCTTCCGCGGTCAGACTCGACGGCCCGCTCGCCGTTCCCTCCTTCATCGTCCTCCTCACCGGAATCTGCGATGACGATGACGATGACGATCCTAGTACCTTCTTCTCACCATCGCCTAGCGCCTCGCCCAGAGATCTCTCCTTCTTACTACCCTTAACCGCCTCCTCCGACCTTTTCAGACTCTTGCTGCGGCCTTTGAACTTGGAGACGAAGGGTCTTCGCTGGGCCCCGACTTCGGACTTCTTCTCCTTGCCCCCGGATTTCTTCCCTGCCTTCTTGAGTTTACCCCCGTGGGGCTTCTCGGCCTCCGGTTTGGCTAACCTCGATTCGTCCTGACTCGTGACGTCACAGCGCGAGGAACTCCTACTCGTGCTTGATTTATCCTTTGCACGACGGAAACTCGTCCTGATCCTATAGTTTTTATTGATAACTTTATAGAGTTTCGAGAGCTTAGACGGTGTCTCGTCGGGTGCCTTTTTCGAGGTTATCCTTGGTTTACTCTCCAGAAGAACAGTTTTGCCCCTAGTGGGTTGACTCGGTGAGATATGGGTCGAGTCTCTTTTCGATTTCGGTTCGGCCTTTTTTTGAGAGTCCAAAGACACGGGGTTGAACGAGGACGGGGTTTTTGCCACCCCTTTGAGTCTGGATTCCGCGGATGTGACGATCAAAGAGTTCGGCCCGCTGATGGTGTTCAGTCCTGCCGTTAGACTGTTCAGCGCCTGGGTTTGTTCCTCGAGGGATGCCTTCTTCGGTATCGGCTTGACGACTAAATTGTTGACGTATTTGAGGTTTTCTCGAGATAGGATCGTCATGTCGATCTTCTTCGACAAGTTGGGGTCCAAGACGGACGGTTTGTCGAGGGTTGCGGTCTCCGGGCGCTCGGGGAGGGATGATTCCTTGCTCATCGCTGATTCTTTGCGCTTGATCGGCGAGGGACTCAGTTTGATTCTTTGCCAGTTGTTCGACGTGTCAATACAGCGAAGGGCGCGGTTTTTCGGGTTCGAGCGTGTCTTGACGACCATCTTTTATCCGAGTTTAAAACCGGGGAGGGAATTCATCTGAACTCATTTTTGACTGGAAAGGAATCAAGATAGCGGATCACGATGGTTTCTACGTGTGTCTAAAATGAGGAGTTCAATGGTTATTGTAGGATCATCGTTATTTTTGAGGATTGGTAGTTCCTGAGAAGACTCTGCTTTTACGAGTGTTTTAGGGCCTTCACCCCGGTGAAGCTTTGTGACACTTCATTTTTTGAAACTTTTCACCACGAAGATTTCCAAATGCCTCGGGGAGCTGTCAAAAGTTTGATCACCTGAAACATAAAAAATTGTACCATTTGTATAGGACGAATGTATTCCTCAAAAACCACCCACTAAAAATTATGAAAAATGATGTATGAACGATTCATAACTCTTCTTCAAAATAGATATTTTGTCAGCATAAAATTGGCAGTTTAAAGTAATCTTACGGCGCAATATGGATCGAGTCAATAGAAGAGGTTGGACAAAATTTGGAAACTTTCAACGCTTATAACTCGGTTTATACAAAATTTTGAGGTTCTAAAAATGGTTCCATCGGTTTTTTCGTGAAATTTTCTTCTGGAAGCACCCTTTGAAATTTAAAATGTAACGAAATAAACATTAAAATTTGCCATTTTAGTCAAAAATTTCCTGTCCGATCTCTCTAATTGACTCGATCCACTGTGCGGCATTTTTCCGCCGTAAAAAGGTATTCAACATCCTCGTCCACAATATGAGGAGTATTTGTATGGTCAGCGGCAGGGCCATAGCTGATGCCAGCAAATTGCAATAAATTCTTGTTCAATAAATGAAATAAAAAATTCAGAAGTGAAAAAACAAGATAGAAATTACTGATTGTCATGCCCGAATTCAAACAGACGTTCTTTTCTATAGTACCGCATCCCTCAGTGAAACCAGTGACCTAGTTAGGTTCAGTTCGAATAGGCAACTAAACTAACTTCCCGGCAAAGCGGAGAGCATCACCAGGATTTGTAAGACGCTCGTAGCCGAGGTGGTGCTTTTATAGTCGTTTCCCAATGAAATCTTTACTGTGTTGATGCGGTATAATTTGACGAGTTTCAACGCATGCTTCTGCCGAAATGCTCGGAATTGTCGACTGCTTTTATTGATACACATTCATAATTCTACTTTTGTCTGATCACATTGTATTTCAGTTGCAATGGAGAAAAAAGAATCGCTGCTTTTACGGGGCTCATACTGGCTTCCAGATTTCACCTACTTTTTTAGTCGTATTTAAAATTCTACTTGTTTTATAAGCATTATTTGGACGTATTTCTTCCAAACGGAATTATGTGCATTATAACGTGAGCCCTGTTATGCATGTATTTTTATGGGTCTCAGGGCTTGTGTCTTGACGCACATAGTTCCGTTTGGCAGAAATACGTCCATTTTAGTCTCCTTATAGCAATGCGGCATTGGTTCCCAGGATCGGATAATATGTGTCACCGAGAAAGGTAACAATTAAAATCTTACAAGGAAATAAGTCAATAAGATCCGAAATCCACCACGAGCATTGCATGACCGACGATTTTGTTTTCTCCCTGAATTTTTTGACTGTGCTTCTTTAGTAAAGGAAACTATGCGTAAAGGTTTAAAGGAAGAGAGAGGGGGCGTAAAACTAGGCCTCGTTTCTGTAGAACCGTCGAGTTGGCCCTCATATTATATTCAATTAATTTTAGACCTACGAGGGAGCTGCGGTCTGGCCGAAACCTCTCAATTATTCACAGGATCGGCGAAGTGTGTAACACTGCCCCGCTAAGGAAAAAACGCCGTATGACTATTCCCACGCTGCCAAATTTCCTCAATTTGATTATTTATTCAAGGAAGAAGTCGTGAACATTTCTCATCCGTATTTTTAAGAGTTCTTGATTGAATTACGAAGAAAATACTTAAGAAATCCGAGGGAAAAAATTCAAAAAATTTCCAGGAAACTCGTATTTTATAAGAGGGAATTTGGCAACGTCGCAGTGGTTTTATAGTGTTTTCCCTTAGCACGGCAGGACAGCAACACTCAGGGCGTAATCGATGGCTGGAAATGGAACGCAGTTCGATGGTGTTGCTAACGCACAGTCCGCGGCGCCGCGCGGTGCGTAGGCTAGGAGTTACGACAAGAATTGAGTGACGGAATTAGCATTTCACGGTGTCGTAATTGCATACGATGAGCGGCGGCGATATGGCGGACTCCCGCCGCGATAAAACGGGTCGATTGAGATGTATCGATTCGCGCCTTGCCGGCCCACCCCCCTTGCCCCCCCCCCCCCCCCCCACGATAGGTCTGATGATGATGATAACGAACCGCATGACAGGTACTGTTTACGCCGTCGAAGACCGCAGGACGCAATAAGTACCTTAAATTTATCCACGAGAGGGGTGTATGAAAGGGGCTGGATTCTTTGCCCAAAATGGATGTATTTCTATCAAACGGAACTATGTGCATTAAGATAAGAGCCCTGAGACCCATACGAATATGTGCATATCAGGGCTCACGTCTTAATGCACATAGTTCCGTTTGGCAGAAATACGTTCAAATTGATGAAGAGGAGAGGGAGATCTATCGACGAGGGCCAGTTTTGGGCTGCATCTACATGTCCTCAACTCTGCGATTTTTTGCTCATTGAAGGTCTACACTGAAAAAACAAAAGTTCGGTAAATCCGAACTAGTTAGAATCATATGGGACCTCGTTTTGTTCGGCACACACAACCTAATTATTCGGTCTGTTCAACCGAACTGTTCGGTCCACTGAACCGAACTATAAGAATTTGTTATGGTGCAGTCGCACAAACCGAACAGTTTGGTTGAACAACCGAATACTTCGGTTGTGTGTACACTCAAAAAAAGCTCCGGCCGTGGAGGCCAGAAGCAACGGACCTGGAGCACGGATTGCATGGGCTATATGGCACTACCGTTCGCCTACGCCCCTGACGACTGGAGTGCTACGAGCGGGGACGACGCGGAGTCCTACGGATATGAAAACCGTAAGTCGCGGCCTCGAGCGGCATAGGCAGCTTGCGCTCTCGGCGCTACTTACGGGCTGGACGGCCGGAGCTCTACGCGCCGCCGCTGTCCGCGACGTGGTGGATTTTTTCGGAACTACAGCTGAAAATTCACCTTTAAAGTACATAGAAAAGTAAAACTTTCCAGCAAAATTTTAAACCTTGAATGAATTATTTTGTGTCAATTTCTGAACAAGATTTCTTTTTCTTCCTTTCTTTTTAAAATAGGTACATATTTCTTTGTTGATAGTTCATAACAATTTAGTTTCAGGAAAGTGATGAATAATTCACTGACTGAGAAAGAAAAAGAGCATATGAACGTTAGCTTGTTGATCATGTTTCAGATATCAAGAGGGATTTGAACTCCTTGGCTGATAGTTCAGCAAGTCAATTTGAGAAAAGAGATGAAAATTAGAGAAGAGATGATGCGTATTGAGAAAGAAAATCAGCATATGAATGTTAGCTTATTCATCGTGTAGAGATATCAAGAGAAATTTTCAAAAACCTAACTTTAATGTTGCAAGCCTTCCTAGAAATAAATAAAGCACTGGGGAAGCACTAGAAGGAACAAATGTAGATAGATCAAAAATTCTTGCTGCCTATTTTAAATGTAGAACAGACTGCCCAAGGTATGATAAATTGCTATAAAACTCATTGCAGCGAAAAATGTAAATTGAAAAATCATTTTTATCACTTGGCAGCCCGTTCTCAATAAATGTAATTACTTTCACTCAATGAGAATTCAGCATTTGTCAAAAACAAAACCTGGTTCATCCCTCAATAAAAAATACGAATGCAAAGTAGGATATCACCTAAATGATTAACAAAGTAAAACCACAGGCGTAGGTCTAGGTACTTACAGATTTTTACTCCTTACGACTAGAAGAGCTTCAGAATCTTGAAAATGAGGTTGAGAATATTTCAAAGTGTTAATTCAGTAGTAAAAGTTGACAAAAACTTCAAGATATAACTCTCCGCAATAACTACCGGATACAATTTCCACAAAATATTAGCGAAGAAATATACCACCGAAAATTGCCACACTTGTTAAAATTATAGATCTTCCCTTCAGCAAACTGAAGCGCGATTCACACAAAATTTTACCACTATTACAGTAACACTGAGCTCCCTAGAATTAGGATATGGAATCAGAGAGATTATTCACAGCAACAACGTTCGAGCTTGCTCTCACTATCAGATAATCTGCGCAGGATGGGATCTGTACAGTTTCCGCTATCAAACAGCTGTTTTTGTAACAGAGAGGGAAGATGTCAGAGACTGCAATACTACTCACAGTTGAAAACATCTATGAGTTAGAGATTAGATCGAAATTGAATAAAAACTGTATCCTCTTACACAGGCAGAACAAAGCAAAAGAGATGATAGAATGTTACAGTCAGCAATAAATGGACATTCTCGTGCCTACATTATCAGTATTTTAGTGTGGCGCTAATTTACTCTGTGGGAAGATATGTGGCAGGTAATTGATTGCTTTTCTTTAATTTAAGTTCTTTCCCTTAGTATGGGGAAAATAAGTGAATTGCAAACGAACTTACAGGGGGAGAGGATATGAGCTCAGTGCGTAGGTACAACCAAAACTGACAATTTTCACTTAACTCTCGTCGCATTTCCGAAAGTATTTGACAAGCGTTATCACACAGAACTTTAGAATCAATCGTGCACCACACAGAATCAAGAAAATATATCGGAAACCTCCAAAATTAAACGAAAAACGAACACACGAATGAGCAATGACCATCAATGACCAAGCAATTTAGTGACTGGATTCTAACCTCAATAAACAACGCTGAGTGGTGGCTCGATCGCTCCCGAATATTGTCAAGGCTGGCGGCAACTTTAAATTCACGCACTGAATAACATTGACGTAAAATATTATAATTTTCTGCGAATTTACACGGAGCCGTCTCAATTTTAATCTGATGCTGACGCCATTTTCCGAAAACTGAATCTCACCTCACTGCCAACGGCCGTGGAAGCGGTTGGTTCCGATCCTGAAACCCGTAACTTACGCTCGGCTCCTATCCGGTCTTACGGCCACGAAGGCCGCGCGGACTCCACGGGCCATCGGCCATCGGGTCCGGTACTAGCTGGCTAACAGCGCGTTAACACCGGGATCACCAGTGTCCAGAGCAACCGGGTCCCACGGCCGTAGTTTTTTTTTTGAGTGTACCGAACAAAACTTGGTCCCATATAATCCTAACTAGTTCGGGTTTACCGAACTTTTTTTTCAGTGTATGTTTTACGGAGAGCATCATAATTTGATCGGTTTTGGTCTCATTTCGGGTCTGATACTATCCTAAACATCGCGGTCAAAGGGCCGATTTTGGCGAAAAATGTGGATCTTTCGGCATCGGACCGCCGGCCTGCAAAATCCGTATTTTCCGTCAAAATCGGCCGTCCGACCCGTGTTTAGGCTAGTATTAGACCCAAACAGAGACCGAATTATGACGCTTTCCGTAAAATACAAATAGACCTTCAATTAGCAAAAAATCGTAGCTTTGAGAAAAATCAACCAGGAAGGGCCGTTATTGAAACCCCACCTCGAGTTGAATCCTTCAGTCCAATTTTCATCAGATGAAAATGAGGGTCGATTCTTGCAGTAACTTTTTCTTCATGCAGTAATCTTGGCAAAGTTACAGTGCATATGAACTGGAAGAGGGGCTGATTTTAACTAAAATGATGAAATAAAAAAAGAGGAAGAAAAAGGAGCGTGAATATACTCAGGTCCAGTTTTAATCCGATGAGATAGTGACTCCACTGTCAATATACTGACGATGACATCGATACAAACATTTTCTGAATACCGATCATCCATCTAGCTCATTTCTTTTTCATATTTGTTATCAGTAGGGATTCAGTGTGCTAACTAACTAGGGTTCACTGAGACAAACTTCCAATTTTCCTACTCGCGGCACGAATGACCCAGAGAGATTTCATAGACATTTAAAAAGCGAACGAGGTACCTCTGGCCGCTACGTGGTCGCCAACCAATCAAAAAAATCGTAGAATAACCATGTTCAAGTTTTTTAGGAGATGAGTGAATTCAAAATCCGACGGGTGCATCCGAAAGATGGCGTATATTTATCTCTGATTGCAACGTTATGCACCACTTTTATCTTTTATTCTTAATAAATGTTTTTATGTTTATATGGAAAAGCTACACTCAGTTTTTCTGAAAAGTTTCCGTGAATTTACCTAAATGATCTCAAATAAAAGAATCGACCATTATTTTTAATGTAATAAAAAAAAAAATTAAATATCATCCGAGTTTCTGAATCGTTACAATGAGAATACGTCCTTTCCCTTTCATGATAAAAACTGGAGAGGAAAGTCAAGAATGATGACACGCAGTCATGCAGCATTCCTCCAGTCTTGTCTTGCGTTTTAATATGCTAATATGCGTTTCACGCCAACGGACCTACTGCACTACATTTGACGCAATGCGAGAAGTATTCATGCAGTCTTGTAGGCGCTAATATGCGCCTTACACCGACCGCACTGTTTGGCGCTATGCGCGAAGTATTCCTGTAGTCTTGCAGGCGCTAATATACGTTTAACGCCGGCCGCACCATGTTTGGCGGGATTATTCGAACTCGTGTTAGAGTAATCGTGGCATCGAATAATAGGGCTTAAAAGGCCCATGTTATGTTTCGACACCGTTTGAACATTTCAACGTTGCCTCGAGTCTCCCGATCAAATATTTTTTCCGAGAACCATTATTCAATCTTTTGACTTCATGTATCATTAGAGGGTGAAACATCGATGACTTTTCAAGAAACTAACCTAAACTAGCGTTAACATAAAGATGCTTTTATTTTGTAACTGTTTTCTGTTTTGCCAAACTTCTACCTAAAAAAAGCTTCGTTTTAAATCCGCGCATTCCTGTAGCGGATTTTAAGGTTTCTATTCGCTCAATCCTTATATATTTTCTTAGAGCTCGTTTGTGAAAAAAAGAGGAAATCCCGACAACCATCAATAACATACTCGTTTCAGCTAGAATAATCTAGGGGATGAAATATTGTCCAAGTTGAAAAAATAAATGAACTTCATCAAGCCATCATATTCAAACCTATGACTATGCATGCGAGGTACTATCGTATCGCATCTCGTCTTAAAGGTCCATTTTAATGTTACGAAATTACTCATACACATAAAGTATAACAGATGACAGCGCTCATCTCTACATATTTTTACGTCCTGACGTAAGAAGAGTGACGTCATAGCGATCCGAGCACTGATGCTGCTAATGTTTCCATGCGTGAAATATGAAGGTACAAGATGTACAGAACATTTTAAGGCAACTAAACCTCGATAAAAAGTTCTCTTTGATATATCTCAATATACACGCGAATGAAAAAGAAATAATTTATCCGTAAAGTTTTAATACAATATTTAAAGTCTCGACTGAACTCATTGTCAGTCATCATCGCCTAATAAATACATTGTAACGCCATGGTTCTCATTGTCTGAGAATACTGTCCCCTCATTGTCGTATAATTAGTTGATGCAATTTTTCTCTGAACAACAAACTATAAAAAACTCATGAATTAGGTAATGTTCATTCGTTAAGTTTATTCTTAAATATATGCACCAATAAACCGCCTCACTGCCGCATATAGCTACTGCGAGAAGAGGTTACTCCTCGTCCTCTTGCGGCCCGATTATTGAGTCTACGTCAATACGAAAATATAATCGAAGTACGATACATAATGGTTAAAATAGGACTTTTCCTTGTCTTGTAATACTTAATCTCGTCGACATAGATTCAACTATCGGGTCGCTGACAAAGGACAGCATTTAAAAACATGATAAACCATCCCACATCTATTGATAAAATTCCATAAGATTTAAGTCTTAAAAACACCGTATGACTGACTCATTCACCCATTTGCTGAGGCAAAGAGCGCTTTTTGTATCAAATGATGCTCTTTTATAATGAATAATGCTTCTTATCCGCGCTTTGATTTAGAACATGAAGATCACTCAGGTAATCTCATGTATGTACGTTATCCAGAGGCGGATCCAGCAATTTGGCAACACTGGATTTTCTCCACTTGAAGCTATGCTAAAAAATCGATTCTTGTCGGAACACTTGGCCCCTTTAAGAATCGACACATACCATAGATTTAAACGGGGAAAATACAATTTTGCCAATTTGTTGGATCCGCCAATGACGTTATCTTGCATCCAATTTTGTTTTTCTTTGAAGATGAAGCCTTTCATACAGTTTATAACTGATTTTCCTCCTTCAAGATCTTCAATTCATGAAAAATTCACTGAAAAGGATTTTTTTAGGGCCAAAGGCATCATAATCAAACAGCCTCACATTGAAAAAGGTCTCTGTTGTTAAAAATGCATTGAAATACCATTCGTATCCAAAAAAACTGTATGCATCGTTACCTAATGATTTTCTCCAAGCCGCATGGGTATCCGAAATAGAGTGGAGCCAATATTGTCTGCACGCTTTATTCGTCGATTCCCATTTCATTGAAGAACACACGCAATTTAAATAACTGATCTCTAATTTTCATGCTCGAATGTGATCAGAAAATGTGTATCAAGACACAAAGAAGGGACAAAGAAAAAAAAAGCAAACCCTACTGGCCGCTTAAATTTCTTTCAGTTTCACAATTGACACTTCCGAGGATATCACTTAAATGATTCTTTTCTTCGTAGCTATACATACACTACTGAGAGAACTTTAAAGACAGCGAAGAAGGAGAGAAATGTTAAAAAAATTGGGTACTGGATAGGGCCGTGAAGGGTAATAACACCAAACTTAAGCGATATAGTTTGCTCATTCAGTCAATATATTTGAGGAAGAACAATTCCTCTCATGAAATATCTTTCAAACACTATTGTAGGTTTCACATGAATTTAAGTATTCTTTTAAGCTCTTGATTTTACTGTAAGAAAACTGAGCATAGCGAGGATGAAAAGGATCTACGAGACAATCTATTTAGAAAACAGCACACGATGCAGGGAAACTGAGCGAAAACGGATGAAGTCCGAGAGATAATTTTCGAGTGGAAACCAATTAGTTGTCTTAGCTACAAATGAGCAAATTGATTTTTTAAAATGGTCATCCCAACGCGAGATCCTTCGACGCGTCGTTTGGAAGGTTGTTGACGTGAAAATCCGAGCGATGTAGGGTGGACGACCGAGTTTCCCGAGCGGGGCGAATAGACTGAATGGGAAAATGAATCACGAGTTGGTTGGCCGCGGCGGTGGTGCTGGAGCGTTGCGCGTTGTCGCAATACGCTCGCCAGGAAAACTGTTGCGTTTTCCGATTTTCCGAATTTTTCTAGCGCCCGCGTTGCTCTGCAGACTCAGAGACAACTGGATATATTTCTGCCAAACGGAACTATGTGCATTTAGACATGAGTCCTGAGACCCATTGGAACACATGCTTAACACGGCTCACGTCATAATGCACATAGTTCCGTTGGCAGAAATCCGTCCAATTCATAATAGAGACTGATACCTATCTTCCCCATTGGATTGCATTTAGCAAAATGGAACCAAATATGGCCATCAAGGAACTTTCGCGTGCCGCCCTGAAACTTTCAGGGTATCCACGTTTCTCCACCAAAAGCCCACTCTGCCGTCATAAGGAAGAACGCCGTATGAACCTTCAGACATTGCGAATATTATTTTCCAAAATTTGCAGACGATTTTGTATACTCACTTTAATCTAAAATAACTGAAAATTTCAAGGAAAAGTATGCATGAATGTTGTCAAAAAAACATGTTTTATTCAGGGAAATTTGGCAACTCTCGAATGTTCACACGGCGTTCTTCCTTAACACGGCAGCACTAGACAAGGTCTGAAGTAAAAGAAAATGTTTCATATTTTCACTTCAAGATCTTACATAGAAAACAATGCGCACAACGGGAGGCTTTGAAATCAACTTAAAAAGAGATTAAAAGGACCGAGTTTATCAGAAAGGAGCCAACCCACTTTTTCGAAAAATTGAGTTAAGAAAGTTTTTGAGTTCTACTATCCGTATATTTTCTCCTGCCAAAAACTGAAAGTCGGAAAAAGAAATTAGTTTTGTGGAGAGAGGGTTTAAAGTTCATTTTTTACATTGAGCCTTACGCAGGAATCAAACTTCAAATCTCTTTTTCTCACAATCAGTTTCAAATTAATGTAGGTTGGTTCCTATCTGATGAACTCGATCGAAATGGAAGTTAGATTATACACATGACGTCTTTAGTATTTTTGCCATTTTACCAATGTTACTAGAAAATAAGTAGCGGTGTGCTTTAATTCATGCCTTGCGTAAAGACCCATTGTCGTGAATCATGCATTCCCTTCATGTGCTCCTTATTTACCATTAAACCTCTGCAAATGAAAACTAATCAAGTTGATACCGATTCAATGTTGCGCCCTATCAACTTATAGGGTTGGAGTTCGCTGCTTATTTATTTAACTTCTCCCGAATCTGAGCAACCTCTCATTTGCGGCAGGAAGCAGTGCATTCCGAGTTCACGCCTCGCGCCATCGCGCCTTCAATTTTGCAGATACAACACGGACATGCATCAAGCACGAATAGTTGTATCTCTGCGCCGTCATCAACGCGCAACCTTCCCTTGCTCTATTTCATTTTGTGTCGGTTCCGTTTGTCTTATTTGTAGTGTTGCTTCAAGTGCGAGGTAAACGACGCAGCCGAAGATAGAAGATACTTAATCGGGCCTCTTTTTTTACAATATTTATCGAATCCGAGCAGCCCCTCATTGGCGGCATAAAAAGCAATATTGAAAGTTCACGCCTAGCGCCATGGCGCCTTCAATTATGCAGATACAACACGGACATCCATCAAGCACGAATAGTTGTATCTCTGCGCCGTCATCAACGCGCGTTGAAGTGCCTTTTATTTTTGAAATTTGAGAGAGGTTAAGATTCAGTTTGGTCAAAATATGCTATGATGCATGTGTCAATATCATTGATCATTTTGACAAAAAAAAAAAAAAAAAAAAAAAAAAAAAAAAAAAAGGAAAAAAGTGAAAGGTCTTTCAAGCGCTGTTAATGTCACACGTGTAAAAATTGGTATTTTGGTGTGAGTTGTTTCGTGTTAGGGAATATTTTTTTGACAACCGCTCATATTCATACCCATATAAACCAGTGGCGAGGCATGAATGATCGATTATCGATATTTCCCCATTTGAAGCTATGGTTAAGAATCGATTATTTAGGTGTTCGCTGTGAACACCCTGTCCATCCATCCTTTCCCATGGGTTTAAATGGCAAATCAATCGATAAATCGCAAAGCACGCCACACCACTGATATAAACCCCAAGCCGGTTCAAATTGATCCGTCTATTCCTTCTGGAATGACCACATGTGACGGAAGAGAGAGGCAGAGAAAGCGCCAGTGTGTAACTTAAAAGATTAAGAAGAAGAAGAAGAAGAGGAAATATTCCTTAAACCCCCCCTCCAAAAAAAACAAACAAAAAAAAACACAGAAATAATGAAAGTACGCAATTATTGTCCACAATTCGTCTAATTTGTGCATGAGATTAGAAAAAATCGGTGAAATTTCCAGTTATAATGGCCCGAGATTCTCCTGGTAGGAGTGCAATTTGCGAGGGAAAATTCGGCGACATTGAAATACAGGTACTACGTTCTTTCGTGAGGGGAAGGACGGATTTGGGAATGTGATTAATGAGTAGTAATGAACTTATCTAATCGGATATTTTCCTCCGTCGGAAATTTTAAGTCGAAGAAATAAGTGTTGAAAATGAAACTCAGCGTTGAGCTTTATCGGCAGCTTTGAAAGTACAATGTTGGAATACAACGTCAAACCTCTTTCCCTCACTTTCAATCTTGGTGTTAGTTTGCTCATTTTTCTTAAACTTGGTCCAAATCACCGATTACCTCATTTCAAATCCGCGAATATCCGAATAAACAGTCATCCGAAATTCAATCAACCAGAGTCTGATGCTAGCAGATTTCTTTTTTTGGACTAAAAAATCACAGTCGGCTGCGCCAACACTTTCTCCGAGCACTCGTCATAATCAGCTGATCCCGTCTTCCTGACTTCTGCACCCGAGTAACTTCCGATCGTAATTTGTCAATTTTCAGTCATCATATTTTCCGTCACGACTCGATTCTTCTTCCTTCACTTCGCCAACCTTCGAATCTTCCTCTTCCAGTTGTTCTTGTTTAATGAGATGCGAAATATTTCGATATCGTGGCGCTTTTTTGCGGTAGCAACGGGGCGTGAATGATCGACAATCGATATTTCCCCATTTGAAGCTATTGTAAAGAATCGATTATTAAGGTGTTCGTCGCAAACGCCGTGTTTATCGATCCTTTTCTATAGGTTTAAATGGCAGATCAATCGATATGTCGAGGGCGAGTAGTCAAATCAGGCATTTTTTCAAATACGTCGGCAAATAGTCGAATATTCTTACCTAGATTGAAGTTTTTATTTTTTACCCTAATTTTAGACAAAATATTTCGTTTCTCCGGTAAGAAAGTATTTTTTGTAAAAATATGCAGCATACAATAGTATTTTAAACGATTTTAAGATCCTGAATGCACACTTATCATGAAATTTTCAGCGCGTCCCAAAACATAGAATTTTTAAAATTTTAACATTTAAATGTGGGCATGTTAAAAGGAAGGAACAAGGAGTCTTTGAGGATTTGAAGAGTTATTTTTCCCAAGATATTGGAAACTCATGATCTCCTCGCCATAAATTTACAGAATTCCATAAACTGTCAAAATTTGGCTATCGGCCTAGGCATTTGATAAAATACCTGATTTGACTAATTGCCTTCGACAGATACATCGCAAAGTACTGCGGTAATCTAGGATTGCGCGAAAGGTCTAGTCAAATATAAGAGGATTTCGCGAAAAAGACACAAGGATTGCGCGAATATAAACTTCATCATCTGATACGAGAATGGACGAATGTGAAAAGAAGTTAATTTAAGGTAGAAATTTGGCAAAACAGGAAACAGTTGGAAAATAAACGCATTTTTATGTCAACGTTGGTTAGTTTGTTGACAAGTTATCAGTGTCTTACCCTCTGATGAAAAATGAAGTGAAAAGATAGAATAATGGTTGTGGGTATACAGAATATTCCTAATTTTTCTCGAGAAAAAATATTTAATGAGGAGAAATGAAGCAATGTTGGAATGCTCCTACGGCGTTGAAATACAACATAGGCCTTTTAAGCTCTATTATTCGATGCTGCTATTATTCTACCGCGAGTTCGAATAATCGCGCCCTACACAGTGCGGCCGGCGTAAGCAGTATGTTAGCGCCTGCGAGACTTTAGGAATACTTCACGCATTGCGCCAAACAGTGCGGTCGGCGCAAGGCCCGTATTAACGCCTACAACACTGCATGAATACTTCTCGCATTGCGCCAAACCGAGAGGTTCTCCTACCGAGTTTCGGAGGAACGTTCGAATGTTGCTTTTCCATTAGTAACATTCATTTCCTGAAACATTTATGAAAAGTTTTCCTTTTGAAATCGTAAATGCACTGGTTGAAAATTCAATTTAAAGAGCGACGCAAAGAATGGCATAATTTGGGCCAGAAGGGATTTTTCTGAAACTGGGCCCAAACGATACCTTATGATACCCTAAAACTCTGGTTAAAATTTTAGCTTGAGTATACGCACGATTTTTGAGAAATGAGGGGGCAAAGTTGCCAAATCGCCATCATTCTGGACAGCATTTCTACAGCAAAAAGACGGGAAAAATGGACGAAAAAGTTACACCTTTGATGGGTTTCGGCTGTAAATGTTCTTATTGGGCCCCCAAGCATTTAACTGTGTTCAGTTTCAAAAATTTTGATCGCACAGTGGTCCAAAGTGGGGAGAAATCGTCGACAAATCATGATTCTTTGTCAAATCTTTAAAAATGGAAATAAAATTGTCGGTCTGCTGCAGTTTTCATGGCTAACAATGTTCGTATCGGTCATCAATGCATGGAATTGTGTTCAGCTCTACAAATTTACATCGCACAGTGGTCAAAAATGGGGGAATTAGTGGACAAATTAAGATTTTCTGTGAAACTTTTTAAAAATGAAGTGAAATTGTTGGTCCCCAGTAGAGTTCAGATCCCGGAAAAATTCTTTAAATTATTTTTTGGACTATTTAAATCATTTTTAATTTTTTCTCTCCATTTTTCCTTCTTTTTTTCAAATTTCTGAAAGTTTGCATATTTTATTGAGATAATGCTACAAAGTCTATTCTATAACAACGTTCTATAGACAATACGGTCTGACATGCAGTAATAATTAAGAAAATTAAATACATGAATTTTTCCGGGATCTAGACTCTACTGGGTACCAACAGTTTCACTTCATTTTTAAAAAGTTTCACAGAAAATCTTAATTTGTCCACTAATTCCCTCATTTTTGACCACTGTGCGATGAAAATTTGTAGAGCTGAACACAATTTCATGCATTGAGGACCGATACGAACATTGTTAGCCATGAAAACTGCAGCAGACCGACAATTTTATTTCCATTTTTAAAGATTTGACAAAGAATCATGATTTGTCGACGATTTCTCCCCACTTTGGACCACTGTGCGATCAAAATTTTTGAAACTGAACACAGTTAAATGCTTGGGGGCCCAATAAGAACATTTACAGCCGAAACCCATCAAAGGTGTAACTTTTTCGTCCATTTTTCCCGTCTTTTTGCTGTAGAAATGCTGTCCAGAATGATGGCGATTTGGCAACTTTGCCCCCTCATTTCTCAAAAATCGTGCGTATACTCAAGCTAAAATTTTAACCAGAGTTTTAGGGTATCATAAGGTATCGTTTGGGCCCAGTTTCAGAAAAATCCCTTCTGGCCCAAATTGTGCCAAAAAACGGTCGTTTTTGGCGTCGCTCTTTTCTAAGCATATAATAAAATGAGAACTGCTTTCAGAGCATACTCCTGTCTCGTCTTTAATGAAAGGCACAGAGCTAGCAACTAAACTTAAGTGTATCAAAGATTACTAGCTGCTTCAGCTCGCTACGCTCGCCTGAGCCGCTCGCGCACCTTCAGGCCAAGAAACTTCTTTTAGAACAAACCCGAAGTAAATCAGTCAAGTAGTTTCTGAGATCGATGGAGGACAAAAAAAGCCTTGGAGTTTTAATTATATAGATACGCAAACAGAAGCTATATTTTAGACCAATATTGAAGGGTAACATTTTGGCGCAAAAAATTGAATTGTTTGAATTGCTCGCATTTTCGGAATAGAATTGTATTCCTTCGTCCTCTAAACGACGGGCACGCAAGGGGCTAAAATTAAAAAAAAATTCGGATAGGATTCTGCCAATGGCAACAGTGGAAGATCCAAAGTATAAAAATGAAAACAAAAAGAGGGGAAACAACGCTGTTACCATTTTTTAAAAGTAAACAAACATCCTATTTCCCTCCGTTCCCTGTTTCCGTGCTTGTAGCAGCGACATGACTGTCTCTCGAAATGCTCATACGGTTTTTTTCTTTAGCATGGTAGAATATGATGCCTCCCATTTCCCTTGATCATCTTGATCTACAACTTTATGTATCAATTTCAAAAATTAGCCCGCTAGAGCAATTGTGGGATCATGCGTTCTTATCATTGAAATTGATAAACAAATATATAGACCAAAGATGATAAAGGGAAATGGAGCTATCATATCGCTGGAGGCGGTGGTTTGAATGAACAGAACAGGCAAGTAATAGACTAACTAACTGCCAGTCCATTTTTTATAGCGATTTTTTAACTTTCTCGGATCGAAATTTCAAAAATTTTCATAGGTGTCAAAATATCATCGCTCATAAAAATTCAAAATTCTATGCTCCAAAAGGTAATCCAGAGAAAATTGCAACCTATGACAGACCCCAAGTTAGTCACGTATATTCCTCTTAGTCAATGACTGGACCGCGTTAAGCAGAAAGGAACCAAGCCACATAAGCTATTGCCAGATTTAATAGGGCAATTCAATTTTTTTACAAGAAGAACGTTTGTGCGGACTTATGAAAAAATTTTAAAGAATTTGCCTCATAATATACAGAAAAATCACTAAAATTTGCGCAAAAATTGGCACAACCATTTTTCCGTAAAAAATTAAATTTCCCAGTTAAATTTGGCAAAAGCTGATGTGGTTTGGTCTCTCTCTGCTAAACGAGGTCCATTTGAATTTATTAAAAAAAAAAAAATTAAAAATCAAGACATGAAAAAAAAAGATAGAAGGTACGGATTTTCATGGTTGGAATTCAAACAGACGGGTTTTTCTCAAATGCATGGTACCAGCCTTAACCTTCTGGATGTAGAAAAAGTGTGCGAGAACTTACAAAATGCTGAATCAACTCCTACAGCAGTAATTTTAGTAATGTCAAGATGTAAAACTGACTGCCGTAGCGGGTAATTTAGCATTTTGTGAGTTCTCGCACACTTTTTTTACATCCAGAATGTTAAATCAACTTCATTTTTTTTTTCGGTGTACTCAATATTGCGTGCATGAAGTAAAAATTAAAATCATCGATCTTGTTAGGTTTAGAGCGGACAGGCAACTATAATAACTCCCAGGCAAAGCTGAGTGTATTCCTAGGATTTGAAGGCGCTCAAAGTCCAAGTCGTGCTTCTGAGATTCTTCATCTGGAGAGATTCTTATTCTGTATCGGAGGGATTCTAGGATGCTGACGCGGGTTGGTGGATGTGATCTACCGGAGTGATGGAAGTTGTGTGAGCTTGGAGTGAGGCTGAGCGTGGCGGTGGGATGCGCGGATGGGGCGCGCGTGTCACCGCGCGTCTCGGTCCAGCGGCGGCGGCTGCGGCTCAGTCTCGTGATGACCGGTCTGGAGTGGAACATGTGCTCCCGGTGGCCGAGCCTCGGCCTCGCTCTTCTCGTCCTCGTGTCCCTCCTCCACGCCGCCAACCCCCTCGCTCATGATGCAGGTGAGTCCCCATACCTACCCCTAATTTTCAACGATTTTAATTCATCCATTAAGTAACGATATAAATTGCAGCAGAACATTTTTTTTTGTTAATTTGTTATCAAGAAAGTCAAATTCGCTGCGATTTTTTTTACAATTTTGAATAACGAAGCTCCAACCCCCTCGCATGTGATGCAGGTAACTCGTAATTCCTACCTCTATTTTTAACGATTTTAATTCATCCGTAAAGTAAGGATATAAATTGTAGAAAATTTTTTCTGTTAATTTGTGATCAAGAAAGTCCAATTTGCTGCGACTTTTCTTTAAATTTTGAACAACGATAAGCTTCAACCCCCTCGCATGTGATGCGGGTAAATCACCCATACCCGCCCCTAATTGCCATCAAGATAAATTGCAGAACTTTCTATTTTGTAATTTGTTGCCAAAAAAGTCGGATTTGCTGCGATTTTTTTTTTAATTTTTTATAAAGAGCTCCAATGATGCAGGTTAATCACCTGTACCTACCCCTAATTTTCACCCATTTTTTTCAAAAACTCTCTTTTTTATTTTTACAATACGTGATCAAGAATGTCAAATTTGCTGCTCTCTTTTTTTTTTTTTTTTTTTCTTTTTTTTTTGGTAATTTGAATAACTTACCCATGATGTAGGTGAGTGGCAATACCTGCCCCTGATTTTCATCAATTTCCTTTAAAACATCAAGTGAAGCCGATTAAACGCAGTGTTGACGTGACGACTATTTCCATAGTAATCCCAATGAAAGCAACTTGCATCGAGTACGACTCCCTTCCCAGTTAGTGCCCATGATGTCACCTACACCGTTCCGAAGCCTTTAATTGGCTAGCGCTGATTGACAAATAACCCGCGAATCGGCAGTATTTTAATCGTGTAACAAGAGGTTTTAATCCTCTCAATGGAGGGCGTGATCCTCTACGATCTAGTGGAATCGCTTAATCATCAAACAACTCGCAGTTCGATTTTATTGAAGCGCATCAACAGTTCCCCCTGAATGAACCCACCAATCACCCCCCTCCCCCTTCCTGCCGCGCGTTAATTGTGTATCAATGAGAGCCAACCGTTCAACAATTTGCCATTTGCTTTGACATGTTGGTCGGATTCCTGACCATACTTTCTTTCGTTTCTGTTTGCTCTTTCCACGTACGTGTCTCGCCAGGACTTTCAAAGTTTTACCTCGGGGTTGTTCTTTGAAATTATTTTTCGATTAATATTCATTATTCTCTTGGTGTGCAGCTCATGGTTTTCTCCGAAAATAGATTCGAAGCGGGACGTAAAGATCATTTTACTTTTGTGTGGCTTGTTTGTGACCACTGAGCTTTGAGTTTGACTCTGAATAGTATAGGCCCTGCAATATTTGTAAACTACAATTTTTAAAAACGAACCCTTACTGCCACTTCATTTTAAATACAGCAGATGTGCCATTATTTCCCCTACACAAATAGGTATTTTCATTGGATTCCAATGCCCCTAAGGTTGTACAACTTTTTTCACCTTGCAAATAAAAACTGATCATCTAAAAAAGTTTTATCTTTACTCCCTATAAATTGTGACTTTAATACGAAAATCACCTTTGTAAATTTAATTTGTTCATGATTTCTGGAAATGCGTTTGCAAAGAATTTAAGTTGTTCAATTCCAGCAACATTGGAATGATCTTGGTTCCTTTTTGCAAAATGCAATCCAATTGATGAGTCCGAAAATAGCAGTGCCTTATTGCAAAACGTTTCCTACTCCACAACAGACTTCGGGCCACAATATTGATGTTCTTTCACTTTTTCAAAAATACACAACCTGCCACCACAAATACCTACACAAAAGCAGGAATATTTTAAAAATAGTGGCAGTCGGGAAAAAAATAGCACGTTTAAACCGCATGAGCTATAGGTGTGAAAAATCGGAAATTTGTCTTAGCTAATAGAACTAGGCAGTTTGCCAAAACCCTGTCGGGAAAGAGTTGAAAGTCGTTGAGCTCATATTTTCATGCCTAATTATTCAAGCGTGGAGCAAAGTGCCTAGTGTTTTCATTGGATTAAAGAAACATAATATTAATAAATACACAGAATCCGACAACTTTATCGAGTCCACCCATTAGGGAGCTGAGGACTTCCTCATCATCACAATCCCTCACTTTAAAGCGTCTAAGTGTCTTCTCCATTTTTGAGTCCATCCAAGAGGCGTCCAAAGGAGGGGGGAGAGGCGCCAAAATACTGCCGTCCTCAACAAAAACGCCGTAACTCCATTCATATTTTTTTTTTTACTTTTTTCCAGCACGTTCTGCTCCAGTGTTCTGCTTCCCACTAAAATTTTAGGAGCCATCTTGGCCGGAAAATCCAATTTTTAGGAGCCATCTACTACTTTTTAGGGGCTAAATTAAATTTTTGCATACGGGCCATGGCGAATGAAAATTTGCAGAAGGCTTGAATGCGGAGTTGCAGTAAACGGTGCGTGTGGAGAACGCTTCATCGCTACCGCAGCTTCCCGATTGCGAGTTCAATGTGTCAAATTTTTTAGGTGCCCTGATGGCCCAGCCGCCCTCCCCCCCCCCCATTTTTAGGCGCCAAAGCCCGATTTTTAGGCGCATGTGGCGCCGCCACAGAGAAGGTAGAACACTGCTCCATTACAAGAAAATGCAATTGCCCTAAGGCATCATTTTCTCATTTTGAGATCCTAATGGTGTACGTGCCAGAGTTGCATCGGAAAAATTAAGGATGAATATTTTTTCGATTTTTTTGTGAAACAGCATTTTGTCAGGTAAAATTAAGGAGGTGTCGCATGGGGATACGGCGTTTTCACTTTGGACGGCAGCATAACCCCCCCCCCCCCTAATTTTAAAATATTCAAAAAATGTTAACATCCTGAGACAGAGCTATCGGCCGTTTAATTTAGGTGTCAAAATACACGGATTCCTCTGGTTCCACCGGTGCTGGTTCAACGGAGTGCACGTAAAATGGACGAACGCCTAGGCGTGGCGTGCTTTGCGATATATCGATTGTTGTGCCATTTAAACCTATGGTAAAGAATCGATTGTTAAGGTGTTCGCCGCGAAAACCCTGGTTATCGATCCTTTTCCATAGGTTTAAATGACATATCAATCGATATATCGCAAAGCACGCCACGCTACACAGTGGATCGAGTCCATAAGAGAGGTCGGACATGACATTTTTTACCAAAACTGCAAATTTTGATGTTCAATCGTTGCATTTTAAATTTTAAGGGATGCTTCTAGAAGAAAAGTTTACAAGGAAAACAATAGAACCACTTTTAGAACCTCATAGTTTTGTATAAACGGAGTTATCAGCGTTTAAAGTTTCGAAATGTTGTCGGGCCTTTCCTAAGGACTCGATCCACTCTGCGCCACTGGACGAACGACAACCGCGGGGTGAGGGGGAGGGGGGATATTCGGAGTTCCAAACGGAAGACGAATTAATCCGCGTACGAAAAAGGAGTTTCAAGCTCATTTGCGAACTCGAACCCGTTGGATTTGAGAGCGCCCATCACTATCACCGTTGCCGGCGCCCGCTAGCCGCTAACGGCCTCCTCGTCTTGTGAGCTTCGCCCGAGCGGCTCCTCACAAGTAGGTAAATCCGTATTTAGGTCACCGTCCTTTTCATTATGACGCAAACACCGGGGAAAACACTCACGTGTCATCGAGTCTTTCGCAAGGGGCGATGCATTTGCGATGCCATGGTTCCTCACACTGGAAAAAAAAGTCGCTTGGATGTAGAGTCCAGATGCTTAAAAACACTGACAAGAAAAAATACGCTTGATTCAATCGGACTTTCTGCTTGAATCAAAAGGAAATCCGCCTAAATCAAGAGGCTCGGCTCTTCGATTCAAGGAAATATCGGATTGAATCAAGAGTATTTTTCTTGTCGATATGTTATAAGGAGTCTGGACTCTAGATCCAAGCGACTTTTTTTCCAGTGAGCAAGATTCGATGGTCGATCGATGAATGGACCAAGAGAGCAGATAAGGAATCAGCGGGCTGATTGTTGAAATTGATGGACAAAGCTATGGACAAAAAATACAAGCGGGATATGGAGGGGTCTTTTTGGTGAAAGCGGGTAGGTGCAATCGACAAAAGAGTTAGGTAATAGACAAACTATTGGCAACCCCCGAGAGACCCAATAGTTAGTCCATCATTTATCCCCCTAGTTTATAAGAGCCACCCATTTCAACCAATAGGATCGCTTCATACTCCCTGTCTTATTTTCTATCGCTATGTCTGTCAATTTCAACAATCAGCCTGCAGACGTCTAAAAGTCATACCGATAGCTGAAATTGAAAACTGCTTGCCTCCATTGCAGTAGTGCTAAATCTTCATATATTTTCTATTCTCTTAAATGTTTCAATTTAGATTTTACAATTAAAAAATGCTAATTTTACCATCCCCATGGTTAAATTAGCTTTCAGCTACTGTAAAATGTGCGTTTAAACATGTCGAACATATTTTTTAACAATTTCAATGTTAAATCAGTAATCCATTTTTTCCGTGAACTAAAATTTCTATCTAATCCATAAAAGGATATATCTGCATGGAGGAGAACTAGTGGCACATATGTTCTTTCTGAAATGAGCCAGAAATTTCAGTTACAAATCGCAAAATAATGTCCATTTTTGCGTTGTGCTGTGCGGATAAAGACGATTGCATGAATGCAAATCGGCTGCGTGTGGAAATATCAGTCCGGTGCACGGACTGTGCATTGAATTATCTGTTGATATAAGTTTTAATAGCACTTAACTGCTTGCGCTCAGGTATTTGGCAAAAGTCCAAGTTCTATTTGCTGCAACAAAGCTTCATTCATTCATGCCCCTGGAAGCTGGAGTGTTAATTAATGCGAGAGAATGGGCCTCTACACAAGGTATGAATTAGAGCACTACACATGTTTCATATTTAAAATTTCCGGGGGAAAATGAATCACACAACGTGAAGTCTTGAGATCAATTTCTAAATACACAGACTTTACTCGGCCTTTATCCCTGAAAATTTGAAAGCTTGGCGCATAGATGTGTGCTATTCCTAACCGAATGCTCATTCAAGGTCGCAGAATCCTCAAATGGATGAAACCCTGAAATAACTGAAAAAAAAAAAAAAAAATTCCTAAATACGACATGAGTGTTTGCAATTTACATTGTTGAAACGACAAAAGTACAAATAACGTCATTTTTTTACACAATAAGAAGAAGTAACCAAGCTCTGCTAACTCCTCAAATATTAATAATATGCATCGACGCAGTGTCTCATCGATAAAGAATCTCAACTACACGACTCGGACGTTGAGCGCCTTCAAATTCCGGGGATACACTTCGCTTTGCCTGGCAGTTAGTACAGTTGCCAGTTGGAACTAAACCCAACAATATCGATGATTTTACTTTGTACACGCACTCTGGAGTGTGCTAGCTGGTACCATGCATTCGAGAGAAGAAATGTCTATCGCTATGGCTTATAAACAAATTAGTGGTGCATATGAAACACCATTAAAGTTGCATATGAACTAATGATTATCGGTCTGTGAACCATACCGTGTCAGCTCGCGCCATAGTATGGTATATATACCATAAATAAAGTATATCGACGGTGTAATAAGTCGGCAATCACATAACTCGGTTTGCGACGTCGCAGACTTCCTGTCATACTTTATTTTTTCAACGGAAAACTACTCGACGGCAATTCTTTAAAGCTGCCGTGATTTATCTTCTCTGTGCCAAAAAAATTCTACAAAAACTTCAAGAAATGATGTCAATTTGTTCTACTTTAAAAAAAATAGCATGGATGCGGAGATTTTCAGACACCGCAAAACGAGTTATGTGATTGCCGACTTACACCGTCGATATTACTAGGAGCGGTAGCGACCCCGTCAAGCCTATAGAGATCTCCAACAACGAGAATGGGAGCCGCTACTGTATCTTACACGAACCCGTTCAACTTTTGCGTTATTTTGAGATATCTTCGCAAAAACTTAACGAAACTCAAAACCCTTTGCACTCTGGCAAGCATATTGTATTCCTCGCCTACAGGCGAAATTTGGAGCTGATTCATTACGCAGTTAATTAATAATCCCTAATTTTCTGCCGTTTTTTGGCCACTCTTTCAAATTACCCGCGCCGTATCACATTCGTGCCTCGAAATTTTGACTTCATTGCCCGTCCGCATTAAATATAAATGTGCAATAACAGTTATAAAAATCATTGCAAATCATTTCAAAAAGTTTAAACTTACGCATAGGCATCATTCCTTGAATTTAGAACGTGTTTTTGCATTATTAATTTTTAAGAAAGTTCAACTGATCAAAGTCGTTGTTTCATTCAATTCACGACCATTCTGACCATTCACGACGCACCGCCAGTGCTGCCAGTGTCATGGCGTCAGTTAGCTGCTCTGTCGCTGTCCCACGTCAATTTGTCTTGAAAAATTGTGTGAACCCTTGGAAAGAATCTCATCATCGTCTTGAGAATAATAAATAAGTAGCTATTATTCTATGTCATCAGTGAACAGAGTGAATCAAGTGAATCCCGGCCGGTGAATTCTGAATCACGACCCTCTTTTCCACGCTTGGAGAGAAACTGAGATTAAAACATAGATTTGCGTTAATCACTCATTTTCCGATTTGTTTTTTTATCTATTAACAACTGGTTTCTAAGAATGTTGAATTCCCTGCCGTCGTGACTTCGTGCCGGATAGCTAGTTGACGTCACAGTCAAGTCAATTCAATCAATGTTTGTCTTTTCGCTTTTAGGTTATCGCGAGATGTAAACATACCTACACGAACTAAACTACTGAATAATTTAATGTTGTTATTTCGAAATGCAAACTAAATCATACAAATTAAACTTCCCTTTATTGTTCACTGCTATCTCTAAACTTTGTCTCTACCTTTATTACCGTGCTACAAGTTCTGTGTACCTTCCTCCATCCGTGGTTCATTTGTTCGCAAGCAAAACTGTAAGTACCTATGACAAGTGAATTTTAGTACCCTTATCCCTGCGGAAATCTGTTCGATGTCAAAAAATCCTAGTAATCTGGTTTTGAGTGAGACCCATATCAAGGATTTAAAGGCAGCGTCAGTAGTTTTAGCAACAAATCTATGCCGAGTCGGATGCCAAAATTCTACTTAAGGTATGTGCTGAACTATTTCAATGTGTGTTACCTAATATCAGAAGCAATATTTGCTGAACCATGCCAAACCACAGTGACCATGCAAAATCTATCAGCAGCCTGAATGTTGAATTTTTTTGTTTGTCGGGACGACATAGATGACATAGGTTAAAAGGCGGAGCGAGATTAGTCGGCTGTGTCTTATCGTTGCCTTGTTGTGCCTTTGTCAGGTGGAATGGATGGCATACTGTCGGAAACTTGAGAGGTGCTGGTAGCTTGTCGTTAGTTCAACCCGACATAGGCACGACAAAGCAGAGATAAGACATAGCCAACCAATTCCGCTCTGCCTTTTAACCGATGTCATCTATGTTGTCCCGACAAATAAAAAATTTCAACAATCAGGCTGCTGGCTACTCTATCTTCAAACCCTTTAGAACACTCTAATTGTGTGTTGTGATTGTAACTCAAATTATCACTAAAGTGCTCAAACCATAGTATAGTTTCAGAGAATGTGTATGTTGATAAATACATGCTAGTTATAAAGCTTCATTCAAGAAATTTGCATTGCAATTTTCAAGTTTCCTTGTCTTTCCTTGCTCCCGTAGAATATTTTAAGCAAAGACGATCTCTGCGGACATTACTACTATAGCTATTGAGTCTCGAAGCAAATAGCGGATGGGGCAATGTATTTGCACTGAATGGAAGGAATTTAAGTGATACTCTATACTATACACTGCTAAGATCTCTATTCGTACTCACTTTGATTTAATATGCTGCTGAGTGAGTAATTGAAATGTGAACACATCAGAGCTCAGCGCGCGAATGGTACATATGTTACGGGCAACGTAGGGATGTCAAGCATCGTCAACGGTGCCCAGACATCCTCGATGGTGCCCATACCTACATATACTATGGAAACGCATACCTATCTCCAGATTTTCTCTTGGTAGCTACATTCTGTAGGTAGGACCAAGGAGGTTTCTTAGCATAAAGTTTATTTTTAACTGCCCAAGGCGGTATTACTTAAGGATGCACTTCAGATTTAAGAGTTCAGCCAATGAAATTGCTCGCTTCTTTTTCTATAGGTATCTTTATGGATTGGAGGGGGAATTTACCTATGGGCCTTTCAGCTTAGTTGCTCATAAGAGTATTTTGGTAGTTTTTACTTCACTTGCCTAACTTTACGATCAAAGATTTTTGTGCTCACAATACTCTGGGTAATCTGATGTTCGTAATAAAAATGTATTAACTTACTCATTACACATTACCTGCTCTCCAAATTTTTAACAATAAAATTTTTGTGGCCAGATTCTTCAGGAATGTTTCCAATTTCAAAATACCTAAGGGCTTTCTGTTCCTCA
Organism: Bemisia tabaci; assembly: GCF_918797505.1. Classification (NCBI taxonomy): domain Eukaryota; kingdom Metazoa; phylum Arthropoda; class Insecta; order Hemiptera; family Aleyrodidae; genus Bemisia; species Bemisia tabaci. Next base: position 48,049,437 of record NC_092798.1, read on the forward strand.
TTAGAAAAGTAGATAAGTCAGTGGAAGTAGTTCATAAGGATCATCAGAGCAATGTGTCTTTTCAGAAATTTTAAGTACATTGTTTAAGTAAACTATTTCACTTTGAATAAATAAGGACTCTGACATTAGAATTTTCTTATGCTCATCTTTGAAGTAGGTATTTTTTAGCCTTTCAAAGCTTACTGATATCATTGACTTTCAATGACTTCATTTGTCAATATGTACATCCAAGAATTCACATGACTGCTAGCCTTTGACATTCATAACAACCTACGATTAAAATTAGGTAACTGCTCCAACACATATAATGTGCAGGAGAAATAATTTCTTGCAAATTATTTGCTAAGGCTATTTTATTTTATTTTGTTTGAGAGATTTACCTCCTCTAAATTTTTGGAGAAAATCAGTTTGATCTCAAAAGGAATTTTTTTAATTTGAAAATAAATTGGAGCATATCTTTCAAAATATATTAACTGATCCCTGTTGGAATTATTCTGTGCGGAATCAAGCAGAGGTTATTCAAAGGTAACCAACTGTAAAATTTTGGATACTCTGATTAGGTAAATGTCATTCAAACCAAAGTTGACTTTTTTCCTTAGTTTAAGCTTCACCTCATAACTCCATTTAAAGAGGATTAATGCAGGCATCATAAATGCTAGCTGTATTTTATTGTGAGTGCCTGTATTCAATTTTGTTCTCCCTGTCTTTAAAATTTGGATAGAAATATTTTTCATCTCCAGGGGAAGCATAACATCAAGAATGAACTTTGTTTGTAATGAATCCTTATCCACCAATATTCATAGCTTAACATTTTCCTCCCTTTTATTAAGCGTCTAATGGTCTCAGCATGTGTAGAAAAACCAAAAATAACTGATATAACCACAAAAAACCCTCAAAAAGGGTAAAAATTCCGCCAAGCCTATGAGATCTTATCACAAAATTAGTAGGTATTTATCTTAACAAATTTTAAAAAAGGAGAGGGGGGGGGGATAGTAATCTCTTGAAAATTACAGAAGGCGAAAAGAAAAGCAACTCAAATTCTGTTTTCCATTTCAAACCTCAAAATGTCTGATATCATTTGAGGTCAAGATTTTTTAAGTATAGGTACGCTCCAGAACTAGGACGAGCAAACGGGAAATTAATTCTGCTTAGAATCCCCTTCAGTTAGTCTCGGACGCAACCAGCTTACCTTTGAAGCTAGTTTGGTTGCCTGGGTCACTAATACAAGGAAAGATAATTGGATTTGCTTCCTTCGAGAAGATGGCGAGGGATAAAATAAGCAGTTCTTTTTTCAGTCTCAAACCTCAAAATATTTGATATATTTTGAAGTCAAGATTTTTTACCATCCGCTCATCTCACATTCATTTTCGTTTTGCATTTTAGGAAACAAATTCCACTCTTATAAATCATTGAACTTTCTTTAATTTTTCGCTAATTATTCCCCTTCATTTCAGGTAGCCGCAACTTTTCTTACCTACAATAGCTATGTAAGGAACCATTGTATAATACTTACGAGACCTTCCTCGTTTAGATCAAGAATAGAATAAATGTTTTCAATTCAGATTCTGGCACACTCTTTGAAAATTAAAAAAAGAAGTCAGGTAGATGAAGGTAGAATTTTTAAAAAGAGCCAAAAAAAATTAGCTAAAAAATAAAAAATTCTGGCGAGACGGTCCCGATACGTATCATTTGAGTGTCAGCTGCAGCCCATCTTCTTTTAGACATCAAGGTATAGCCTCAAGCATTGCAAGCAGAACAACAATGGAAGGATTACTTGAATGCTCGAAAAAACTCCTCTTAAATTCCAGCTAGCACTTTAAGCTTATGAAATTCGTTTCGTGGCAGATCCCGAGGACTTATTTAGAAATTTATTCGTTCACTTGAAATGAAGGAGCTGACCGTCGAGTTTATGATTTTTCCGCCTGGCGCTCACAGTAATAATTAGCCGTCCTGAATTTTGAAGGACCTAGGTGGGCGAGTGGTGAAAAGGAAGAAAGAAAAATCGACTCGAACTGGTAAAAAGATGCATTTTCATTTTTCGGCAATTTTGAACCTCGCTCTACTACCCTTATTATTGGCACTACCCTTTCAGTCATACCACACCCACAAGAGTATCGGGACCGTCTCGCCAGAATTTTTTATTTTTTAGCTAATTTTTTTTGGCTCTTTTTAAAAATTCTACCTTCATCTACCTGACTTCTTTTTTTAATTTTCAAAGAGTGTGCCAGAATCTGAATTGAAAACATTTATTCTATTCTTGATCTAAACGAGGAAGGTCTCGTAAGTATTATACAATGGTTCCTTACATAGCTATTGTAGGTAAGAAAAGTTGCGGCTACCTGAAATGAAGGGGAATAATTAGCGAAAAATTAAAGAAAGTTCAATGATTTATAAGAGTGGAATTTGTTTCCTAAAATGCAAAACGAAAATGAATGTGAGATGAGCGGATGGTAAAAAATCTTGACTTCAAAATATATCAAATATTTTGAGGTTTGAGACTGAAAAAAGAACTGCTTATTTTATCCCTCGCCATCTTCTCGAAGGAAGCAAATCCAATTATCTTTCCTTGTATTAGTGACCCAGGCAACCAAACTAGCTTCAAAGGTAAGCTGGTTGCGTCCGAGACTAACTGAAGGGGATTCTAAGCAGAATTAATTTCCCGTTTGCTCGTCCTAGTTCTGGAGCGTACCTATACTTAAAAAATCTTGACCTCAAATGATATCAGACATTTTGAGGTTTGAAATGGAAAACAGAATTTGAGTTGCTTTTCTTTTCGCCTTCTGTAATTTTCAAGAGATTACTATCCCCCCCCCCCCTCTCCTTTTTTAAAATTTGTTAAGATAAATACCTACTAATTTTGTGATAAGATCTCATAGGCTTGGCGGAATTTTTACCCTTTTTGAGGGTTTTTTGTGGTTTTTACTCTTCACTGCTATTTGTGGTGTTCTATATGAACCATCAATTGGACTGCATTTTGAAATTTGAAACTATACATTCTGGCTCACTCACTTGCGTAGGGAAGCTAATGGCACATACGTTTTTTTTTTTTTTTAAACCGGACCAGAATTTATAGTTCCAAATTGCAAAATGTAGTCCAATTGGTTCATAAGCTATAGATTTTTCTCCGTGTGGTATATTGCCTGCGACGGAGATACGTGGTTTCTCATACTTTGGGCATGGAACAACGTGTATTGGCGGCTGCGTCGCGATTATCCTGGAAGCGCGGAAGACGCTCGAGAACAAAGCGGGCGATTCCCGGATCCGGGAGTTGGATCTCGGGACTCGGGACGTGGCGGCTCGGGCTCGGGGTCAGAAATAGACCGCGGCGGGGATGGCGATGGGGACGGGGGTCGCTAATCCGAGTGATGAGAGACGTTTCGCCGGTCGACTCCAGCGCGGATGCTGCACTCTGCCCGCGTCGTCCCGTTGTCGCGGCCGCTGCCGGCTTCCAGCGACGCCACCGCAGCCACCACTCGTCGTCGTCGCCGCTCGCTTTGTCTTTATTTGGAGGTCCCACCAGCCACCACCGCCCGACGCCGTTGCCATTCCGAGCCACCGACCCGATATTTCCCACCACGTCTTCCGAGGCTTTGGATTCCATCCACATGAAACGATCGACTCGATTCTAACGACAAGGATTCGACCGACAGCCAAACATCGGTCAACAAACACGTGAATCGATCGAAAAATCCGTGGATTGATCGACAAACGGGTGAATTGGTTCACAACGATTCGATCGACAACCGTGAATCGATCGACAAACTCGTGAATCTACCGAAAATCCGTGGATTGATCGACAAACTGGAGAATTGGTCGACCTAGCCCGTGAGTCGATCAAAGAACTCCGTGAATTGGTCGAAAAGCCCTTGAATCGATCGACAATGATTCGATCGACAACGGTGAATCGATCGACAAACTTGTGAATCGACCGACAAATCCGTGGTTTGATCGAAAAACTCCTGAATTGGTCGACAATACCCGTGAGTCGATTGACGAGCCTCCTGAATCGATTGACAAACCCGTGAATAGATCGAAAAGTTCCTGAATCGATCGAAAAGTTCCTGAATCGATTGACAAGTTCCTGGATCGATCGAAAAGTTCCTGGATCGATCGAAAAGTTCTTGGATCGATCGACAAATTCCTGAATCGATCATCATGTTCCCAAATCGATCGAAACCACCACTTAAGCGTATGGTGTGAAACATTTTCGCTGAATTATGCCTCACCTGTTAGCAATATGCCTAACCAAAATAAGGGATTAAAGGGGATGTTTAGGGCCTTGCCTTTGAAAACTAAAATTCTGTATGGAGAACTACACATTTCATGAGATGGTAACCGCTTTCCCTGATCAGGTTAAAACCCGTGAAACTGAAAAGCTTCATTTTGTGGAAAAGCTGACAACGGGTGGGAATCAGATCAGCAGAGACATGCCTGTACTTCATTGTGGCTCTGAGTAGTGACCGGGTAGGTTGTACTTACGTACTAGGTACCGCCGCACCAAGGCTATACTAGGAATTGAAAAAGCCAATGTACCCTGAAGAGCCTTACGCGCCTATGCAAAATGCATGGAATCGAGCAGGGAAGGACTTATCTACTTTGGAGAAAAAAATAGTAAGAAATTTGTTCCAAGCTGTAAGTAACAAGGTGGTGAAATAGTGCTGGGTTCACACTATTTAGCGGGGGAAACAAGGCCAAAAAGTTCGTTGAACTTTTTGGGAAGGAAAATAGACTAATGGGAAAAAGTTCATATATCTGCGCATATAAAAAACAAGCAGTGAACTCCAACACAATGTGTTGATAAGGCGCGTCATTAACTCGCACATATCAACCCCTTTAGTTTTCGTTTACAGAGATTTCAAAAAAGGCAAGCAGCACAACAAGAGAATTAACGATCCAACAGTGCAAGGTCAACGAGGCACCTTGACGAGACCGTGTATTGTAAATCTAGAAAGCTATTCGAACAAATTTAAGTTTTTTGATCTGCCTCAAGCAAAATCTTATCAGATTCTTGAAGAAAAGTGCTACGGAAAAATTTAAGCGAAGAAAGGAAAAATTCTGTCGAACTCCTAGAAGATAAAGTCGATTTAAAGGTATTTTTGGGCTAAAATACCCAAATCACCGGTATTATAAATCCCGTTATATTATTGAAAAGAGATTTATACTCGACTAGCCGCTGTGGCTCGCTTCGCTCGCCTCGCGTCTAGCCGGGGGCTCCGCCCCCTGGACCCCCGGTCACTCGCTTCGCGAGTGACTTACGGCTCGCAAGCGAGCCGTATTCCGTGCCGTAAATGCAAAAAGATGATAAAGTAATGTAATCCAATAAGAACTGTTTTCTGAATACATGAAGCATTATGGATAGTTTCCCTGTAAGGGATTTTTCTTTGGGGGGGGGGGGGGGGGGGGCATTAACTGTTAGTTAAAAAAGGCGAAGTCCCTCCGGAATATGACAATGTAAGCCCTGCGCACTTGGTATTGGCCAGTAGGAGTAGCTCACTGGCGTCCTCCAGGACTCCAGCCAACACCACGCCAAAGCCACAGACTTAAACAATCATACGTCGGGTGGCGCCAGTTGTAGAGAAGTTTAGGACTTAAGAAAAGAGACAATTTCGAATGTTACATTAAAAAAAAAGCATCTCATGCATTTGGCCATCATATCTTTTCAAATTATATTGTTCTTATCCTTTTAAAATGTTTCGTTCTTATAACGAAAATATACAAATGGAAAAAGCGCTCTACCACGCGTTACCGTTTCTGATGAGGAAGTGTTCATAAATTACGTAACGCACTTTGTCACTGATGCAGGATGCAGCTAAGTTGGCAGCGTACACGAATAGACTGATTTTCGGAGCAACTCAGAGGAAGCAATTCAGTCCTGAAAACATTTTGTTTCCTGTTTTTTCCCACGGTTTTCCTTTGCTCTTCGATAAGATGGCTGATGTAGGGGTAACGGGAGGGACGAACATAATTCTGCAGTGGTAAGGAAGAACGCCGTATGAGTCTTCAGACGTTGCCAAATTTCCCCTGGAAAACCACTAAATTTCAGGAAAATTTTTGAAAATTTTGGATACTTTTGTTTTTAATTTGATCTAAAACGTCTGAAAATTTCATGGGGAAAATATTCATAATTTTCCTCAAAAATAAACATTTTATCGAAGAAAATTTGGCAACTCCCGAATGTTCATATGTCGTTCTTCCTTAGCAGGGCAGAATTGCAAACACTGCGCTTTAAAAAAGAGACCATTTTCGGTTTTCTTCAAAGTATTCGGACATAACTCCAATAAAAATACAATGAGAGGATTAGCGCGAGGTTTGGATGTCGCTCCCTGGTCGGAAAATCATGTTTTGACTCGTCTGCCGACAAAATCTCGTCAAAGCGTTCAAGAACAGCTGGGCCTGGACAGTCAGGAGACCAGGCGGCAGCAATAGATCTCAATTCGTCATCCTTTTTTCCCTTCCTGCTCGGCCTAGTGGAGCTCCAAAAAAATTGATGAAATTTCTCCCATCGGGTTCGATTTCAACTTTCTCAGTAAATTTACGCTCTGCTAAAAAAGTATATTACAATGAATTAAATTTCGTCGTGATATGTTGATAAGTAACGGAAATATCGTTCAGCAAGTTATAAATGCAGCAGTTGTGGTATCGATCTTAGTGTACCGTAGAATCATGTATTTTCATTAGTTTGACCACCATTCTGCTCAAAATTTCACCGCGAATCGAAAAATATACACTGTAAAAACAATTTCCGAATGATAGAAAAAATTGCATTTTTACTGTCTTTAAATTTTGAGGGTCAGATTTTGTTTGGCATATGAGACAATAGGGCTGCGATCCCGTAGCGAGCAGTCTCGGGCTCGAGGGTTGTTAGACAAAAGGACGGTAAAACCCATGTCATCGGGCCGCTTCGACAGTTTTATGGAACCACGTAGCTGGGGCGGCTTCCTTTTATTCAGACAGAGCAGTGCTGATACAGAGTCCGCGTTTGACCTTCGGCGTTGGGTGAAGGCTGTGTAGTAGTAATATGGAGAGGGGTCTATTTGCATCTCTCAGCGGTTTACACAGATATGGCTGAAAAATTGGAAATTCTCATAGTTTTGCGAGCATCTAGGAGCTAGAAGCTTTCAATCGACCCAAAAATCGTAAAAATCGCCCCGGTAGATCTCTCAAAATAGGCGTTACAACAGGAACATAACCAATTCCCGGGAACTTAAGGCCGGAGGGGGGTGGATTTGGCTTTAAGAGCGTCTCAGGAAGAAGAGTCTGAAAAATTTGGAAGTCTGACAATTTTGCGAGCATCTAGAAGCTAGGAGCTTGCGGTCGACCCAAAAATCGTAAAAATCGCCCCGGTAGATCTCTCAAATTAGGCGTTACAACGGAAACATACCGCAACTCTCGGAAACTTAAGGTCGGAGGGGGGTGGATTTGGCTTTAAAAGCGTCTCAAGCGAAAGAGGCTGAAAAATTTGGAAGTCTGAAAATTTTGCGGACATCGGGACGTCAAGGGCTTTAACCAGAGTCAAGCATCGTCGAAATCGGTCCGGTAGAACTCCAGAAATAAGCGTTACAGTGAAACCCCCAACGATTTTATTTATATAGATATAAATGCAATTGTATTAAATATGTCTTGATTTTTTTATTTTAAACGTCTTTTCATGCAAAGAAGCTTAACCATGTCCATGCTTTATTCATTCATGAATTGAAAGTAAGCAATCCACATCCCGAAAATCTACCGATTTGCCGTGAAAAATTGCAGAAACTTGATATATCAGGTCGATGTACCCACTCTTTGAATTTACCAATCGATTTAGTGAGTGCACGTATGTGAAAGTCAAAATGCTATAGTCATTTTGGGTGCATTCATTTTTCATGAAACAATTGTAAGTAATTTCAATCCCGAAAAACCATACATTTTCCGTATAAAATCGAAAAAATCAAAATATGTCGACTCCCTGACGTGAAAATTAAATTCTACGTGTGAAAATACTTATGTATCGATATGCTGAACAGAATGCCCGCCTCTCCTCGTAATTTACAAACCGTTCCTATACTCATCTCAAAATTTTTCTCAGAGCTTTGTGTTATTATCAGCTTCCATTTAAACCCCGGTTTGATGGCCGAATCGGCTGCCCAAAAAGCAAGCCATTTTTGAAGGGCTCTATGAGAAATTCGTGATATTATCAGCTCTCAGGAAATCACCCCATGGGTAAAATTGCTGGTATAAATTTTCGAGAGCTTAAAATAATCGTATTCAAGAAACTAAGGCATTAAACTATGGAGTCAATTTCGTTTTAATAATGTAACGGGATTTACTTGTCTTCAGGTCAAAACTCATACAAGGACGCCCCTTGCAAGAGGCTAATTTTTTGTAATTTCACTCAATTTTTTCTCCTTTTTATAATTGAATTGCTTGTCACATTCTGAGGTCAATCATATTAAATTGTAATTTATACATTTCTTTTTTTTCCCCTTCATTTTATTTTTTGTTTGGAGAAGTTTTGTTGATTTCTTCGGATTTCGAATACTGTAACTTCTCTTCTATTTGGCCGATTTTTATGAATGAGACCTCTTTTAATTCGTGTTTCAACGGAGAGTAAGGAAAAAATTGCTAAAAACTCGCGAAATAATTTTTTCGAAAATTGGGCGAATCCTAGCGTGACGGTGAAATGGTTAATGAAGCGTAAGTAATTGGGCGAGGAGCTGAGGATCCCGGCCTAGCTTGGCGACCGTCATTAGCTATTGTTCGTCGAGACGCCGACGCAGTGATCAGGAGCGTGGGGAAGAGAGGGGTAAGTGGATTCCTGTATGAGCCACGTTTAGCTAATGGTCTAATGAGTCTCGAGGCTCATCACAGATTGCACTTACACAGATTGCACTGTATTTCTTAGTTTTAATAAGAAATAAAATATAATTCTGTAAAATTAGTAAATAAATACCAAGATAATTATTCAGGATGTCAAAGACTGACTGAAAACTTTTTATTAACCTCATATGATAAAAATATTATTATCAGCTGACACTGACATTGTTGTCAGATGAACAGCACTATCAGAGCACGGGTACCAACTTTTGAAAAGTATAACAGAGGTTTGGAGATCTGTCAAAGCAACGTTCTGAACAAAGCGGAGGAGTTAAATTCTCATTCCGAGAGTGCCGACCTGCTCAGCCATCCTCGAATCAATTCGCTTGATTCTGCTTATATATGCATATTTTAAATCAGCGCGTCGTACTCTTAGGCTTTTTTTAAGAAAACCAAGTAACGTAGACTCTTGGTATTCACTGCACATAAACTAGAGAGCCCCAGAATGAGAAACAACTTTAAATCATAATTATTGACGGATAAATAAACTTTTTACACGCTTTGGAAAATCTCAGAAGTTCGCGGTAGTCACTTTTCGGTAAGGAACTAAGGGACTCGGTTATTGTATCGAGCAAGGTTCGAAACGATCGCAAAGGCGGTATACTACGTATACGCGCCAATTGACCACTTTTGCACAGATTAAGAGAGCTAATAGGATGGATTGCTCAATTCACCAAGAGTATGGTCGGAAAATTGGGCACATTGGTCAAAATGCTCTATAATGATACATTTCACTTCTTTTTCGCATTCGTGTCACTGGAAAAAAAGTCGCTTGGATAGAGTCCAGACTCTTAAAAACATTGACAAGAAAAAATACTGTCGATTCAATCGGATTTTTGCTTAGATTGAGAACCAAGCCTCTTAATTTAAGCGGATTTCCCTTTGATTCAAGCAAAAATCCGATTGCATCAAGAGTATGTTTTCTTGTCATTGTTTTCAAGAGTCTGGACTCTAGATCCAAGCGACATTTTTTTTTCACATGACCCTATAAAACGGCCTGGCCTGGTGTGGTAAATAATCCTTCACCTTACGGATTCCTTCCTCTCCGGATTTCCTCGGTTTCAACTTATGTTTTCTTGTCACCACATGCAAATGTTTGACGTTAAATATGAGAAAAATTTACCAATAGACATGTGTGATGTGTCAACTCAGCTCGACAGCAGGCGTTAGGATTTCTCTAGAAATGTTTTCATTGACTCTTGAGACTATAACTTATTCACGCTGGCCGCGTGTTTACAAAAAGACGACTGTAAATAGAAACACAAATAACACGCAAAATAGGTTGAATTCGGGCTCGTGCTGAGTCACTTCGTGTTTTCTCCTAAAGCGAATATTCAACTCGTTTTTCAAGTGTAAATTTAGTGATGAGATCTTCTCCGCAGTGTAACTTACGCAAAGCGGGGAGGGGGTAATAGTTGGATACGCAACCCTCGCACTTGACGAATACGAAAAAAATTAAATTATTTAAGGCGCATATGCTTCGTTAGAAATAGAAACCTCAGAACGAAAGCATAAAACTGAGTGTGATAATATAGATACGTTCTTACGGCGCGCTCATCCAACATTCGTGTTGGAAATCCCTGTTTGTTTGAACGTACGATCGAAAATGAAGATTCGAAAAGGACGTGAGCTTGTACAAGTGCCACTGAAAAAGAAGGTGCTTGGTTCAAGCATGATAATTCTTGAATTTGCCGCCAAGAATTTGTTTTATCTTGATTTAAACTGAACTTTTCTTGATATAAGCCGAATAATTCTTGGGTTAAGCGAAAACGTAGTTTCTATTAAACAGCAAAATTCTTGATTTAAGAAAAAATACTTCTTGGCGGCAAATTTAAGATTATTTTTTTTCAGTGAGGTTGATGTATATTTGTTTTCAAAATTTTACAATATTCCGAAGATAAAAGTTGAAATATATATATTTTTTCCTCAAAATTTTACAATATTCCAAGGATAAAGTAGGATCCTCGCCTTAAGAAACACAGTACCCTCTCAAAAAAAAAAAAAATTGAGCAATACTTCCTCTCGTTCGTGATAAAGGTTGAAATATGTTTTATTTTTTTTTCAAAATGTTACAATATTCCAAGGATAAAGCAGGATCCTCACCTTAAGAAACACAACTATACAGAATGAAAAACAACTTAAGCAGCCAAAATACACATAATAAAAGAACAACTTAATTTGGAGAAAAAGCTAAGTTGTTCTTTAATTATGTGTATTTTGGCTGATTAAGTTGTTTATCATTCTGTATAGTCGTGTTTCTTAAGGCGAGGAGCCTGCTTTATCCTTGGAATACTGTAAAATTTTGAAAACAAAATAAAACATATTTCAACCTATATCACGAACGAGAAGAAGTATTGTTCAATTTTTTTTTTGAGAGAGATTTCTGTGTTTTTCAAGGCTAGGATCCTGATTTATTAATTCTTGGACTATTGTAAAATTTTGAAAAGAAAATAAATATATTTCAACTTATATCACGAACGAGAAAAAGTATCGTTCGATTTTTTTTTCAACATAGTACTGTGTTTTACAAGGCGAAGGATATTAATTTATCTTCGGAATATTGTAAAATTTTGAAAACAAATATATATCAACCTCCCTGAAAAAAAAAAAAAGGATCTTAAAATTGCCGCAAAGAAGTATGTTTTGTTAAATCAAGAATTTTTCAGCCTTTTCCCCCAAATTAAGTTGTTCTTTTATTAAGAAACACAGTACCCTCCAAAAAAAAAAAAAAAAAAAAAAAAAAAAAAAATGATGACACAGATGGCGCAAGGTTTATTTCCTACAAATAAGTATCCATGACGGAGACGAAATGTTACGTTGTGACGCGACTCAACTACGCGGACGGTGCGGTGCGCTGAGCGGTGGGCGCTGCGTCGCGACGCCGCGCCGCTCCGGGCGTCCCTCCCGCTCCGACCGATGTCGAGCCGCCTACTGCCCCAGTGGGCTCCCGGCCGACGCGATGCTGGTGGCGTCAACCGCCGCGCCGCGCGCCGCATCGTCACCTCCCGTCGCACATGCCACATTGCATACATGCACATTTTTACATCATTCCATCGCTTTCCACAAAATTTCCAGTGGAAAGGGCCACTAGACAAAGTACAAGGTTAAGCATTCTGATACATGTTTTTTAACTAAAATTTAACGCTAAACACGTCCGTGCAAAGAAAATTACTAAAATTGACTCCAAGCCAAGATATTTCTTGACGCCGGAATACAATTCTTCCGCTCATGCACTGGAAAAAAAAAAAAAGAAACACATTGTATCTAGAGTCCAGACTTTTAAAACATCGACAAGAAAAAGTACTCTTGATTCAATTAGAATCTAGCTTAAATCAAGAACCAAGCCTCTTAATTGAAGCGGATTTCGTTTTGATTCAAACAAGAATCCGATTGAATCATCAGTATTTTTTCTTGTCAATGTTTTCAAGAGTCTGGACTCTAGATCCAATGTGTTTTTTTTTTTTTTTTTTTCCAGTGTGGAAACTCAATGGTCAACGTGAGTCAAATCGCACACTAAATTTACCATGGCAGTCTCCAAGCTGTGAAAATATGGCAACCTCCCTATGGCTCAGCTATAACAAATGGTTTACTTTAATGGGATATACCTATTTCAACGTAGCTTTACATTTTTCTGTAATTTTCATTGCGCAGATTAGCGCGATCCTTCCTTATACTGCTAAATGAATCACACCCAATTGTTTACCGACGTTCCCATCCTTTTAGGAGCTAGGGCCTGATTTTTAAGGCTACTCAGCAACACCAGCTCATGATGTTAATATTTCAATTTTTAATTTTTTCTTTTGGCGAGCAGGCTCCTTTTTTCCAATAAACGATTGCATGCTCCTAATCATTTATATAAAACACTTGTATGAAAATTAAGAGAGCAATTTTAATGGATCCAATGAAAGGAAGACAATCGCTAACGACACTATGATAATTTCATCGGTAAACGAAGCATATTGTTGATCCAAAAGGGCCGTAATTTCACCGATCACTTTCTCCGGCTGAAATTGGCACGCGAGTAAGCAACATTGTTGCTAGATATAGTTCTGAAAAATCTGCATATTTCCTATTCAAGCCAATGTAAAATATCCCATATCACAAATACACAATCAATACACAATCTGGCAACCTTGGTAGGCAATTGCTAGAGGGATGTTTTTAACCTCACAAACTGTGTGCGAGCGTGCGCATTACCACTCTCAACTATAATCTTTTCCAATTTTTTTTTGAAAAAACTCTTATTTTGCTCTATCGTTGAAGTTTGCAACAGGTCCAATCGACATCTACGTCTCGCTAAGTAAAAATGCCGTATAAGTCTTCAAGTGGAGCAAAATTTGCTTCCATAAAATGCGAATTCGCTGGAAAACTTGTGGATAATTTTCTCCCAAATTTTTACAGAATTTAATTTGCAATATTAGAGCTCCTAACTCCTCAAAAATTAACATTTCATCGGCGGGAGATTCGGCAACTCTCAGATTTTCATACGACGTTCTTCCTTTTACTATGACCATTACTAATAACTTTTCTTTTTGCTCTACCTGAAGTTTGCAACGGGCCCGTAATTGTGCCGGAGAGTATGAGGCTACGTTAGGCATTAATGCATCAATCCTGCGATTGAATCAGGCTTCAAATTTAGACTTTCTTACTGGGAGGTGTAGCGCAGTGGAGCGGCCCTGCCATGTTTACGGACAAGAACCCTAAATGCATTTCCGTTGAGCCATGGTTAGCACATGCTCCCATGTGTTCTGAGGCTCATCCCAAACTGCACTTACGGCTCTCTTCCGTGTCACGGCTGAGCTCGAGGCTGTATCCGTGGGAGTAAGTAGCCGAGTCGGCGATTCTGCGCGTGCGCGTACGATCGCCCATCGTCGCAAGGAGGATCGAGTCGATGGGAAAGGTCGGACATGATTTAAAAACTTTAAAAGCGTAAATCTTCATTGATATGAAATTTTAATGGTTCATAAACAGTTTTATTGGTTTACTGGTAATATTTTCTTGACAAAGCACGCTTTGAAAATTAAAATTGTATTGAGATAAACGTAAAATGTTACAATTTTTGTCAAATATTTCATGTCTGACTTCTTCCACAGATTCGTTCTACTGTGCGTCAATGCACTTGCCGCGACTCCGCGCAGGCACGCACCGCACCAACGCACGTTGTCGTGCATAAATCGTCGTTTCTTCGACGAAGGAACGTAACTCCATTCCAAGGTTGCAAAACTGACTCAAACGGTCCAATTATTTCCAAAATTTGCTTGTGGAATTTTTCCTCAAAATTTTACTGATTTCTGCGTTAGGTCAGAAGAAAAATCAGTTAAATTTTCAGTTATGAATGCCTAAAATTATCCTGGTAAAACCGCAATCTTGAAGGGGTTTGGTAAAATTAAAACCACTTGTTCAAAGAAAAACAAAGTCTCTGAGAAATTGGAGGGTTAGTGTTCAAAAGTTTCTCAGAAAATTTAGTTTTTTAATGGAAATTCGGCAACTTTCAAGAGCTCATGCGGTGTTCTCCTAAAAGACGGCGTGGTAAGAGCAAACAGAGTAAATTCACCGTTGGGTCGAATCACTGAATCTGTGAATCGAGCGGTGAATCGAACGCAGCCTACGGGACGGGGAGTCGGAGACTCGAACGAGCGAGTAAGAATATAAACAATGCGCATTCCTCCACCTATTTACGGACATCGAGCTCACCTTAGTACCTTAGTTTCAAAAAAACACATTTGACTATAAACTATGGTACGACGTATCTAAATCGCTATGTCTTGTAATTTCTGCGGACTTTTTTTTTTAAAGAGACAAAAGAGCTTCACACTGGAAAAAAGTCTCCAGGAGCCAAAGCCTAGAGTTAAAAAATTTGACCGAAAAAATACTCTTGATTAAATCGGATTTTTGCTAGAATCAAAAGAAAATTTACTCAAATCATGAGGCTTGGCTCTCGATTCAAGCAAAAATCCAATTGAATAAGATTATTTATCCTGTCAATTTTTTGAGTATCTGGACTCCGGATCCAAGATACTTTTTTTCCCAGTGAAATGCAATTTCCCTCCTTTTCCTCAGAGAACAAATTAAGAACATTTTATGGGTGTTATGTGAATTTTCCAATGAAAAATAAAGGATATCGCTGCTGTGTTAGGTAAAAACGTAATGCAAGCATTTGGACGTTGCCAAATTTCTCATAATGAAACGTTTATTTTAGGAAATATTTATCAAGATTCCTACTTTTTTGCAGGAATTTTTATTAAATTCGCAAATACATTTTTCTGAGGAACAAGAGAGGAAATGTTCACAAGTTTCTCAGGAAATTTGTATTTTTTAAAAGGAATTGAACAACATTCAATTGCTCATACGTCGTTTATCCTTAACACGGCAGAACAGAAAGTCTTTAACTGTGCAATTGGAGTTAAAACGTCTTCGCAAGTTCCACCCTCGAAATGTGCCGTGCATTAGAGGCAAAAGCCGTATGAACATGAACAATCAGAAGTTGCGAAATTTCTACTCATGAGGTACCAAATCCGTTAGAGAATGTACTTTCCTCGCATTGTTCGGAAAAAAATTTATTCAAAATGTAACATTGTGTGATTAGAAATTTCAAGAAACAAGATTCACTCTCTAAAATAATATTTTTCCGTCTTCTTTCTGTTCCGGACCACTAAACAAATCACACCTTGTAAAAACATCCTCCTGAAAACCGGGATGGCAAAATTTGCGGGCGAGTTGGTTGTTGGTCCGGCGCTGCAGGCCGAGTGGAACATATGGTGGTCGTTAATCATATGGTCCATTGTTTGACCCCATAAAACGCGAGTTTGTCTGGACCATATGGACGTAATCCTCCCAAACAGAACTATGTGCATTGAGACATGAGCCCTGAGATCCATAAGAATACATGCGTAACAGGGCTCACGTCATGATGCCCATAGTTCCGTTTGACGAAAATACGTCCATGTGTTCGAACCCCAAGTGAAAGCGGCGCAGTCTGGTCGTCGAGGCGTACCTCGATTCACGCATGAGCCCCAGAAAGCGTTCATTGATATGTAAAACAGGGCTCACGTGGAGATTGAGTTACGCCTTTTCGTCAAAGGGGCGCCGTGGTGTGGCGCTCCGACGCGTCGTTTATATTCACACTCCATGCAAACTTCCAGCATCGCCACGCGTCGCGACGCGCAACCGATGCAAACGACGCTCACTTTTGTGGGCTCATGCACACTCGAGAAGGTGACGTCATCGAAGGGATTCTCCATTGAAACGTGTATCGATAGTGTCGAATTAGATTCACGCAATTCACAGATTCTTTGAATAATATCGATTGAGTTAAATCCATGGCTTACTTTAGTCAAGCACGTGGGCATCTACGGAGAAAAATACATTCGATTTTTTACGTAAGAGCGTGAGTCCATCTAGACGTTTCAAAGTCATCACTGACGGTCATTTTTGCGCAGGTGTATTACTAACAAGAAATTCCTGGAAATCGTTTTAAACTTTGGTTCATCGTAGAGGGAAAAATCTGTAAAGCTTCTTCCAGGAAATAAATTATTATGGAACTAGTGACATGATTTTTCAGTTCATATTTTTCTTTAGTTTATACATGTTTTACCTTGTTTAAGATTTGAATCCGTTGATATCGCTTTTAATCATCGGCTTCTGATTCGGAAAACGAATATCAATAAGTGAAGGGAAAAAAAGAAGTCAGAATAGTTTTCTCTCTCCAGGGAATAGTTTTCGCTCCCAAGAAAAAAGTTTTCTCTCCCGAGGGAATAGTTTTCTCCCGAGGGAATAGATTTCTCTCCCAAGGGAATAGTTTTATCTCCCGAGAGAATAGTTTACTCTCCCAAGAGAATACTTTTCTCTCCCGAGAGAAAATCGTATACAGTGTTGTTCTCGCTTTGAAAGGTACAGCCAAGTACTACTTTTTAGATTTTTACAATTTTTTTTTTTTTTTTTTTTTTTTTTTTTTTTTTTTTTTTTTTTTATCCAACTGAGGTAGGCTGACTTTTCAGCCAAAACGTTTTGGCGATACATACGTGAAAATTAGTCTTGTTACCTGCTGTGTAATTTGTTTTATTATTGTATAAATTTTCTGTGAAGCATCAATTTTATTTCATATTTTAGTTAATGATGAAAATTTTTTCCAGAATTCCCCATAAAATAACCATAAAATACAACTCTCTATTGGTAACAATATTAATTAAGGAGATGAATGGTTTTCAACTAGTTTTATACGGTTGTTTTCAATTCGCCTTCAGCTGCGTCCGCAGCAATTGTTGTTTCGAATATGTTGTGCGTGCTGATCTCAGCTCATTACATACTTGACTCTTCGAAGGCGTTTAATGTGCGAAAGTAGAGCACCCTATTGGAGAACAACAGAAGTGAGATTAATCCCTACTTCATTCGTTTTCCGACAGATTGCGCTACTTTCGCGAATAAAACGCCTTCAGAGAGTCGAGTATGTATTGATTTGAAATCAGTACGCACGACTTATCCGTAACAACAATTGCTGTAGACGCAGCAGAAGGCGAATTGTTCAGTTCAGAGAGGTCGAACATGACATTTTAGACTAAAATACAAATGTTGATGTTAATTTCGTTGCAATTTAAATTTCAAGGGGTGCTTTAAAACGAGAATTTGACCAAGAAATCAATAGGTCCACTGATAGAACCTCAAAATTATGTAGAAACGGAGTTATAAGCTTTTAAAGTGTCCAAATTTTGTCCAACCTCTCTTTTGGACTGCTGTGGGTCGGTTGGGAGCCACAGGTAAGTTGCCCACTGTGCGAGTTCCCAATTTGTTTTGCTAAGCATATGTGTGTTTGACCGGGTGCCAAAGGATAATGGGGTGTGCTTTGGTTTGTTTTCAGAGTCGAGCAAGGTGTTGGAAGCCGCGGTGGAGAGCGACGAGATGATAATTAGCTTCAACCACATCAAGCCGCGAAAAAGACTCCGCGGAGATGTCGAGACTCTATTCTCGGTCGAGTTCCCCGGCTCGCTCCATAAGTTCGAGATCCAGCTGGACCGGAGAGCCAAACAAGGTACAGCCTACTCACTCCATGCCCACTCTTCTTCTTCCTCTGACTCTGCTGCCCGTCCTAATAAAAACCGCCTCTTGGCACTGCTAACGATTTGACAACATTGTTTTTCCTCCATTTAAACCTATGAAAATACATCGATTCTCGGAGAAACCAGGAGCTCCGACACAGTGGCGTGGCGTGTTTTACGATATATCGATTGATCTGCCATTTAAATCTATGGAAAAGGATCGATTATGAAGGTGTTCGCAACGAACACCTTCATAATCCATTTTTTTCTATGGCTTCAAATGGAGAAATATCGAAAATCGATCCTTCACGCCATGCCACTGCTCCGACAAAAATCGATTATTCTACACAAGTTTGAATGGAAGAAAACCAATGATGCCAAATTGCTAGATCCGCCGCTGAGCGCCGTTAGAGCTTTCAGGCACTGTCAAGTACTCTTCGATAAAATACGAATTTATTGGGAAAGTTGTGGATACTTTTCTTCGATTTTTTCAGACAGTTTTGTTCGCAATTTTAACGAAAAAGTCTGAGAATCTCAACGAAAAATATGCGTAGCTTCCGCTACGAAAGCGCCTTTAATGTATGTGCGTAGCAATCATATAGCAAATCATATCGATCTATTTCAGTCTCATTAACAGGTGTGTGCTCAAAAAGCTCTGTTAAAATTACTTTCGAGTCAATAGTTCGTAAATACTTTATAGCCCTAAAACTTTCCTATGCTCCCTCTCTTTACATCTTAAACGCTTTTTCGAGACTTTGAACGGTTCCATTCATACGCAGCAGCGCGTGAGATTGAAGGAAGCAACTATTCGTGCTCCGGAGATGTGCTCATTGCCTATTCGAAAACTTGCAGGCGTTTCGTAGGTGGCTTCGAGAAGAGTACGAGTGCTACTTGTTTTAATTGAGCTAATCGTCGAGTCAGAGGCACAGGCATCACCAAAAAGCTCGATCAGAAATAAAATCTGACTCTCATTATGTCATCATTTTACTTGTAACTCTAATCCCCACATTTCTTTTAATGCCAAGAAACTTATACTTGCGCTGTTTTTTTCAAGCCTGATATAATGAACGGGGCCTGTTTTTCCATTAAAACGCCAGAGAAGAGGTAGAGATATCCTTAAAAGTACTCTCAAATCAAACGAGGCTAAACATAGTCATGAGAGGATTAGCCAATTTTCTCCTGCTGTTCTATTGCAGTCACGATTCTACTTTTCTCGTTTTGAACGAACACTTTCCTCGTCATTTGCGTGGTACATATTTCCATGCCGTGACCAATGAAATGCAGTTTAGCGCCGTCAATAAAAACATAGTAATACCATTCATAAATATTTAACGCCAAGCTCGTTCCTATCTTTAATCGCCACACAGGTTGATTTTATTTCATTCTGTCGGAGTCCTTAAATGTCCATCAATGGATGGAGGGCGTATTTTTACTGAGCAGCACAAGGCAATAAATTTTCCGAGCATGATGTCATCAATGGAGACGATATTTGATTCATGTATTTGTTTCTTTTCTTTTTGTTGGACGAAATAGTGAAACTGTCGCAGGCAAACAGTAATGTAGGGCATTCTGTCAAATGCCTGGGCAAATAGTCAAATATAAAGGATTGCAATTCTGATTCTTCTCCTAGTCTAGTTTTGGACAATATAATTCATTAAAAAATAATCCATTATTAATATAATCATATAATATATCGACGGTGTAAGTCGGCAATCACATAACTCGGTTTGCGACGTCGCAGACTTCCTGTCATACTTTCTTTTTTAAACGGAAAACTACTCAACGGCATTTCTTTAAAACTGCCGTAATTTTTCTTCTCTGTGCGAAGAAAATTCTGCATTAACTTTAAGGAATGATGTCAATTTGTTCTCCTTTAAAAAAATAACACAGAGGAGGAGATTTCCAGACATCACAAACGAGATTTGTGATTGCGGATTACGCCGTCGATATTTATATTGATATATTAATTATATGAGTTCATTATTTCCTCATGTAAAAAAGCAGTCTCCGTAAAAATGTGTATCATTGAATAGTATATTGAACAATTTTTTGACCTTGAACGGACATTTACCTTAAAATTTGTGGCATGTCATAAAACCCCATGAATTTCTGCGATTTCAACGTTTAAATATACGGGTAGTATTGTAAAGAGGAAGGAACAAGGAGAGTTCGTAGATTAAACATTGCAAACTCGTGAGCTCCGCCGCAATTTAACAAAATTTCATGAACTGTCCAAATACTTTTCTCTCAGGCATTTTATCAAATGTCTGATTTGACTAATTTCCTGCGACATAACTATGATCAAGACTAGTGATATGAATGATTCTTTCAGTGGTTTTGGAAATCTTCGAGAACGGTCAGAAGCATAAACAACATTTCACGGTGAAAGCTTTGGACGAGGACACGGCTATCCGTTCTCTGATATTCGTGGTGAATCAAGAACACATAAAGCCGGTCATCTCCCTTCACTTCAACTGTCATTCCTACGGAGTCGTCAGTCTTCCGGTGTCCCTGCGACATCTCTACAAGTCCATGACGACGCCTTCATTACAAATCGTGAGTTCATTGTATTGAGGAAACTTACTTTAAATTTGAAAAGTTGTTGAGCCGCATGTCGCATCCATATAGAATTATGAGTGATACAATGTGAGCCAAAGATGCGTAATTTGTTTACAATTTTATTTTTCAGGTGCTAATGCATTTCAGGACTCAGCCCCAGTCATCAGAGCATTACCTAAAGATACATTGCCAAGTTACATATTAGAAAAATATAATTACAAAACAAGAGAAACCGGAGGTAGCAGCTACAACTAA
Source organism: Bemisia tabaci (assembly GCF_918797505.1). Taxonomy (NCBI): domain Eukaryota; kingdom Metazoa; phylum Arthropoda; class Insecta; order Hemiptera; family Aleyrodidae; genus Bemisia; species Bemisia tabaci. The sequence continues at coordinate 48,070,136 of NC_092798.1, forward strand.
ATATTAGTCATAAAAAGTCCAGCAGTCAATTGAAAAGAAGATTACAAAGACAAGACACAATTTTTTTTTTCTTTTTTGTTGTCTCTTTCTGGTATTAAACATATCAACTTCTTACAGAAATAAATCATTTAGATGTAACCTTACAAGACACAAATTAAAACGTACAGATTTCTGGGTAGTATATTTTTCTAATATGTAACTTAGCCATGTATCTTTAGGTAACCTCTAATGATGGGACTGAGTCCTGAAATGCATTAGCACCTGAGAAATAAAATTGTAAAAGAATTATGCATATTTGACTCACGTTTTTATCACTCAAACTTACTTCAGCAGAACGGAACTACGAAGGCTGTTCTGCTGTCCTCAGCTAAAACGCCGTAGCTCCATCCTAGATTTTTTCAGAGTTTTGTTGACAAAATATTTTATCACCGAAAAACCAACGACCGTTTTTTGAGATCGAATTTTGAGATCGCACTGCTGTTGTCATCATGAGACTAAAGAATTCTAACGAAAAATATAGCATTCGATACTGATATCGAAAGTGCACTCGAATGCGATATTTTTCCTCTAAAAATACCGCGCCTTTGTGAAGTTGAATTTCTTGTGAAATTAGATACATGAATTCTTTAGTCTCATGACAATAGAAGTGCATTTCAAAATTCGAAACGAATGAAGTAGCTGAAATTAGGAACGAATTGATGCGATGTATCGCACGTTGCTCTGACACAAAAAAATGACAACCGTCGAATCACCTTAAGCGTTTACAATTGAGGTTTTACTTTTCGCCTTTAGCCATGATACGTGAAGAGTGGAAATTCAAAATCTGGAAAGTGTCATCCGGTATTGCTAAAATTGTGCATCTTGCTCCGTAGCGTAAAAGGACCTGAATACTTCCCTTCATTAAATTTTAGTGAAGAATGTTCTATGAACTTTGACCTTATAGAAACTGGTGCTCAATCGTAGCAACACCTGGGGCACTTGCCAGTTTTGAATTTATGCTCTCCCTATAAAAAAGATAAAAAAGCACTTGATGAAAAGATTCTCAGGTTTTTGATTTTACTTACTCAGAAGAGGAATAGAGGAACATATTTTGACAAGCTCGTTTCCACACCACCCTTAGGAAAGCCCGATCAGGTAGAGGATACGGTGCTGCTCCTGGAGGTAGAGCTTACGCGCGCGTTTTTTTTAACGTGGTGTCGCCAAGAGCCCTAATCCACGGGGAAGGGAAGAAGAAAAGGGAGAGGGAAGAGGAAAAGGGAGAGGAGAAGAGGAAGAAAGGGGAAGGGAAGAGGAAACAAAAAAATACACTCACCAACGCCGATGCATCTCCACCTGTCACTTCTCCATGCCGTTTTTGATACTCCTAAAAACAGCTGTGCCCGAGAAGACGAAAGTAGTGCCCTCCCATCTGATTATGAGGAGGAAATAAAACAGTATCTTACCTTCGGTTGCGGGAAGATCCAGCAGCAGCACCTGGAACAGAGAATAAAAAAAGAAAAGAGAAGAAAGAAGGGAAAAAAAATAAAAAAAAAAATGCGACGATCCCGTACGATGGCACCAGCAGCAGCACCTGAAACAATAAAAAAAGAAAAGAAGAAAAGAAGGAAAAAAAAAAAAAAATCGACGATCCCGGTACGATGGCACCCAGCAGCAGCACCTGCAAACAGAGAATAAAAAAAAGAAAAGAAAGAAAAGAAGGAAAAAAAAAAATGCGACGATCCCGGTACGACGGTGTCCCACCAGCAGCGGGCCTCCCCCAACCCCGGCTTCCAGCGTCCCGGTTTCCTTTCCCACCTCCTCCCTTTTTTTTTTTTTTTTTTTTTTCCACTCGTGGCTTGCTGAGATCCTCCGGGGCGTAACGCCCCGGAGCCGCCGTCGCCGGCAGGGGCGCCCGCCGGGACCCCATAAGGGTCCGCTGGGCGCCCCCACCCCCGACCCCCCGCGAGGGGGGTCAAAAGCCCCCCCTTGCGGGGGGGCAAAGTGACCCCCCTCGCGGGGGGTCGGGGGCAGGGCACGCCCAACGGACCCACGGGGTCCCGGCGGGCGCCCCTGCCGGCGACGGCAGACCCCGGGACGTAACGCCCCGGAGGATCTCAGCAAGCCAGTCGCGGAGAAAAAAAAAAAAAAAAAAAACAAAACCCCTACTCCTCCCCCCGTGATCCTACTCCGCGGCCCCTCCCCCCTTGGAAAACCCTGCTCCGCGATCCTACATAAACCCAACGGAGTCCCCCTCTCCTCGGGAACCCCCTATGGGAAACCCTGCTCCGCGATTCCGCCCCAACCCCACGAGCCCCCCCCTCCCCGAATCTCCCCCCTTGGGAATCCTCGTCTCGCGGTTTGTCCCAACCCCACGAACCCCCCGTTCCCCGGGAATCTCCCCCCTCAGCGAGCCCTCCCCCAAAACCCCCGCTTCTTCAGCCGCATCTTCTGGGAACAAACAAGATAAATCGAGAGTCATTAGTATGGGTTTGCAATGGATGACAAAACTGGTTTTCAGAATTCTATTACAACCCCTCATCATAATAGATTATGACAGCAATTAAAATAATTGGACCCATGTATGCTAAAAGGAGCTATGTGTTTAGGATTTGCCTGCAACGTAGTGGCTTCTAGCCTAAATGTGTCCAGAACTCTCTCGCCAAGATTTTAGTCAAGGCATTATGCCACAATGAATCAAACGTAGGTATTATTTTTCCAAATTTTAATTTGAATTGCAGTCATATTCAGTCTTTGGACTTGCAACATCAATTGGATCTCATTTTGCAATGAGAAACCACTATCTCTAGCTCTCCCATAAAAGCACGTATCTGAATAGGGAAACCAATGGTATGTACGTCGTTTCTGAAATTGGCAGCAAGAAATAGTGGTTCCTTATTGCAAAGTGTAATCCAATTGCAAGTTTGCATTCAGTCTGTAGAATTGAACTGCATTCAGCAAAAAGGAATTAGTATTCTTGGCTCTTCAAAATTCACCTACTTATGTTGGAAAATTTATGAAACTCGTGTTTTTTCTACGGTGAACCGAAAAAGATAATTTATTTTTGCGTAATGCAGCTCAATTTATCCCAGTTCAATGCAATATTATTTGACTGTATTAAATGAGAACCATGCACTGGAAGGAATAGCAAATACTTCTTCTATCTCTTTAAGCAGCTGAGGGCATTTAAGTTAAGGTGATTCGACGGACGTCATTTTTTGTGTCAGAGTGACGTGCGATATATAGCATCGATTCGTTCCATAATTTCAGCTACTTGTCATTTCTTGTGAATTTTGAGATCGCACTTCTCTTGTCACGAGATCTGAAAATTCATGTACTAATTTGCACAAAGAAATTCAACTTCACAAAGGCGCGGTATTTTTAGAGGAAAAATATCGCATTCGAGTGTAGTTTCGATATCAGTATCGAATGCGATATTTTTCCTCTAAAAATACCACGCCTTTATTACGTTGAATTTCTTTGTCAAATTTGGTACATGAACTCTTCAGACTCATGACAACAGAAGTGCGATCTCAAAATTCGAAAAAAATGACAAGTAGCTGAAATATTAGAACGAATCGATTCGATATATCGCACGTCGTTCTGACACAAAAAATTGCGTCCGATTATCTTAAGGATACGACACGTTTAAAATATAATATGTTCATGGATTTTATGAATGAAATTAATTAAAAATTGATTGGATGAAATTTCAATCATACTAGTAAATACTACTTTCTTAATTATATGCAACTAATACACATTTAGGAGGGCACTACTTCCGTCCTCAATGGCTCAACTTGCGGAGCATCCAACCTCTTCGTTTCTTTCCGACCTGAAACAGACTAAGAAGAAAAAAAAGGAATGATTAGTTCTTAACCTAAACCTAACTTGAAAACAAAAACTTTTATAACAAATTAGTTTTCATCCTTGCTTAATATATTTGTCAAAACTCATACCTCCTCTTTTCTAATGCTAAATCAATTCCGCACAAATATTTGGAACTTAAGTGTTTCGATGGACGCCATATTTTGTATCGCATCGATTAGTTCCTTATTTTCAGCTACTCGTCATTTTTCTCGAATTTTGAGATCGCAATTCTGTTGTCAGGAGACTGAAGAATTCCTCACCAATTTTGACAAACAAATTCAACGTAGTAAAGGCGTGGTTTTTTTAGAGAGAAAATATCGCATTCGAGTGCAGTTTCGATATCAGTATCGAGTGCGATATTTTTCCTCTAAAAAAACCACGCCTTTATTAAAGTACAGTTTGTTTGTCAAAATTGGTAAGTGAATTCTTCAGTCTCCCTACAACATAATTGCGATCTAAAACTTCGAGAAAAATGATGGGTAGCTGAAAAAATGGAACCAATCGATGCGATATCGCATGTCGCTCTGACACATAATATGACGTCCATCGAATCACCTTAGTGCAATTTTTTTTACGCTATTTGTTCTTCTGAGCTATTTGTTCTGTTAGCTAATAATTAGTAATTTCGAGTGGCTTTTTGCATGCAGCATAATTATAATTGTCCTGATTTTAAATACTTAAAATATCAAACATCATTTAATGAGCGATTCAATGATCAAAATGTGACTGTATGATACGTGCAAATTGACCATGCTGTACAGTAGAGGACATTGATAGTTTTGTCTTATTTCAGAAAAAATAGCAGTTTTCAGATAAGTGCTTTTGTGAGGGAAAAAAAATCGTAGTTTCAATCGGATGCATTTCTGTCAAACGGAACTATGTGCATTATGACGTGAGCCCTGTTATGCATGTATGCTTATGGGTCTCAGGGCTCATGTCTTAAGGCACATAGTTCCGTTTGACAGAAATACGTCCAATTACAATATGTAGTTCCACTGCGAATGGTGTAAAGCGGCAGATACACTTGCAAGTTAGAAACGCTTGTTAAAAGTGAAACACCAATAGGAAACCGGGATTTCGATCGCTCGACGTCAAAGCTATCAAAATCTTCCTTTCGTATTGGTGTTTCACTTTCAACAAGCGATTCTAATTCGCAGGTGTATCTGAATCTTCAGAGGAGACGCCAATGAAAGATGGAAGAAAGAATAATTAAAGAAAGGGAAATTAGTAAGACGTAGATACGATATAAAATGAAGAGAGCAAAATAAAATTAGGTATGAACTGCTTCCATTGCACCCGTTTCTTGCCAATCTGAAAGAAGAAAAAACATGGAAAATTAGTTTGAGGTATTTAGAATATATTAAAGAAAAAAAGAAAAATAAAAGAAGATGAAACAACTTTCACTGTGTTCGTTTCTTATCGATGTAAAAAAAAATGGAATGATAAAGATTTAAAAAAAAAAAAAACTCTGAGAGAAAAACTTGTATGATGTTTGAGAAAAAATACCAATTCTGTAAATCAATTTTATCCGCGATCAGTATGCTGAAAGTGGCTTGTGCTCTGACCCTGTCTCTTGTCAATTTAGAAGTACGGAAAAAAGACAAATTTAGTCCCATAAAATTAAGTCCTTGATTGTTTCATTCAACAAGCAAAATGCCGGGAACTTCATTACTGCTTTGCCGATCTGGAAAAATGGAAAAATGAAGGAAGCAGAGCTGCTAAAGATCTAACGTAAATTAAAATTATAGCCTGTGCGCAATTTTTTTTACTAAAACTTTAACGAGAGTTAGAATATCGATGGCTAAATATTGAAAATACTTATCTTTGACTGTGACGTCGCAAATCTCTGCTCTTGTTTTATTATTTTCAACCAGAACTAATCAGCAGTTTTTCATTAAAATTTCGGAGAACTTTCTTCACTCATGCTGCAATATTCACGGAGAATCTGAGGGAGATACCTCGGTTACTTTTCTTTTCTGAAAGTAGAACACCATCGGAGATTTTCAAACGTGGCGGTGTAGTTGCGCATTTTTTATTTAATCAATGTATTTTGATGCGATTCTGGATGCAAAATGATGACCTGAAACAGACAAAAATAAAAAAAAAATTATTACAAGTCTAAAAGCATGAAAATAATTGGGAAGTTAATGAATAATTGAATTGATAATTAATAAATTTTAACCTAGCAAATATGAACTTCTTCTAAAAATTCTGGGAATTTGATTTTGTTTATTTTTTTGGACTAGGCGCTAAAAATTACTCAAGAATTCAAGAATGCAAAACAATGACCTAAAAGAAAAATAGCAATGATATAAGTCTAAAAGCATGAGAGCGATTGGACAATTGGACTACATTTTGCAATTTGGACCTATAAATTCTGACTCATCTGAAAAAACACTTATGCGCATAGTGAAACTAATGGCACATACTTCGTTTTTAAACCGGGCTAGAATTTATAGTTCCAAATTGCAAAATGCAGTCCAATTAATAAATACTTTGATTGATTACTTTTAAACTTTAACCGAACGAATGTTCACTTCTATTAAAAATTCTGCGATTTTGATGGTTGATTCTCGTTTATTTTTTCAGAATAAGCGCTGAAAATTACTCAAGTATTCAAGAAAGTTTTCACAATCTAAGGGTTTTTTTGATTGTGTAGATCAGTGCAAATAGCAGGAAAATAATGAAGGTGATTCGATGGACGCCATATTTTGTGTCAGAACGGCATGCGATTTATCGCATCAGTTGGTTCCATTTTTTCAGCTACTCGTCATTTTTCTATAATTTTGAGATCGCAATTCTGTCGTCAGGAGACTAAAGCACTTACTTACCAATTTTAACAAAGAAATCCAACGTAATAAAGGCGTGGTTTTTTTTTTGAGAGAAAACATCGCATTCGATACTGATATCGAAACTGCTTTCGAATGCGATATTTTTTCTCTGAAAAAAACCACGCCTTTATTACGTTGAATTTCTTTGTTAAAATTGGCAAGTGAGTGCTATAGTCTCCCGACAACAGAATTGCGATCTCAAAATTAGAAAAAAATGACAAGTAGCTAAAAAAATGGAACCGATTGATGCGATATATCGCATGCCGTTCTGACACAAAATATGGCGTCCATCGAATCACCTTAATATACTGTTGATCCATAGAATTAGAATAAATTGGAATAAAATATTATTACTTTCATTGATCTTCTTTTTTCCTTTTTTTTTTTTTTTTTTTTTTTTTGAGAATATGAGTACCTAAAACGATGATTAATAAAAATTTAAACCTGTTACGGCCGTAGTAATGATAAAACACTATGAAATATACCTAAAATTTACAATTTAAAAGCGACAAAATTTCAATTTGTAAAATAAAAGTTTTGAAAAAGAATAATAAAGTTGAAAAAAAAGAAATAACTTTGAAAAATAAAAATTTGAAATTTGAAAATTAAAAATTTAAATTTGAAAAGTTTAAATTGGAAAAATAAAAATTTGAAAATAAAATTTAAAATTAACTATCGAAATTTCAAGTGTATAAAAATAGAAGGTATGAGTAAGCTATAAGGTTTACTCACGTATTAGGAGCTTAATCCAAGTTGAGTCACTACAAATTTTGGAATTCCGGTTGCTGACTGTAGTGTTCCACTAAATCACTACCCACTACTCACTGAAACACTGAAGCACTGAAGCACTGAAGCATTGAAGCATTGAAGCATTGAAGCATTGAAGCATTGAAGCATTGAAGCATTGAAGCAGCACTGAACCACTGAACCACTGAACCACTGAACCACTGAACCACTGAACCACTGAACCACTGAACCACTGAACCACTGAACCTCTGACCTGTTCACCCATGAAACTTCTTCGCTCTCTGAACTCACACTGATTGAACTTTAGGGGTGGGGTCTCCCTTTTATAAGTTCAGTTGGTCTGTAGCCACCTCCAAAAATCCCACCCCCCTCTGCTGACCCCTCCTGCAATTAGGATGTAATTTAGAAACTATTTCCTCGTTGTCCTGTTGCGGGAAACCCGAATTTTACGGAACAAAAGGACAAAAATGCATCCCTTTTGTTCCATTGAGGTGGAGGGACCTCTTTATTGTAAGCAGGATTTGAAAATCCCTGATCTGTTCTTCGAGAAACTTCGAGACTACAAAACAATGAAAAAGGATTAAATTGTGTAAACAATAAGAAACAGGGAAAAGAACGCTGTGAGGATGTATTTGTTGGGGGAAGGGAGGGGTAAAAGTCCGTAAAAGTTTAAAAAAAAGAAGAATACTTAACCCAAAACCCTTTGGGGGGGGGGGCGAAGAGGAGAGGAAATTTCTAAATGAACTGTTCCAGAATGTTCCAGAAACAAGAGCGTCTATAGTGTGATGTTAATGGGGAAAAATTAATCAACGCAGAACTTTATTTTGCGTTCAAAACAACGTGGTTTTTTCTTCGTTCTCGCAATTGTCACTAAATCATCATGCGTGCACTGAAATCAGTAGCAACTTGCAACAGTTGGCAGAGCGCGCTGAATAAGCCGTCAAAGCCTTGAAATTATTTTTAGGACTGAGCCTTACAGCCTGTAAGACTGGGCCCTAAAGTACCTTTTGTGACCCACCCTACAGCCGTTCAGGACTTAGCTTCCTGCCTCTAGTTGGCGTCGTTTGACCTACCGTACTTCGAGGCTTTGAGGCTGAGGTAGTTCCAATTGGACTTCATTTTGCAATTTGGAACTGTAATCTTTGTCTCATCCGTAAAAAATTTTGTGCGTATGGAAACTAATGGCACATACGTTGTTCCTAAACTGAGCCAGAAATTGTAGTTTCAATCGAAAAATGCAGTCCAATCGACCTTAGTTGTGTCTCCGATGCAAGCTAATTTTTTCCTTGGATATTCCGTAAGTCGCAAAAAAGTCAGGTAAATCCAATTGAACTTCATTTTGCAATTTGGAACAACAATTTCTGCATCATCCCTAAAAACTTCTTTGTGCATAGGGAAACTAATGGCACATACGTTGTTCCTAAACAGAGCCAGGAATTGTAGTTCCTAATTGCAGAATGCAGTCCAATTCACCGCCTCGCATTGTGTGTCCGCATGCAAGCTTTTTTTTCCGCGGATGCTCTGAAAAAGTCCTAGAACATCATTTTGTTGTTGTTGAATTATTGAATTGAATTTATTTTCGTTTTAGTACAGAGGCATTCAAAGCTTATAGACAAATAGTTTTTGTCTCTACTAGCGTATTAAAATATCGCGGTTTATCCATTTCCGAGTGAGAGTCGCGCTAAAAATAATTATTCCAACAACCGTTCCTAATCAAATAACGCGCGTATCAAGAGTATTGAGTAGTTCTGGATGTTGGGTAAATGAAAGGCTTCCATTAGTCTTCAAGTGCAAAAGTGATGATTGGATAATATGAGACATCGGCTATAATCCGATATACCTACATCAACCGCGTCAGTTTCCCGCCATTCGGGTGCGTTTGAAATGTCTTGCAGTTTTTAGATTTTTCAAAAGCGGTTTTCTCCGCGATTTTGGCTCCATAAAAATGCGAAAAAATCACCACGTTATCTCCTCACATAGTACTTTCAGAATATTCAATAAAATAAGCAAGGTTTAGTGACCCATTCTAGATCGAGACAAATTGAAGGGAGTTTCACGCCGGTCACAAAAACTTAAGTTAAGAGTTACAAGCCGACGGAAATGAACCTGGGAGAGGGGCAATGACACGTGAAGAGAGGAAAGTGTAGTTGATGTGTGTTTTGACCCCTTCCGTATTGATTTCCGGCAGTGGCGTGGCGTGAATTGCGATGTATCGATTGTTTTGCCATTTAAACGTATGGTAAAGAATCGATTATTAAGGTGTTCGCTGCGGACACCCTGTTTATCGATCCTTTTCCATAGGTTTAAATGGCATAACAATCGATATATCGCAAAGCACGCCACGCCATTGATTTCCGGCTGCGGAATAAATCTTTCACCCTTCCCGGGTCTCGCCCCGCGCATCAAGCCGAGATATTGCATTATTGTGGTTTTTAGACGTTGACCCTGTCTTAATGGGAAATAGTTGAAAAGAAATCGATATTCCCGGATATGAACTGGGTTAAACTTTGCTTTGATTGACGGTTCCCGGTTGCGTTTGAGTTATTCTCAACCGACAGCTGTTTTCGATGACGATCGATCGTGGAAGTCGAGATCACTTTTCCAGGTGCGCTTATTTTGCAATTGGACGCATTTATGCTAAAAGGAACTATGTGCATAGGGTTTACGCGCAACATAGTCCTTTTAGCATAAACACGTCCAATTGTGGTAATAAGAGCAGTGTTCTAAAGCAACCTGAAGTATTTAGATTTACGAATACCTGAATACTAGCTGAGCTAATCTTACGAACCTCGTTATTGATATAAAATTAATGATTAATAATAAAGTGGATCGCTAAATACGCAAAGACGCATCTTTGGCTAACCATTTCATTATTAATCAATACATGCAATTTGCGGATGAACGACGTTCCACGCTGTGTATAAAATTCTCTCCGCTCTTCTCAAATGGACCGCGTTAAGCAGGAAGGAACCAAGTCACATCGGCTTTTGCCACGTTTGATCGAACAGTTTAATTTTTTACACGGAAAATGGTTGTGCGGATTTTTTTTGCAAATGTTAGTGAATTTTCTGCATAAAGCGAGGCAAATTCTTCAACATTTTCACAAAAAATCCGCACCCACGCTCTTCTTTAAAATATTACACTACTCAGTAAAATATGGCGACAGCTGATGTGGCTTGATTCCTTTCTGCTAATCACGGTTCAACTGTTCTCTCTACGCTTCAGAACTATGTTCATGGTGCCAAAAATTGTATTGCATTTTTTCATTTTTTCTTTATTTATGAATCGTAAATAATACGATGCCAAAACATATCAAGCTTTATAAGATCACCTCAATGGTCATTTATGCGTCTCTTTTTGAAATGAAAGCAATCAAATAATTAATTTGAAAACGGAAACACTTGTACATGTCACAAGCAGTCATTGATAAAGAACTTCATAAGCACGAACTCGGCTTGGAGCGCCTTCAAATTCTAGTAATACTCCCCGCTTTGCCAGGCAGTTAGTTTAGTTGCCTCTCCAAACCAAACAGAACTAAGGTCATTTGATTTTTCACTGTACACTTCTTGCAAGTGGGCTAGCTGGTGCCATGCATTCGAGAGAAAAATAGATGTCAAATTCTAAATTAGTACTTGTTTCTTTACTTCTGAATATTTACATTTTTTTTTACTTAAAAGGAACAATTAGGTATAGGGGATATCTTTAGGGGATAATCGCGATGAAATCTCAATTTTTTTGCGATAAAACAACACCGGAAAAAGTGAAGTTGATTTAACATTCTAGATGTAAAAAAAAAAATTGCGAGAACTTATAAAATGCTGAATTACCCGCCACAGCAATTGGACCGCGTTTAACAGAAAGGAACCAAGCCACATCGGCTGTTGCCACATTTAACTGAAGTATTTAATTATCCACAAGAGAACGTTTGTGCAAATATTTTTGAAAATTTTAGGGAAACAGCCTTGTAACATGCAGAAAATTCACCGAAATTTTCAAACAAATCCGCTTCACCGTTTTCATGTAATAAATTAAATTGCCCAGCTAAATTTGGCAATAGCTGATGTGGCTTGGTTCCTTTCTGCTTGACGCGGTCCAATTAGTTTTACATCTTGGCATTGCTAAAGTAACTGCTGTGGCGGCTAATTCTGCATTTTTTAAGTTCTCGAACTTTTTTATACATCCAGAATGTCAAACCAACCTCAACTTTTTTTCTATGACAGATAAACTCGCTCAAAAGTCGATAATCTGAGCAATTTTTTCCGCGATTAAGTGGCAACTGAATCGCGACTTCATTCTAGGGAACCAAAACCTTTCCGTTGGCCAATATTTCAAAGGTGCGTTTAACAACTAAAATATTCTTGAAATGAAAAATATGTATTTCCATTGAGATTGGTGTCAGTTTTAAACCGAATTTGAGAATTATATTTGAATATTGCATTAATAGCAAAAAATGAAAGTATACGCAACGCCTCGTTAAAAACCAGCAGGAGCAGGAGTTGGGGCTAAGGAGATGGGAGTTTTGATAACTATGCATTGATCTGAGTCGAGCGTGGGTAGGCAACTGGCCTTGGCTAGGTAGTAAAATCGAATAAACAAACAAATTCTCTGATTTGCCACGTGCAGGGCTGAGTTCATCCAGAAGGTAAAAGTCTCCTCTGGTAAAATTTGCGTTTGGATTCCAGTTAACACATTTAATTTTATTTTTCTCTGTTTACTTTAGTACCGAGAACGTCGGTATCCTTTGGAGATCGACACGGACACGGACATCGACACAGTCCTCGAGAACCATGATTGTTCCGACACAGAAAACATGTTGGCCGACCAACGGACCCGAGGACCTCCATCACCTCCTGTCCCAACGCTCAACGAAATCAATCGAGGTAATCAGAGATCAACTAATATTCATTTTCAAGAAAGGTTCCTCTTGTGAGAGAATCAACTCGACACTAATCATGACCAGCAAATTGACACGTTTGGTCATCTACATTAGTTTTATTTATCATGCACTGGAAAAAACACATTGGATCTAGAGTCCAGACTCTTAAAAACATCGACAAGAAAAAGTACTCTTGATTCAATCAGAATCTCGCTTAAATCAAGAACCAAGCCTCTTAATTTGAGCGGATTTCGTTTTGATTCAAGCAAAAATCCGATTGAATCAAGATTATTTTTTCTTGTCAATGTTTTTAAGAGTCTGGACTCTAGATCCAATGTGTTTTTTTTTTCCAGTGAACCACTGTTTCTGGCTTATTCATAAAAGTATGTATGTACGCAAAGGAAAATTTAAGAGGGTGGAGAAATGATGCTGGGCCCACACCATTTCGCGGGAAAACAAAGCCAAGAAGTTCCAAAAATTACAATTGGAGTCGAAAATAATTTTTTTTAACGCTAACGAGTACCTGTACAAAACTGAGGGGGGGGGGGGGGGGGCTGTTCAGCTCAGGCAGTTTGCATTGGAATATTAAGTTGGAGTCACGCCAAGAGATCTATACCGGTTTGGAAAATTTAAGGGATTGGCGCGTTTCTAAAGTGAGAATATGAAATAAACAACTTAAAATGGGACTGAGGCCGCAAAATGAAACATAAAATAAAAAACCGAGACGTTTCGCAGTACTCACCCCTGTATATTCAACCGGATATACTCAAACAAAAAGAAAAATTAAAAAGAAATAAATATATACTGAACATTACCACTGTTATTGTGAGTCCTCGACACAAATAACAGTTGTGAGTCTCACAATCACAGCAATGAGCAGTATAAGATTATTTCTTTTTAATTTTTTCTCCGATACAAGCACATCATCCGATTGAAAATGCAGGTGTGAATACTGCAAAACGTCCCGGATTTTTATTTATTGTTTTATTTTGTGGCCTTCCCGTTAAGTTGTTTACTTTTTATTATCGTTTCGGGCCGATCAAATTGGTTTTTTTTTCTCTCTCTAAAAGAGCTGGAAATGTTGGTTCCTTATTGCAAAATATAGAACCATTATTCCTAATAATTACGTCAATATTCTATATATGATGACAAAATAAATTACTGCTTTGATAGCGCACGGTAAAATAATTCACAGTGTTGCACGCCTTGTCCAGATTTCATCAGGAGCTTGGTGAATTGGTGATATAAGAGGATAAAATATTAATTAGGTAAAAACTAGAGCACTTGAGCATGTTTCGGTGCGCAAAGCGCACCAAAATTTGGAAAATTATGCAAAAGACGCTTCTACTTTATAATGCAATACAGATAATAGCAGCATAACCCGCAAATATTCTTTAGCTATGTGTAAGAGTCAACTGGCAGTGTTTACTAAGAATTTATATGTAACATACAGTCAGAATGAGTAGTTGACAAACCTCTATTCCAAAAAATAGCAGTAAAAATCAATTTGATCTTTCAAGATTGAAAGGAAAGAAATAGGATGCATGAAACACTTATCATTGTAAAAATATTAAATTTCCATACTTTTCTCTTTTTTTCAGGCGACATTCCAATAATTCATGATTGTGATGGTAAGATTTTATCGCAAATTACTGACTTATATAATTATACAGTGTAGCGAAGTCTTCAAAAGTTCCAAAAACTGAGGCAACTGTGATTTAGCAATTACTTAGAACACCAAGTGATTCAATTTAGGGTCATGTCAATTTTACCCTGATAGTATATAAGTCATGACAACGATTATGACCGATATATGCGTAGAAATTTGAATAATTGTGTCATTATCGTCTCGCCCGTATATGAAATATCCATCTTCAATCACAGAATAAACAATAAATAAATAGATAAATAAATAAATAATAAATAAATAAATAGACACAATAAAATTTTAAGTGCCGCAGAGCGAATAAAGCCTGAGATTTTAGAGAGGTGGTGAACATTCGGCGAGAAAATTTTTCCCGAGGGTTAGAGGGCTAGTTCGTTATTTTATTAAAAGAAATTCAGCATCCTAGGCTATTAACGTCTTTACAAAGAATTTGGAAGGTGGGTGTATTGCACATCATTGCAGATATGTACATATTGATGGTGAAAGTGCAGAAGTGCGTAACTCATAAAGCACGATATTCTGAAACGAGCGTTTCTTCGGCTCTCTTTTTTGAAATAAGACTTACGGGCAAAAAAAAAATCTTTAAACGCAGCTTAATGTTCTCCGGGCATTTTCCAAATTAACGAACGGCTCGATTTAATAATTCGAAATTATAAACATTTTCGCTCAACATCAACCTCCAGGGCCGCTTGGATAAGATACAAAAGAGCGCCTTCAAATCACTTCATAATCTTAATGGGGAATTCGGATACCACTATTCGTGCGTCAAGAGAGTCATTTTGCATACCCGACAAATTGAAGGATAATTATTGACCCAAGCAACAGGATATGGATTTCGGCAATGATATAGAGGCTTTTTTGATAGCGAAACCCTCGGGACTGCCCCCTGGCAACTACGAAGCCGAGTTACGGGGGCCGCCCCCCTGGCAACTAAGATGCTCAATTCCGGGGGCCGCCCCCTGGCAACTAGGAAGCCGAATTCCGGGGGCCACCCCCCTGGCAAATAAGAAGCCGAGTTACGGGGGCCGCCCTCCTGGCAACTAAGATGCTCAATTCCGGGGGCAGCCCCCCTGGCAACCAGGAAGCCAAATTTGGGGGCTACCACCCTGGCAACTAAGATGCTAGATTCCGGGGGCCGCCCCCTGGCAACTAGGAAGCCGAATTCGGGGGGCCACCCCCCTGGCAACTAAGAAGCCGAGTTACGGGGGCCGCCCCCCTGGCAACTAAGATGCCAAATTCCGGGGGCCGCCCCCTGGCAACTAAGAAGCCGAAATCTGGGGGCCACCCCCCTGGCAACTAAGAAGTCGAATTCCGGGGGCCGCCCCCTGGCAACTAGGAGGCCGAATTCCGGGGGCCACTCCCTGCAAATTAATTAAAAACGCACTTCTGCATTCACCTTCGATATACTTTTTCGCTGGAAAAAACACGAAACAATTTTTAAAACAAATTATTTGTTTTGTAAAAGTACCGATGTACTGACTATAAGTCTCCACGCTACATTTTGTTAATATTTTTCAAACTTTGTTTTGTGTCTGTTTCAGATAACTTGCTCATTAAAACCATAAACGATCTAATCCAAGTGGTGAAAAGACTTCGTGAGGAGCTCGAGTCCCAGGTGAATATTTTATTTTTATTTTGAAGACAAAAGTTTTGTCACAATACAGTTTGAGTAAATCCATTAATCGGCGGAAAACAGAGATTGGTGGCAAAGCAATGGCCTGCCCTCAAAATATGCAGTTTTACTATTTGATGTATTTTTGGTGATATTTGATGAGAAATCCCGTAGATGATAAAAATCGATATCCGTACCAACTTAGCTCGATAATTGTGTTCAAAGATGATGGTATTCTGATGGCCACCACGAAGCAGGAAAAAAATTAAATTGCTGATTTAACAATTCGATTGCTAAAAAAAGTGACTGCAATATTTCAACGTAGATTTCACAACACAAAAATGCTACTTTAACCACCCTCGTGGTTAAATTAGCTTACAATAGTGGTTAAAGTAGCATTTTTGTGTTGTGGAAGCTGCGTTGAAATATTGCAGTCACTTTTTTTTAGCAATTTAATTACTAAATCAGCAATTCAATTGTTACAACAGCAATTTAATTGTTAAATTAGCAATTTATTTTTTGCCGTGAGGAAACAATCAGAGAAAAGAAAAGCAGAAGAGGCACAGCAGAAGAGGTACAACAGATACCTCACCAACCTATATTCTTGACGATGAAGTTTTAAATTACACTTTTTCAATGGCCGGAGATTTAATTGAGAACATCATGAGCAAGATTCTGCTTACGAGAGAATAATAAAATCAATGTCTTTCCGGTCGTAATTGGTTGATGAATTTTTCAGTTCAAGAACGCAAAATTTTAAGAGTATCGAATCTCGTAAAATTGAGGGCAACATTTAATGTTTAAAACACTCTCGCCATCACCGAATGAAAAATAAAATTGCACGCTCCCCTGCCATGTGGCGAGGCGTGAATGATCGATTTTCGATGTTCCCCCATTTGATGCTATATGGTAAGGAATCGATTATTAAGGTGTTGGTTGCGATTACCATGTCTATCGATACTCTTTCGGCATGTTTCCCTTTTCGGCGCAAATTACCCTTTTCGGTGCGCCGGAGTAGCCCTTTTCGGCTCGCGTCTGCCGCGACCCTCCTAACCCTTTTCGGCGCATGGAGAAGGAAAAAACGACCCTTTTCGACTCACGCCCAATTTTGCACGAATGAGCTTGGAAGTTGAAAGCTACAAAAAATATGAACAAACATTATTTTAGTGGCACAAAGCGATGTCCCATGCTCCGCAAGAATTGCAGTCGAGAAATGGTGCCAGAAGAATACCGCTCATACAGCTTTCAAAACAAGCCTCTCTATCCACATTTTCCTTTTGCCTCAGCGCTGGTTTCTTTTGGATAGCTGCTTGTATTTTCAGGCTTACTAAAGACGGGTTTTCTATCAGGTAGGAAATGACCGTGAAGAGTGGAGGGTGCGGATGGTAAAATTCGTCGCAGAGTTTGCTATGGAAATTTTCAGCTGAATTTGTGGTTGCGACGTCTAAAGCATTGGGAGTTCCTGCCTACTATATAGGAGGAAAAGCGCACCGTAAAAACGTGATTGTCACGAATGTATTTGGCAAACTCAAAATAATCTACGTCAATTGGTATGTCTTTTATCAATTCATCGAACGCAAGAGAAACCTCCTCGAAAGTTAAATATGATAGACCAAAAAACCGACCTCTCATACCGACAGTTACTTACGGCTGCGAGCCGAATCGTCCTATATTCCTGAACCGAAACTTACCTTTTTAATTTTCATCATAAAATTTCGCCCGAGCCGAAAACGCCCATTTTTCGGGACTTTCCGGCACAGGCGGCGCCGAAAAGGGTTACGGCCACTCTTTCATGGGTTTAAGTGGCAGGTCAATCTATATATCGCAAACCAGGCCACGCCACTTACATTTTTGGAGAGGAACACTTTTTGGGCCGCTCAGCTTATCACTTCATATTCAGCTTCTGCTAAGATTCTCCATTAGTCGTAGCAAAGGCTGAAAATAAAGCGGTAAACTGGGCTTAAAAACGTGTTGCTTTCAAAAAAATGATGCAGGTGTAAAATCTCATTCTCCATATCATAACTATCTTTTGTGTGCTGCATTGATCGTTCTCAGTCATTCTATCATCCCTAAGGGTGAGCTATAGGTACTTCAATTCATTTTCAGATAACTTAAATTCGTATTTTATTCAACGATTTTGAGCCTCAAACGTGGCAAATAAAAGATTTATGTGGTTTTTTCCGAGTTAAACTTGAATTGCTACTTTGAAGGGGTCATAACTCTGGGCAGGCTTGCATTTCATGGACGGTTTTTAAGTTTTGGGGAAGGGTGCCTCGCTCGCGTACTCTCAGAATTGAATGATTTAGTGACTACGTCATTCAATATAATATCGAACTCTTGGTTCAAACCAAAAAAAACTGAACATAACCTCATGTGCGAATTTTTTGTGAGTTAATTGTGCTAATTTATTAAAATTTAGTCATTGACCGGTCATAAATCAACTAAAGACTCTTTTAATACGAGAACTTTCGATTGTAAGAAACACTTAGACGCATCTTACCACCATGCGCAGAGGGCGCGAATCGGAAATAATGTTCTGTGTTTGTTCACATTTGAACCAAGGGTTCGATTTTACATCGAATGACGCGGCCACTAAATCAGTCTATTCTCAATTTATTTTTCCGTAAGTTTTAACTGGATGACGTCATTTTGTATGTTTCAGCGACGAGAAACACAAAGTCTCCGCGATATCCTGGAGCGGTGCGACTTCTGCAGACCAGGTTAGCGATGACCAGCGGCCGATGGACCAAGGCTGGACAAACTCCTCCTTTTTGTAAATTTTGTTACCATAGTAACAAATAACCTTCTCATGACTCTATTGCTTAGTAGTAGAAAACCATAGCGTTCATTTCTAGTCCTCAGATATCAGATATCTATTTATTTTAGTCCTGTTCGAGGTGGCGTCACGTGCCGAACCAGTATGCTTTTCATCCTCGTGTGTCACCATTTCTGAACAAAATTTTGACTCACCAGTCACGTTCCATAGATCATGAGATGTTTGCTTCTCAATCCAAACAAATCCTGGTTGCATCTGGTTTGTGTAAGAAAAGAGGCGAAGTAAGCAAATGTGTTCAAATGAAAATACTCAAAATAGTCAATGAGCACCAACTTGTGGTGCTTGTATTTTAAGAGTGACCCAAATTGGTAGAATTATATGTTAAAAAGACTGAAAAAACGTCCCTACTTAGGGACTCACATCAGGGAAAGGAATATTGAAGACTTATGCTCAAACAAATCGCTTCGAGGTAGCATGTTCCTTAAAATCCATTGGTGCCTCTGTTATTTTTGGATCAGCATTTTTAAAGTCAACCCTTTGAGTTGTGTTATATTTTTAAGCATTGTAAAATTTAAAAACAGATTTAAAAAGGTGCTGAAATCAGTAGTTTGAAGAAAAATCCTCCGTAAAATAAATGAAATAAGTCTGTGAATTTGTTTTGAAACAATACGTCAGTTATTAGAAAAACATGTGGAAGACCCTGAGATGCATGTTTTAGGTAACGAAAAATCAAGAGAGTGCATGAAAAAAACAAGTATAAGTCAAGGGTTGAATTTTTTCCCCAGACGGGCATTTGAACGGCGTCAACCAAAAATAAATTATTCTTTCAGAAATTTTGAAATATTAAATGAAAGTCACTGTACAAACCTCCCCTCCTCAAAAACTTTTTGCTGCTAAACATGGAGTTAAAAATCTAATCACGAAAACTAACCAAAAATTTAATTCAACGGCACAAATTGTTTTCTGACCTACTCATTTAATAAAATTTCTGTTTATATTACTCTGTGGCTTATTTTTGTCTCTGCTCAACAGCCCTTTATTTTTTGTCCAGCCTTGGTCCGGCAAACAACGATTTTGGTCAGCAAATGGTTCTAATATTGGTATTTTATAAAATTCATCTCGTGTTGCTTTGCTTTATAAACAATCATATGAGCCCCAAGCTTCAAATTCGCAAATAATAATGCTAAGGCTGTTTTTTCAGTTAATAACCCACTAGAAGAGAGAACTCTGTAATTGATTAAGGTGTACCATTATAACGTCGATGAAAGCTAATTTTTTTTTCGCCCTAAGAAAAACCTCGACGTAAAACTTGAATTTTTCTGATACCGGAGTTCAGATGCTTACATCCTCAAAAGTACTAATTAAACGCACCAATTCTGTAAGCAATGGGCGAAACTGAAGCTCTTATCAAGAGCTTGCTTCTATATTAATTTATGTTAAAGCTACTAAATTTACAAAAGCTTCTATATTTTACTTCATTATGTTTCATCTTTTTATTTTTACTTACGACTCTACCAAATTACGCATTTCTAAATCGTGTCTTAATCATTTTTTACTTACGACTCCTGCGACCTTGTGGTCTCGGAAAAGTAGAGTGTACAAGTCTTTTGAGTTATTTACCTCAAGGTGAGAAATATTAGGGAGAAAGGGCAACTGTTCCATTTGCTGATCAAAATCTTAGTGTCCTTTTCCTTTCCTTACCCCTTCCTGAGGAGCACCCCTGAGATCCCATCCAGACTTAATTATTTATACCAAAAACACAGAACCTTTAAGAGAAAAAGTTCCATAACGCTCTGAAGTTTTTTCAATTGTGGAGCTCTTCTTTCTTAACACAAGATTCCAAGAAACAGGGGTAGTTGCAATTCATCTCGCAAATTAGGACAATTCTAAAAATGTCCATGAATATCTGATCAATAGATAACTAATACATTGAATTCACATGTATACCTTAAAAATATGTTTGTGGCGCAGTAAAAGGAAGGTATTTATCTTCTATAATGGATTCTGAAAGTCTAAAGAGAGAACGTAACTCAATAGCAACAGCTTAATGTTCTTAAAAAGCCATGACATTGGTTTATTTTTTAATTTTATTTATCTATGTATATTTTTTTCATTTTCTTCTCAAGAAACCCGACTTCAGGTCATTGTTCAACATATTAACAAATATTTCTGGGTAGAATAAAGATATATCGACAAAATTTAAAACCAAAAAAAAGAAATTTATAAGGTTCTCATTAACGAAACAACGTGAGACAGGAAACCTGAAACGTTGCGCATTGAGATACGTGTTTCCAGGACTTTCATCGTCGATATATTGCGAATTAGCGCAGAGTTAGGAAGGCAGTGTACAGTGCACACGAAAAGGTACCAAAAAACATGAATTCCGCACAAGATTCCACTAAAAAATGGCAGTGAGGACATTTCCAGGGCAAGGAAAACCGGATGACGAGCTGAAAATGAGCTGGTTCCATGTGAAATGGCCCGAGGAGTCTGTAAAAATAAAAATGAATCTGTTTTATTAGCAAACGAAAGTTTGAATTTGACTTGACGGCGACGGATGAAGCGCGACGATCAACTAAAACGCCTTCATTTACCGTGGTGTGCAATGTGGACGTCAACATGTCTGCATTGCATACCTGGGTAAAAGAAGGCGTTTTTACTTTCTCGCCAGCACAACAAGGGCACCATGCGCATTCACCACTCGGAAGCCTTCTAATTAAAACTATCGGTCTATTCGGGTATCTGGAGGATTTTCAGCACTCGATGCAACGTAAAAACGACACGACTGTTTGTCTTTAATTTCTATAATGGGTGCTAGTTCAATAGAGCAAAACCTTGCATTGTGAAATTCCCCGTTTTTCGTTTCTTTAGGCCCAAATTTTGTTCTGTGACGATAGATATTGTTTTTCAATGAGGAAAAAGTTGCAAATACTTAGTAAGACTGCACTAGATTTTATAAAAATTGTTATCTAGAAATTCATAGTTTTCACAATATTTTTTATTATAATTTTTCCTCCCCGCGTCAAACCTAGTTCAGGCTCGGAAATTCAATACCAATTGGACCGCGTTAAGCAGAAAGGAACCAAGCCACATCAGCTATTGCCAAATTTAGCTGGGCAATTTAATTTATAACATGAAAACGGTGAAGCGGATTTGTTTGAAAATTTCGGTGAATTTTCTGCATGTTACAAGGCTGTTTCCCTAAAATTTTCAAAAATATTTGCACAAACGTTCTCTTGTGGAGAATTAAATACTTCAGTTAAATGTGGCAACAGCCGATGTGGTTTGGTTCCTTTCTGTTAAACGCGGTCCAATTATGAGACATGCCGCACAGTCGGCACAGTGGATCAAGTCAATATGAGAGGTCGGACAACATTTGGAAGCTTTAAATGCTCAAAACTCCCTTTAAACGAAACTTTGAGGTTGTGAAAGTGGTTCCATTGGTTTCCTGGTGAAATTTTCAACAGGAGCACCGCTCAAAAATTTAAAATGTGACGAAATAAACATCAAAATTTACAGTTTGAGTAAAAAATTTCACGTCTGGTCTCTAGTTGACTCGGTCCTCTGTGTACAGTAGGGTCATCCTCGGACCACGAAAAGTTGCATCCAGAGGCTATACTGTCCATTCGCGAAGCGACCCGTTCTTTAGCCAACGAGAGAACAAGGGCCATGCATAGCATAGAATCAAAATAAATTATTTGGAGTATTTCATGTAAAAAAAAACTTCAGTTACCTGAAATAAAATTACATTTTTCATTTTTTTGTAGACATCAAAATGAAGTACTGTCCGCTAGTTTTTGAAGCTTTCACGCTGATTGTGAGCCAAAAGTGGTGACTTTTTATTCAAAAGATATAATTCGACTGGTATTCCTCGTCGAATCCTCAAAGATTATTCCACAGATTGCTGTAAAAAAAAATTGGTAAAATTTTGGCAAAAAGCGCTGTCATATCCGTGTGAAAAAATGAATGTCATAACTTTGGAATGGAGATACATTCCTCCCTCTGGGAAACGATGCATATTGGATCGAGTCAATGGGAGCAGAGGTCGGATATTAATTTGTTAACCAAAAATGCAAATTTGGGTGTACATTTTGGCAAATCTCTAATTTTATGGTGTGTTTCTGACAGCAAATCTCACAGGGAAACCAATGAAATTAATTCAAAACCTCTAAGTTCGGTATTACCAAAGTTAGAAGCTTTTAAGATTTCCACATTTTGTCTAACTACTCCCATTGGCTCGTTCCATTGTGCGACGTTTGATTTGTTGACAAGCGCAGCCGACTATTCTGTCATGATAGCGAAGAGAGCAGTAAGTGCAAAAATGAAGTTTTGAGAGAACTGGCTCAGAGGCATCTGACCTATTGAAAGAAGCCTCCGTTATTCGTCAGATTGACGCTAATCATACGAAAGACTCCTGTAAATCGTTTGGATGATTTTAAATCGACAGATTTAATTTCATTTACACAAAAAGGGTATTTTTCATTTTCATGTTAGGTTAGTATAGGCAAGACAGCCGTAAGTGCTATCTTTTGCACGTTTTTGTGGTTGTGTTTTCGACATACAACAAACACAAATTCAGGTTAGGAATTGGCAGAAGAAGACCGCAATTTTCTTGAATGCGCTGTTTTCATTGGCTCTCTGAAGGAATAATGTCACTTACTGCTGTCTTGCCTGAAACTACGTAATTTTTTGCGCACTTACGGTTGTCTCATATATCTCGTTTTTATACAGTTAAGATGAACTTTGCTATTCTAGCAATTTACGTGATTTCGTCTAAAAGAGATTAGACGAATTTTGAAGGAAACTCGATTTCGAAAATTTGACACTTACATACTGCTCTCTTCGCTATCACGGCAATATTGAGGCCAGGGGCGGACTGGCGGGCGGGAACACCGGGAAAAATCCCGATGGGCCGGTTGGTATTTTGGGCCGGTCGGTGAACTGTGTTGTTTTATTTTTCTTTCTTTCTTTATTTCTATAGTCCAGAAGCATTAGAAAAATGGAATAAAATCGTAAAGAACTGGCCACTTTCTCATAAAATAGGGTGAGGCTCCACGGGCCTCCACTATGGTCCACGGGACCGCTTTTTGCTCCACTCGCAACCAACTTTAAAACTATTTTGTTACTCTAATTGCGTATGTTTGTGCTGAAAAATGGCTTCAAAATGCCTCTTTGGGGTTCTAATTTTTCAACGTTTTCCGGGGGAGGGCCCCCGGACCCCCCTTCAGGGTTTTGGGCTGGTTTGACTGTACATTTCCCGGTAACTTTTTTCGTCTCAGTCCGCCCCTGATTGAGGCTTTATTCGTTGGGTTCCATTTACGTGGTTTTGACGATGTTTGATGGAGATAAAGGGAAGGAAATTGGAGGAAAATTTTGTTTGTGAACAGAGAGCGCATCCTTGAGGATAACTTGCGAGAGTGTACCACCGCCTTGCTTCCCCGGTGTTGAATGTCGGGACACAGCAGAAGGACCCAGGTGCGGCCGCTGCCCTCGAGGATACGTCGGCGATGGAAAGTCCTGCAAACGAGGCACCACTTGCGCCGACCACCCTTGTTTTCCAGGTATGCATTTCGAAATACGTTCTATTGAGTTTGAGCAGAGACAAGAGACCCTCCACTGGCCTCCTAGCGACAGGTGGAAGCTTTTACTTTCGGGGTTTCAACAATTCCTTATGGACAATTATTAGCGAGCAACAGTCATCACCCTATTTTCGGCTGTTGACTTACCTACATGGTCGATGATGAGCTTCAGATGACGTCATGAGCCAAACAACTTTCCCAAATGTCGGCCATTTTCGGCTTGTTTGCAAAACGAAACTGCCAACACGTTGTTAAACATCAACCATGCAGGTAAGTCAACAGTAGAATGCTGAAGTCCCGAAAGTAAAAGCTTCCACAATGGCCAAGATACTAGTGGAGGGTCTTATGTCTCTGAGTTTGAGCCACATTGAGTTTAGCAGAAATGCATCCAATTGCATTTTGGAAACAAAATTTTGAAAAAAAAAAATAAAACATAATAAAACATTATAAAAAATTGGACTGCGTTTTGCAAAAAGGAACCGAGAACATTCCAATGTTGCCATGACTGTGCAACTTACATTCTTTCCAATAAAAAGCATGCGAAAAAGAAATTTTACAAAGGTAATTTTCGTCTTGAATTTATAAGTTATCGAAGGTAAAGATAAAACTTGTTTAGGTGATCGTTTTATATTATTTGCAATCGAGGTAATAAAAATAGCACAATCTTAGTGACATTGGGATGCTCCTGGTTCATTTTTGCAGAATTCAATTCAATTATTGTTGAGAGTATGTTTCGATTAGTCGTTCTCCCCCTGTCGAAAATTAAAGAACGAGAAAAATATTGAGAACGAGAAAAAAGTCGTTAGGGTGGTTCGTCAAAGTTTCTGACGTGGTCTAACTGGGATGCGATATATCGCATGTCAATATCTCGGCACATTTGAGTTTTTAGCCCAACAAAGGGCTAAAGCTCTTGCGCATGAAGCTCGTTTTGGAAAAAAAAAACCTTGGATTCGATTTAGAAATCGATAGCTATACAGAATGTGAGGTTTTTTCCAAAATGGATCCTGCTTTTTCTTCTAAAACGAATCCTGATTTCATTTCTCTGAATTTTGCAAAGTTTTAGGCTTAGAATAATTCATTAGGCTCATGCAAAGAGGCAATCGTATTTTTTTTTGGGCTAAAAAATCAATTTCTGCCGAGATCTTTTACTTAATCGATGCAACATATCGCACGCCAGGTCGACCACGTCGGGTACTGTGACGTATCTCAATCTTTGTCCATAACATTGAATCCTATAGACGAATGAAACTACTCTCTATCTCAGTTCGACCTCGATGCGTTTTGGGTCATCTCTGATAAACTGGGTCGAGATTTTTTATGTTAGCTAACTAATTAGCTGTTTTCATATAGATGCGTATTGGCAATGTCGATTTCCCTGTAAAAGTGAACACCATGAATTCTAGACATGGAATCGCATGGAACTTTTTTGGCCCAAAAAAAATCAGCAGCGTGAAATTTCTTCCATCGTGCGTGGATTTGAGCAACACGGCAGATGCGCCTTCAATGTTTTATGTATGCAACAAGGATATCCATTGCGCAGAAATAATTGTATCCTTAGGCTGTAAAGCTGATTCTGCTGATTGTTTTAACCATGGTTGTAGTGATCCAATTATTATGTTGTAAAATCTGAGTTCGAGTCAATTATTTCATTCTTGCCTGAGAAATTGTTTCCAGTAATGCCTACCTGTACGGTCTAAACATGAAAAATAATAGATTATTAAAGAAAATTTGCAGGGCTGTCAAACAAGAAACCAACTCATGGAATAAACATTTGATTATGAATAGCGGGTACTTGAAAATGTGCTTTCCTTTTTATGGTATGTTAAACTTTATTTTCTTTTTTCCAAAACATCAGGGGTCCAGTGTTACGATACGGTAGAGGGCTTCCAATGTGGATCATGTCCGAATGGATACTCAGGTGATGGCAGACACTGCAAACCAAGAGGAGGTTGTGATCTTAATCCTTGTCACCACGGTATGACTTTTCTTTCATGAATTCTTCATTCCTCTACATGATATAACGTCTAAGATTTTTATTTCCCTAGTGGCAAAAAAACACTTTTCAAAAACTCTAAAATCAATTATTGTAACTTACCTAAGAAACCGTTTTTGCATATATCTTAAGTAAAATTTATGCCTCATAAAATTTTAGTAAGACATTTTTTAAGAAAACTACTATTTTTTCAGAGTATTTCAACATATTCTTTGTCGATTTTTTTACCCACTTTTTCATTGCCACAGACGGCACTTTGGGGGTAGGGTCAAGTGTGGAGCGGCCAAGGAGAGCCCGTTGATTAGTAACGAGTGCATGAAACGGAACATTGAATTTGATCAACATTTCAAATTAGGAATAAATAAAATGGTGTATTATTTTTTTTAAAAGGTGTTCAGTGCGTTGATACACAAGAAGCACCGTACTATCGTTGTGGGGCATGTCCACAGGGATCGACCGGAAATGGAACTAATTGTCATGATTTGGATGAGGTTTGTACCACACATATTTGTATGTTGTCCGTTGTTTTTATCCACTTGTCAAAAAAGATCCAGCACTTTAAAAAAAAAAATTATCTCACAAGGAAACTTACTAGAATGCGCTGGGTGTCTCATTTGACTATACATCTTGAAAAACTTTTCGGCAAAATCTAAATCCGGAAAAATCCAGTTAGCTAAAACAGCTGGAGTCGAGATTCTAGGTTCCGGCTACTGGAAGCTCAGCACAGCATTTTGAGTTTTTAGTAATTTTACATAATTATGGCAGTCGCGTCCAAAAATCTCGGCTCCAGCTACCGATTTTTTTTACGGCTCGGCCCCCTCTGCGAGAGGGACGTTCGAATCAATGGGAACACTTTTTCTCACCTGAAAGTTACAATTTGACATTTTCAACGTAACAACCCTTCCCAAGCGGCACAGGTTGCAATTAATTGCAATTTGGTCGTAAAACTTTTACTAATGAACTAACTTTATGGACTTTAACATTTACTTTTACTCTGTATCGGATTGTTGTGTATGTTGCCTATTCACTCAATGAAAGGAGATACTATCCACTCCTCTTACTGATATTTTGTGAAGAAAAAACATGAAGTTGCAATTTTCTACTGAAAGTTACTTACTACCTTTCTCAAATGTGTGACCCATTTTATTCATCTTTTCAAATCGAATTTATCGA
This sequence comes from Bemisia tabaci, assembly GCF_918797505.1. Lineage (NCBI taxonomy): Eukaryota > Metazoa > Arthropoda > Insecta > Hemiptera > Aleyrodidae > Bemisia > Bemisia tabaci. The sequence continues at coordinate 48,097,235 of NC_092798.1, forward strand.
CCAATTGCAATCTCATCGTAAGACAGTTGAAGTGTTATAGCATTATATTGCAAAATTATTCCGATATTTTGTTGCACTGTGCCACTTGGGGTGCTAGAATCGTCCTTTAAACAAGAAAACAAAAGATTCTATTCTTCCGTGCTATGGAAAAACGACGTTTGAGCTTTCAGGCATTGCCGAAATTTCGTCCGATAAAATTAGAATTTTCAAGAAAACTCGTGGATATTTTAATCCCAATTTTTCAGTGAGTTTAATTTTTACTTTCATTCATGGTATATGAAAATCCCAAGGAGGAATATTTATACCTTTTCTCAAAGATTAAATATTCACAAGGTAAAATTTGGCTACATCCGAATGTTCACACAGTGTTTTTCCTCACCATGGCAGTATTGTTCTTTTGTTTTATCCTGCTTCGTGCAATGAAAAAAAAATATTAGTAGAATTTACCATTCCTCCACGCTGTATTTCACACAGCGTCGATTCAGAGTCAATTCTGCCAGAGGAAAGGTAAGCGTTACTATATACTGGGACAGGTAACCATTCCTCTGGCAGAATCGACTAGAAGATTGGTAGAATTTACCACTCCTTCACGATGTATTTCACACAGCGTGAAGGAATGGTAAATTCTACCAATCTTTTCTTCAGTGTGGTCAATTTTAAACGCATTTTGTTGGGATTTTTTTTTCAGTGTGACTTGGTTGAGCCCTGCGACCCCCGTTGTCAGTGTACGAACTTGAACCCCGGTTACCGTTGTGATCCGTGTCCCGTGGGGTTCACCGGGAGCAGCGGAGTTGAGGGCGTCGGTCTGGAACAGGCGTCCAGGAACAGACAACGCTGCTACGATATCGACGAATGCGCCGATGGACGCAATGGCGGTTGTGCCTCCAACTCAGTTTGCCACAATACAGAGGTAAGTTTGGCTTATCTCTCACCGTAGAAAAACTTACGAAAAAAGTCCTGATGACAGCGATTTTTAAAAGTGAGTTTCAAAAATGCTTAAAAAACTGCTGGAAATAGTTTCAGGAAACATTTCTTGGATAATCTGCCAGGAGCCTGAAATTTTTAGTGAATTCAATTCATAAATATCCAAATCAATTGAATCGACGTATGCGAAAACGTCCGATGTCCAATGCAAAGTTTCAGAGTTTGAGTGGACAATTTCGTTGTAACTTAAGGCCAAAAAATGGTTTCAGACGTTAGGAATGTAGAAAAATTTTATAAATAATCTCCTAAGTGTAATTAAACGTTTACGAAAGAGATCGAACCTATTCATCAGTGTCGTGGGACAAAAGAAACCCTACGCAATTATGAAACCCTGTATTGGACAACGGACGTTTTCGCATTCGTCGATTCAATTTGGAACCTCAAGAAGTGCTCCAATTAGGCTCAGTTTCAGAAATCAGCTTTCTTTAATGTCGAATTAAGGCATTTTCACTAGCCGTCGCGCAAATATTCTGCTCATGAATATTATGGGGTAATATTATCGAAAATACGATGAAATTAGAGGGTACGAAAATGAAAATGCTCAACTTGGAACCTCAGAAAATTGAAATTTTTTTGATGCGATTTGGACGAATGTTCATTTTTACCCTATAAGAATGTCCCCACTAGCCGCAAACGATCTTGAGAAAAATTTTCCTTTCGGTCCACCCTACTCTCTAAGTCATCACACGGTTCGCACGCGCTGTTGAAAAATTGTTTTCGTTTTTATCATCGCACCTCGGTTTTTCTCTTTCATCCAGCGGATTTGAGGCAAACCAAACTTGCCTCGACAAAGCCCGTTATGCCCTAAAAGCAGCAGCCCCCTTAGGGTTGGATCGCGCAAAAGTCAGAGAGCACCCCCTGATTTCTTATCCCGTCCAAAAAAAAAAAAAAAAAAAAAAAAAAAAAAAACCAATCCAAGGAAAAGATCTCGGTTAACCGATCATTTTGCTATGCGAACCGATTGAATGTACTTATACCTGTCCACGCGGTCCAACATGGTCCATTCTTAAATTGTATGGATTTCAATTTGAACACATGTTCACGATAGGATATTACCCAGAGGCACATGTATTTTTGCAGTGTATGAGCAATGAGCTTACGTAGAGATGCTTGGTTAGAAGGTACGGCTGATGAGACTAAGCGACTGAAGTGTGAACAAATACGCTGCTGCAAGAGCATTGGTATCATCACGGATTGAAGGCGATTCTAACTTGCGTTTAATACCTCAGTCAGCGCACAACAACTAGGCTTCCGCTTCCGCTTGGTCCCACCAGTTCGCACCGTACCATCTCTGTCTCGCAGAAAGAATAAACAGCAGTGTTAATAGTTTATTTCTGTTCTCTCTTTTTTTTCCAAATAGGGCTCATTTTACTGTGGCAGTTGTCGCAGCGGATACGTTGGGAATCAAACAACAGGCTGTCACAATGCACCAGGACTCTGCCCCGATGGCACGAGGTGCGATCCTAATGCTGAATGTATCAGAGTGGCAAGGGAACGATACACTTGCAAGGTATGTTTCATAGGTTCATGTCATTTTTAAATTATATGATGATACATTTACTTACTCGAAAACTCGTCATTTTTCGAACGTATGAACGTAACTTTCTCTTGCGTACATCAGTCCCATTCGTAATTGCAATTTTTGCTGATAATCCAAAAATCCTTTCAAAATTTCCAGTTACGAATGCCTAAAAGCTTCCCGGTGAAAGTACAGTTTGTAAGTGGAAATTTTGCAGCTTTAAAATGAAATGAAGTCACGATTTTCCGACTGAGAAGCGACGAAATATGTTTAAATCATTGACCTTGCCGGTCACACCATTAAACCATCATTAATATTGAATTTTATTCCCTTGAATTTCTTAAGGCACATTCTGTCATTGAACTTTTTCAGTGCAAAGTTGGCTGGGCTGGAGACGGCAGGACTTGTGGGCCAGATATAGATTTGGATGGTTGGCCTGACTATGATTTGGGATGTCAAGACCCCCGTTGTCGAAAGGTGAGACCAGAATGTTAGATATTTCATTTTTCTTTATTTATTTACTTATTTATTTATTTTGTTATTTTGTTATGTGCATAACGAAATACGAATTGATTTTGCCTCGTCATTTAATTTCAATTTATGGTGATTTTTTGATGCATGAGGTGTGTTGTTTGAGCGAGTGCTTAAATTGAACATTTCTGCATATGTGAATTAAGACATGGGCCCTGAGAACCATAGGAATACAAGCATAACAGGGTCCACGTCATAATGCACATAATTCCGTTTGACAGCAATACGTCCAATTATGATGCTGAAACTTGTAAGACCTGTATCTTGATGGCACATAGGTCTTTCTCTTTATAATTTCACATTTTTAAAATACACCGCCCACATATTTGGATTTAAAAAATTATAGAATGTACGCATGGTGACAATACAAGCGGCGATTCATTTAAGAATTAATTTTAATATTTTAAAAAATGATAAAAAATGTAATAGGTAAGTCTCTAGTTAACTAATTAGTTAGTCATCAGATAGAACTGAATCCCACGGTATAGCCATACTCTTTTTATTTCGGAATTTTAATTCTCAGTACACGGAAAAAAATCTTTGGTGCTTATAGCCAGATAGTAGGTGACATTTACCATCTTGAATTCCCAGATTCGACCCCTGAGAACAATTTCGCTACGAGCACAAACGTATGATGGTTAGAAACCTCAAACCGCGATCAGGTAGGCGTTGACAACAAAGATGGTAAATTGCACCAACACTGCTGGGCGGGCGCGCCGTCCTCCGTAGACGTCCCGCACAACGTTGCTGAGATAGACCTTCAAAGGTGGTAAACTGACCCATCCGGATGTTTAGTGTATCAATCATGAAAGCAAGGAGAACCTAATATTTTGTGTTTTTAGCCATAAAGAGGAGTATTTTCTTGTGAAACGTACAGCTAAAAAAATTTAATACAAAGGTGTGCAATGTCGGGATTTCGCAGCTAGGGGATAGTGGAAAAGGGTTAATCCCGTAAATAAATTTCGAAATCGAGTAAAATGAGACTACAGTACTTATTGTGAGGTGCTGTAGTCGTATCCGACCTATCCAAATTTGTTTGCCTACCGCGGGGATTGAACTTGGGACCCATCTAACCCTAGCCGAAGACCCTAACGCTTGAGCTATACAGTTTAATGAGAATCTTGACCGAAAAACCTGTACATAGCTTCGATTTGAACGGAAAACCAGGATATTTAATCTACATACTTAGATTGATTCATTCATTTTTCTAATTTTTGCATTTCATTTTATTTTTTAACGTTATTTCAGTTTTTTACTTTATTTTATTTCGTTACTTCATTTTAAATTTTTTACTTTATTTCTTTTTCTTTACGTAATATAATTTTTCTTTGATTATTTCTTTTTTATTGATTTACTTTATTTTAATTATTTTCCTTTGTTTCTTTACTTAATTTTAATGTTTTACTTTATTGTTTTTTCTTTACTTAATATTATTTTTCTTTGATTATTTATTCTTTATTTCTTTCCTGTATTTTACCATTACTTACTTTATTTTATTTCTTGCAATTTTTTATTTTTTTACTTAAATTCAGTCACTTCATTTTAATTTTTATACTTCATTAAATATCTCTTCATTGTTATTTATAACTGCATTTTATTTATCTATTTTTTCTTTTTTTCTTTTCATGTCGAGAATAAATTCA